>NC_056665.1:4912046-5223584 GCF_018350195.1 Panthera tigris | reverse complement strand
TGCCCCCCTTTCTAGAAGATACCCGGAAATGGCTCAAGTCTGAAAGCTGTGGATCGTCCATTTGCCAAATCTGGTCATTTCTAGCTCCTATAAAGTATCGATCTGTTCACCTCTCTGCCTTCCTCTTGCCCCCCCTCCCCCCCAGTGTCAAGGCCATCATTCATCTCCTGGACTATCATGACCTCCAAATGCTTTCTCTGCCACCTTCTCCTCTGTTCTATCCACGATCCTGGAGCTAGAGGCATCGCAAATCGCCCCTACGTCAACCCCTTCCTTGACTCGCCATTGTCCTTAGGATCAAGTCCCAGGTCCTGTCTCTACGATCTGATCCCTGTGAATGCCTCAGCTCAGATCACCATCTTTGTCCCCTGGCTGGGCCTCTGTTCCCTACACCTGAAACATTCTCTCTCCCTCAACACACAAGCACATACCCTCAAATGGCTACCCCAACCCCACCAATCCTTTAGGCCACTAGAAGAGGTGAGGACTCCCCACCATCCATTCCCAGAGCTACGCCTGCTTCCCTTTCTGCAATATTCATCAAAACGTGTCCTGACTTGTCACAGGAATATCTTCTCCATTAAACCCTAAAATCCATGAGGAGACTGTGTTTTGCTTGCTGGCTGTGATATGCCCTGTGTGCATCCTAATCTCTGGCACACACCAGGGATACGATAAGCATCTGATGAACAAATTAATAAGACCTTTGAAGCAAGGCGCCAAGTCTTGGCCTCCACCCCCCACCCCATCAACCACGGCGGGTACTCCAGTACTGGCAAATGAATGAAAAAAGGAACGGTCTCTTTCCAGGCATACCAGGATCCACTTGTGAATCCTTCCTACCGTCCCAAGGACCGCCACTGAAGCAACCCTCCCACAGCATTCTCTTCTCCAAATATTCCCACTGCTTCCTAGTAAGGCCGAGCCCCTACAGCTAGAGTGAAAAATTCTCCATAATCCAGTCTATCCCACCGACTAGGCAAATAAGATTTAACTCCAACTCTGAAGGACTGGCTCTGATTGTGCAGAGAATGCCTTGAAGAGCAGCCCAGGCTCAGAGAGGAAAGAGTACCCACATCGATTATCCATTCTGCCACGGGCTGATAGAAAAATGGGAAACGCCATGCCATGGGAAAGTCAGTACATCTGTCATCCAGTGACCGATAATGAACTAGACGGATTCTTCTCCACCTGGGATCTTTGGACCCTTGAAGGTTTATAGACATATACTTCGGGAATCTAAGAGTTCCCTATGAGAAGTGTTCAGTTTTGTGAATTTCATTATGAAAATAATCCTTAAAGTTTTTAAATAAGCAAATATCCCCCAGCAAATCCAGTGTTATCATTTGCCTTTGTGTTGTAAACACATTGGTTGGACCTGGGACGGCTGGCTGGCTCAGTCTGTACAGCAGGCAACTCTTGATCTCAGGGTTGTGAGTTCAAGCCCCAGGTTGGCATAGAGATTACTCATAAAAATTTTTTTTAACATATACAAAAAAAAATAAACACGGTGAACCCAAATAGTATTACTTTATCTGAAAACTGATAGCAGAGAAAGAACACAGGAAGAACTAACATGAACATGATGTACTGTCCCAGGTAAAGGGAAAAGTGACATCATAATTTTGTAGTGATCACAACAGAGGAAAGCAGTGGGTGAACTGAGTTATCCCGTGGAGCACACCTGACCAGCCTCGTTTAACCCAAGAAAATCTGAATTATTAGGGGTTAGCATCATATTCATACCGAGAGCTTCAACTGAGTTTGGCAGATTAGCATTTATCGTATCAAATTAATGATGTTAATTCGAATTTATTGCTTTTTTAACGCTGAGTGAATTTGTTCTGTGCACATCTTTTAGTTATGATTGAACCGCAACTATAATCAAAGGACTTTATGTACAAGTTTATGTTTGAATTATTTTTAAGTAACATAACCAAACTCATTTAAATGAACATGGAGGGTCTGTGAAAAAAAATGTGCCTTAAAAAGTCTATACAGGGATGCCTTGGTGGCTCGGTTGGTTGACTATCCGACTCCTGGTTTCAGCTCAGGTCATGATCTCACAGTCTGGTCTGGGATGACAGCAAGGAGCCTGCTTGGGATATTCTCATTCTCTCTCTCTCTCTCTCTCTGTCTCTGTCTCTGTCTCTGCCTCTCCCCTGCTCGTGCACGCACATTCTCTCTCAAAATAAATAAACTTGTAAATATGTAAATAAATACATAAATACATGAATATGTAAGTAAATACATTTAAAAAAGAGTCTATACATTACTCATAGCTTCATCTATCAGGAACCCTTTATTTTTTTTTTTTTTTATTTTTTTTAACGTAATCTTTACACCCAATGTGAGGCCGGAACTAACAACCTTGAGTTCAAGAGTCCCAGGCTCCAACTGAGCCAGCCAGGCACCCCATCAGGAGTGCTTTAAAGAGGATTCATGAACTGGGTGAGAGACTGGACCAACTCTAGCTCTACAGACATGCAAAGGGCATGTATTTGTGGGTACACTTGATGTATCTAAACAACACATAACAAACACATCCCAGCAGTAAACCTCAGCTTTCACCCAACCATTCTCTACGGGCTCTGAGCTCATGATGCTCACTCCTGAGTCTAGCCAAGGTCACACGTGTATACGCCTGTGGAAACCAGGCAGATAATAAACGAGGGCAGCTGGCCAGGGCATGAGAAAAAAAATTATTGAAACCCTCGGCCTTCTTTCTCTCTTTGTATATTTTTCTTAGCATAAAAATGTAAGTATAAGAGGGGCGCCTGGGTGGCTTGGTCGGTTAAGCGTCCGACTTCGGCTCAGGTCATGATCTCACGGTCCGTGGGTTCGAGGCCCGCGTCGGGCTCTGTGCTGACAGCTCAGAGCCTGGAGCCTGTTTCAGATTCTGTGCCTCCCTCTCTCTCTGCTCCTCCCCTGTTCATGCTCTGTCTCTCTGTCTCAAAAATAAATAAACGTTAAAAAAAAAATGTAAGTATAAGAAATATTTCATTTCCCTTTTGCCTCACTAAAAGAAAACACCATCAAAAATATGGTAAGTGGCAAATGACACCCAGCTTTGGTGTGGGAGCTCATGACAGGGTGTGGTGTGAACCTGACCAACTCGAGAATTTGTGCCCCACTTGAGGGGCAACCACCACCCAGCTCCAGCCAATAGATGTCATATGGGAATTCAGGATAACTGCTACCAGGTCTCCTAATTTTAAATTGACATAGACACAGACAGACACAGAGGGGCACCTGAGTGTCTCAGTTGGTTAAGCGTCCAATTTCAGCTCAGGTCGTGATCTCACGTGGGTCCATGAGTTCAAGCCCCATGAGCTCGAGCCCCGTGTTGGGCTCTGTGCTGACAGCTCAGAGCCTGGAGCCTGCTTCAGATTCTGTGTCTCCCTCTCTCTCTGCCCCTCCCCTACTCAAGCTCTGTCTCTCTCACTCTCAAAAATGAATAAATGTTAAAAAAAAATTTTTTTTAAGAAATAGAAATATACACAGAAATGGAAAGAAGAAAAAGAGGGGAGAGACTGGGGAGGGAGGGAGGGAGGGAGGGAGGGAGGGAGGAAGGAAGGAAGGAAGGAAGGAAGGAAAAGAGAAAGGAAGAAAAAGAAGAAGAGAGAGAAAGGAAGGAAGAGAAAGAAAGGAAAAAAGAGAGGAAGAAAAAAAGAAAGACAAAGGAAGAAAAGAAAAAGAAAGGAAGAGATAGAAAAAAGAGAAAGGAAGAGAAAAAAGAAAAAGAGTGAAAGAGAGAAAGAAAGAAAAAGAAAGGAAGGAAGAGAAAGAAAAAGAGAGAGAAAGGAAGAAAAAGAAAAGAAAGATTGATTTGATATGAAAATGTCCCAATTAAAAACTTCTGGCAACAGATTCAAGAAGTTTTCCCAAACACCGCACTGGCCAAAAAAACAACGTGTCTGCAGCTGAAGTGAGCGGGGGACCCGCAGCGCAGCCGCTCTGCCCCCAGCCCGCCCCGCATCTGCAGATCCTCCGCGGTGCTCGCGATGGTCCTTCAAGGTCAGCATTCGGGGGCCTCAAGGCCTGGCCGGCGCCCGCGGACCCTCCTCCCCGCGGCCCTGCGCGGACACTCCTCTTGGCTCTCCATCCTCCACTGCCTCACTCCGCAGTTTCCCAACCTCCGGGTGTTTGTCCCGGCTCGCGCCTTACTCATTCCTCCTGGACCCTCCTCCGTCACCAGCGACGCCGTGCACCTTGCCAGTCCTCCTAACACATCCGGGCCGAGCGCAGTACAGCGGACCGAGAAGGCACCTCCGCGGAGCGGAGAGGGAAGCCTCCCTCGCACGCGATGCGCCCCCCCCCCCGCCTCCCCGAGGCCCACCCCCGCGGCTCCCCCACCCCTCCCCGGGCCCCGCGGCCCTCCCCGCCCCGCCGGCCACAGGCGCTGGCTGGCGGGGGATGTGCGGAGCCCCGCGAAGCCGCGCCGCCCGCCTCCGAGCCGTTGGTGATTTCCTCCCGGGGCTCCGTTCGCCCTCCCCCTCAGGCCGCCCTCGCGCCGCCGCCCTCCCGCCTCCGCGGGGCCGCGCCAGGGGCCGGCGGGCGGGGGAAGCGCCGAGGCCGCGGCCGCGCCGGCCCCGCTCCCCCGCGCGGCCCCGCCGCCCCCGCCCGCGCCCCCGGGGCCCCGGGGCCCTCACCCGCGACAGGGTGAGGTCGGTCATGAGCTGCTCGAAGGCCCGCGTCTCCTCGGCCTGCCGCTGCGTGTGCAGCGCGATCTTCTCACTGAACTTCCGCGGGTTGGCGCTGCCGGAGCCCGGCGAGGCGGCCATGGCGCGGGCCCGGGGCCCGGCGGGAGGGGGAGACGGAGGGCGCGGGGCCTGCGCCTCGGCCCGCGCGTCCGTCCGCAGGCCGCCCGAGCCGCCGCCCGAAGGCCCGTCCTCCGGCGCGACCCGGCAGAGGAGCCGCCGCGGCCCCACAGCCAGCGAGCGGCCGGGAGCGCGCCGAGGTCCGCCCCCGCGCGGCCGGCCCCGCCCTCGCCGCGGCCCGCCCGCCGCCCCGCCGCCCCGCCGCCCCGCCGCCCCGCCGCCCGAGGGCTGCAGCCGGCGCTCCCGGCCGGGCCCGGGCCCGCGGCGCGCGGCGCCCCGGAGCGAACCCCGTCTGCAAAGCACACCCGCGCCGACGCGTGCGAGCAGCGGCGTGACTGGCGGGCTGCAGCGCGGGGGGTGGGCGGGAGGGGGGCATCCTGGCCTCGGGGATTACGATTTGGGAACCGGCTTCCAGCACCCTTTGCCCCCCCCCCCACCCCGGTTCGGCCGCTTGGCCTCCCTCCTGCCCGCCGCCGCCCCCCCCTCCGAGGGGGTGGGGGTGGGGAGAGACGACTGGGCGCCCGAAGCCCGAGCGTTCCCTCCAGCGGCTCCGGCGCCGCGGGGCCTACGCCCGCCCTCGGTGGGCTCCGCTCGCGGTCCCCCCGGGCGCGCGCAGGGACAGCCACCAACTCCGCACCTCAGTTTGTAAAACCACCTGGCGACGTGCGCACCCTGGTGCCGCCGTCCCCGCCCGCGTGCAAACTCCGCGCCCCTCTTCCAGGTTCCCTCCGAGTCTCCCCGCCCCCAGCCAGGTGCCGGCCTCCCCGCTGTCCCCGCTCTTCTGCCGTCCAGCAGCTGCTCTCCCGCGACGTCGCCCTGCAGAATACGGGCAGCGCTGAGCGGGGCTGTGTTTTGTAAATTAGTCAACACTGGAGACACGCGGACGAGTACAGAAAATAGTTTTGACGACACCCACGCCCCCCACTCGAGATTAAACCTAAAACACTCTGCTCCACTTGCTTGGTATTTATTAAAGAAAGATAAATTTAGACCTAACTAAAGCCCCACCCTTATTCTTTCTCTTTCCTCCCTAGTCGCTGTTGTGCGTATCGTTCTACTCATGTTTTTATAGTTTTATTACGTATGATACGTGAATCTGCCAACTGCACGGAGTACCAACTTCTGTTTTTTAATTTTACAAAAATGACATCATGCTGAATAGTCTTTTGCAACCTTTGTCGTTTCCTATTATGTTTTTGAGATTCGTTTATGATTTGACTGCTGTGTAGTAGTATTTCATTGTTTTTCACGTGTCTCAGAGCATATAGCTGGATTGCTTAGAATTTTTAGGATGAGACTATATCTCTGCTAGCTAGAGTTTAGCTTGTTTTGTTATGATTGGCTTAATTTTAATTATAACTGAATTCTTCTGTTTTATTTTGTGGTATTTACCATACTTTTTCTTATTACTTTCTGCTTTCCTGTTAATGTTGTCTGGGTTCAGTTTCAGAGAACAGAATTCATTCTGGAAACTTTAAGTACAAAAGGATTTACCCTAGGGTATAAAATGGCTTAAGGATTTCTCTGGAGGGTGAGGATTCTAGGTTGGACATTCAGGAGTGACTTTGGGAGCCACTTTGAGACTTTGAGAGCAGAACCAGGCCACCAGAAGAGCCACTGCCCCTTCTGAAATCTGGAAGCTACTTACTGAATTGGAAAGCTGTCCGTACAGCTGCCAGCTTCTGAACCTGTACAGCTATTGTGATGATAAGACTCCGCTGCAGAGAAATCAGACACCTCCCCGGCTGTCCTCACAAACAGAAACAGCACACACCCAGACCCTGCTTCACTTTCGCCTTACAAACCAAATCAGAGAGAAAATCTGATCGGAAGAGCCAAAATGGCATCCAGAATCCCAGCTTTCGAAATACAGCAAGGCACAGTTGGACGTCGGAATGGGCATTGAACTAATTCCACAATGTTCATCCACCGATTCACCAAGGCAGTTGTCCACCATAGCTCCCTTTTATTGCCCTGAATGACTGGTTTTTATTTCCATATTTCTCCTATCTGATTTGGAAGATATCCTATTCCATTTCTATCCTTATTATGGTTAGCCTGATCATTTTTAATCCCTTAATCAAATAAATACACGTGAGTTGTTTAGCAATAGTTTAACAAGGCCCATAATTTTAAAAAGAAGCAATTCCCAATTCCCACTGGAAATAAATTTGTCCTGCTGTTTTGTGATTTTTGTTTTCAGTTTTAGATATTAAGTATTTATTTTGTTATGGAAAAGGATGCCCTGGCTATTTTGTATCCTCAACAAAAATATGATCTTCCCTGCTCCCATTCTTTCAATGTGGTTATATGATCATTTTTGGTAAGTCACTAAGTGCTTACATAGTGTACTATAGTTCCATTTTTATACAGTTGCGGGGGGGGGGGTAATCACGGCCTCTGCTTTTTATTTGCTTCCATTTCTATCAACCCATTGCAAACTCTTTCCCAAACTCTCCAACAGAGCAGTGGAAGACATCACTGTGTGTGTGAATGGTCAGCTGGGGGGGAACTTCTCTCCTGGAGTACTTCGATCTCTTGTTCCGCCCGGACTGCTTGCTCTACGGGCCTACTGAGTGCTGTCGTGCTGGCCCTGTCCTCACCTCCATCCCGTCATCCCCCGTCCTCTGACCTGCTTCCTACACCCCGGGTTGTGGTCTGCTTCACATCCTCCTTCATTTTAGTGGAGAACATTCTCCCATAGTTTCCTGAGGGGGGGAGAAAAAGAGTACAGAAAAGATAAAATCCTTGCAACCGAGTGTGTGTGTGTTCATTTTACTCTCATATTTGATTGACAGTTTGGCTACGAATAGTCTGGTTCGCGGGAAGTCTTGTTCACTTAGATCTCTGAATGTATTGCTTCACTGTTTTCTCGCTTCTCAGGTTGCTTTTGAGAAGGCCACTCACATTCTGTTTTCTTTGTGGCTGACCTGGTTTTTGAGGGCCGGTATTGTTTGTTTATTTTTGTTTTGTCTCCCTCCCCATTCTCTGCAGGCTTAGTGTGCTGATGTTTTATGATGATGTGCCTTGGTGTGGAGCTTTCGTTGTCCGCTGTGCAGGGCGGCGATACGTGTGCAGAAACCGGACACCTCACCCTTCAGTTCTGAAAACCTGTCTTATTGTTTGGGAATTTTCACTTACTTTGCTCTCTCTTTCTGGAATATCTACCAGTCAGCTAACAGATCTTCTACAATGCTCTTCCAATTTTCTTCTATTTTCTATTTCTTTTCATCTCGTTGTTGTTGTTCTGTCTCCTGATACAGTTTCTCAACTTTATCCTCTGACCCTTCTATTCAACTTTTATTTCTGTGATTATCTTTTTAATGTCTAAGAGCTTTTTCCTGGTTTCTGAATGTTTCTTTTCTCAACGTTTTTATTTTTTTATTTATTTTTTTTTATTTTTTGGGACAGAGAGAGACAGAGCATGAACGGGGGAGGGACAGAGAGAGAGGGAGACACAGAATCGGAAACAGGCTCCAGGCTCTGAGCCATCAGCCCAGAGCCTGACGCGGGGCTCGAACTCACGGACCGTGAGATCGTGACCTGGCTGAAGTCGGACGCTTAACCGACTGCGCCACCCAGGCGCCCCTGAATGTTTCTTTTCTAACAGCATCCTGTACTCATTTCATAGACGTGCTATTAATTACAGGTTGTTTCTGCTTTTACATTTTCTTCTGCTCCTTACATTGTCTGCCTCCGCCTTGTCGGAGGTCAGTTTTTTAGTTTGTTCGTTTAGATCTCCATCGAGAGGCTTTCCCCAAATCTCTGGTGATCCTTTACTCTAAATTCATAATTTAGAGATGCTAAATATGTATAATTCCTTGTTTCTGGAAATAAAAATGTTTTAAAATATGTATTTTTAAGTATTCTGTAGCAGAGATTGCTAGTTATCTCCCAATGCTCAGTCTCCCCTGCTTCCTTTATTAAAAGAAACCCTCACCTTTAGCTGGGCACAGCTTCACCCAACTAAAGCCAGTTAAAGACTACATTTCCCACTCTCCCCTGCAAATAGGTGTGGACACGTGATTATGTTCCACCCAATAGGGTGGCCCTAGCAAATAGGTGTGGTCATGTGATTATGTTTCACCCAATAGAGGGTGAGCAGAAGTAATACAGGCAACTTTCTCTAGCAGTTACTTGACAAAAGGAGAGTGGCTTTCCACTTCTCACTGGCTGGAATATGGTTGCAGTTAACTACAATGGGAGGAGCTATCTTAGACCATTAGATAAAAACTATGTGTTGAGAATGACAGAACAATGGTAGCAAAGGGACCTGGGACCCCAGCACTGTGGAACCACAATTATTAGCTCTGGACGGCTTCTAGAGCATTATGTGACTGAAAGATAAGCATCAATTTTGTTTAAAGCCTTGTTATTTTGGCCTTTGTCACAGGAATCAAACCAGGACCAGTTATATTTAAATGAAAAAAATTCGTCTAAACATATCAACATATGGTTAACAATGGTTGGTTTTGGGGATGTAGAGACTACTGGGAAAATTATCTTCTGATTTACACATTTATTTCTCTCTCCTTTTTTTTGTTTATTTTTGAGAGAGAGAGAAAGCAGGGAGGGGCACAGAGAGGAGTGAGAGAATCCCAAGCAGGCCCCGTGCTGTCAGCACACAGCCCGATTTGGGGCTTGAACTCATGAACCATGAGATCATGACCTGAGTCAAAATCAAGAGTCAGATGCTTAACTGACTGAGCCACTCAGACACCCCTGTTCTACACATTTCTAAATGATATGCATTTTTAAATATTTTTTAATGGTTATTTTTATTTTTGAGAGACACAGAGCATGAACGGGGGAGGGACAGAGAGAGAGGGAGACCCAGAATCCGAAGCAGGCTCCAGGCTCCGAGCTGTCAGCACAGAGCCTGCCGCAGGGCTCGAACTCACAAACCATGAGATCATGACCCGAGCTGAAGTCGGACGCTCAACCGACTGAGCCACCCAGGTGCCCCTAAATGATATGCATTTTTAAAAAGAAGTATGTATTTCTATTAACATCAGGAAAAAATAAAAAAGAACGAATGCCATTTAGTTTTAAACAACTGACTGTGAGCTCTGTGTGCATGTGCCGGGCTTCTTGACTTGTGAATTCGCTGTAGGGTATTGAGAGAAACCCAGAGTTTTCGTTGCTTGTCCCCCAGATTACAGTATCCCTAGGATCGGTTTTGTCTTGTTTTGTTTTGTCTTACACACTCAGTTTCTCCCACCTGAGGAATCTTCCACTCTACCCTCCAGGACAATAAGCCTGGTTGCTGCATTCTGAGCGCCAAGTGGGAAAAAAGACCTAAGTGTCTCACCATTTGATGTGGCTTGCTCTTTACCCATTTTCAGATGGCACCTGACTCCCAGCTTTTTCTTTGCCTTACCCAAAGTTCAGACTCTCTTTGGCTCAGTTTCCCTAGAAGTATAACCTCCTGTCCACAGTCACGGAGGAAAGGAGTCATCACTTAGCTTTGAGCAATCAGGGAGGGGATCTGGGCGTCTAATTACTCCTTGCACATGCTTTCAAGCAATATTTGTGTTTTCAGTCCTGTCCCTCCCCTCCTCTAGTGCCTCTGGTCCACTCTCTGAGATTCTTTGATGTAAATCATGACTCTCAGGCATTTGGTTTCAGCTGTCTTTGTTCCCCTTTGTCACTTACAACTGATGTATGTGTGATGGGCCATGGCCAGGTCTTCCAGCAGAAAGCCCCTACCTGGACAAAAGTGCAAAGCTAAGGCACAGGCAAGGAGAGGGGGCATAAGTTGGACACCCCAAGAATTTCAAGACCTGGGGGTGCCTGGCTGGCTCAGTCAGTTAGGCATCTGACTTCAGCTCAGGTCATGACCTTGCAGTTCATGAGTTCGAGCCCCCTCATTGGGCTCTGTGCTGACAGCTCAGAGCCTGGGGCCTGCTTCAGATCCTGTGTCTTTCTCTCTGTCCCTCCTCTGCTCATGCTCTCTGTCTCTGTCTCAAAATAAATAAATAAACCTAAAAAAAAAAAAGTAATTTCAAGACCTGAACCTGGACCCAGAATCAGGACCTAGACGGTGTGTGCCGCCGTAAGCCAAGTTGCTTCCGGATGCTCACGTGGCTGCTCCAGCAGAAGTGGAATTACAAACCTGGGAGCTTTATTTTGAAGCTCCTCAGGCCTGCTGACCACAGCCACCACCCCCCTGGGCATCTCCCTATGAAGAACAGAAGGAAAACACTGGGAATTCACAGTCATTAAGATGTCTCCTTTGTCTAAGTCAGGCATCAGCAGACTTCTCGTTGCAGAGGGCCAGACAGTAAGTATTGTAAGTTTTGCAGACCATAGGGTCTTATCTCCTTGGAACTATTCACCTTTGCCATTGAAGCAGGAAAGCAGCCATAAACCACACATAAATAAATTCACAGGGCAGGATTCCAATGAAACTTCATTTATAAAAATAGAGAGTGGGACAGATTTGGCCCATTGACTGTAGATTGCTGAACCTGGTCTAAGTTATTCTGATACCTTTTCATGTTTGATGAAGTTTGTAAGAGAATTGCTCAGGATTTATGGTATCAGTTATTTGAAGGTTCAGAACTTTGAAGACTTTAAAAAAAAGTCTTCTGGCTTCTTTTGGTGCCAGGGCTGGTGCTGTTAGCTTCATTTCTCTTCCTTTGTAGATAATCTTTCTCTTCGTCTTGGTTACTTTATAGTTTTGTTACAAGATGCTGAGTTGTGGATTTTGTTTTATTTATCTTGTTTAGAACTCAATATATTTCGGTCTGAAGACCTGTATAAGGATTAGATTTTGCTCTAACAGAAAATCCCCCAAAAAGTGACTTTAAACAGAATGAAAGATTATTTCTCTCCCATGTAGAACTCAAGGTATTATTAGGGCACTGGCCTGACCCAGTCAGTAGAGCATGTGACCCTTGATCTTGAGGTTGCAAGTTCAAGCCCCACATTGGGCATGGAGCTCACTTAAGAAAAGAAAAGAAAAGAAAAGAAAAGAAAAGAAAAGAAAAGAAAAGAAAAGAAAAGAAAAGAAAAGAAAAGAAAAGAAAAAAGAAAAGAAGGAAAGAAAGAAAGAAAAACGAAAGGAAGGAAGGAAGTCAAGGTATTTACCTTATTGCTTTGCCAACTTCATGGTGCAAGATGGTGGCACCAACATTCTAAGAACAAGATAGAGGAACGTGAGAATGGGGAAAAGGGCATATGCACTGTGTCTCTTGAGGCAGGTTCTCAGAGGCTGCTACATTAATGTCTTTTTATATCCATCCCATTGAACAGAACTTACGTGGCCACACCTAAATACAAGAAAGCCATTTGCCCAGCTAAAAATCAGGAATCTATTATAATGGAACAGTGGATCTCAAACTAGCATTCATCAGAATCACTGAAGAGCTTATTAAAACACAGATTCCTGAGCCCCACTTTTGAATGTATGATTCAGTAGATCTTGGATAGGGCTGAGAATGTGCATTTCTAACAAGCTATCAGGTGATGCTGATGCTGCCTGCTCTGGGACCTCACTCCAAGGACCATAGCATTAGATGAGGGGAGAACATATACTGAAGAACAACTGGAAGACTCTGCTACACACCTTTCAAATGTTCTAGAAATTTTTCTAAAAATCTCTTCAAACACTGCTTCTTCTCTATATTCTCTATTCTTTCCCTCTCGAAGTTCAGTTAGATGTATATCAAACTTTCTCATTCTATTTTTCGTATCTTTTTACCTCCCTTTCATATTTTCCCACTCTATTTCTGTGCTACATTCTGGGTAATTTCCTTAGATCTATCTTCCACTTTATTAACTCCTCTCTTCAGCTCTGTCTAACCTGCTGCTTAACCTGTCTATTGAGTTTTATCTTCTTTAAGAACTATGTTTTCCCATCTAATCTTTTCAAATCTGGCTGATCTTTATTTAGAGTCCATTCTTTTCTTATTTTTTATTCCTGCTTTCATGCCTTTATACTAGTTTTATATTCTCTTTCAGCATGTAGTTCTATTAGCACCAGTGTGGGGACCTCTGATTCTATTTGTTGTATCCACTCGCTCTTGCTTATGATGAATTGTTTCCTAAAGTTTTTAGCTATGCTTTCATCTTTAGGGGGCTTTATTTTTTTCCTGTGGGAATCCTGGGGAGTGGGGATATGACTGAAATGTAGTTTTGCTTTGTTTCATGAGCTATAGGAGAATCAGTTACTAGACATGGGAATTTCATTACATGGATACTATAAATGCAGACCCTGAGCCCATATAGATCCAAGTTTTTGGTTTCTTAAGGGGATTGTTTTCCCCTGGAGCCCAGCCAGAAATAGCCAAACTTCTTTGTTAACTTTGCCAGTGGATAGATTTCACTCTTTTGGGCTGAAATTTTACCCTGCTTACAAGCTAATGCAGTAATGTTACTGTTTCATGGATTCTGACAGCAGGCATGAGATTCCTGAGTGAGAGACACCACACAGCAAGCAGCATGAGCATCATTTTTGTGTCAATTCCCCTTACCCATCAAGTCCCACTGGGGTGATGCACATACCGTGGGTTCTGTTACAATAGAACGAGCCTGTTCTTTGTGCCGGAAGAAGGCATTACTTGATCTCTCAGAGTTGCTTGCTGCAAACACATCCCTGAGAAATGCCCAGTAAATAAGGACCAGAGGTCTGCATTTGTGGCATGACCAACCAGAATGTCCGAGAATGCTCAGGAAGATTGCTTCTCCCAACACACCTGAGGACCTGAGGGTCCTGGCTTGGGACTCTCTGGGCATTAAAAACCGAAACTCCCATTTTCACAGCCAAGAAGATCCTAAGGTGATGTGATAACTAAATGTCATGTGAAGTCCTGGATCAGAAAAAGGATAATAGGCAAAAACTGGGGAAATCTGAATAAAGTGTGGATTTTTTTTAAAACTCGAAACTCCTAGATTGCTGGAAGAGATAACCACATGCTTACTATTTTAGTCACTTGAGAATTTTCTTTTCTTGTGAGTTCAAGTATGCATTACAGATTTTGTTATGTTTTACCCAGTATTTCTAGGTATGTTACTGTTTTCCGTCTGCCTTTGTCTATGACTTTGTTGGAACCCAGGTGTCTGTTTAAAATTTATATTCCTATATCCCATCCCCAGAGATTATGACTTTTACAGACTGGACTGTAGCCCAGGATTCTGCCTTTGTAACAAATGATTCTGTTACAGGTGGTTTGGGGGTCAAACCTTAAGAAATGCTGCCGTTAAGAATGGAATCATAGGATGGGTCCGAGAATTAATATGGTCTGTAGTTTTCAGATTGAGAGCATTCAACTTCTTAATTTGGCAAACATTCCCTCCAATCTTCTATTGCAGAGACCAGAGCGGCAGATGCCCCTTCCCAGCCTCCCTCATCTGGGGGGTCAGCAACATGTCCAGTTTGGTTATTGAGACGTAAGGGCAAACCTCGTGGAAAGCTTATAGGTAAACTTCGGGTTTTCAGATACTAGGAACACATTTAGCCACGGCTAACCCCTTTTTCCATATACTTTGAACACAGAGGTGATGCCTGGAGCTCTGGAGCCGTCTTGCAACCACGGAAAGAGAAAGCATAAGAACAAATTCAGCATTCAGAAAGACAAAAAACAACTTTGCCATTGTTGGATCGCTTAACCAGCACCTAGTTTTCCTCTGGATTCATGTGAAATAAATTTGTTGAAATCACTAGACGTCAGCTTTCCTTTCTTGCAGCCAAAATCATTCCTGATGCACGTAAAGATCCTCATTTCTTTAAAACTTTTTATATTTTACACAATTTCAGATTTATAAAAAAGTTGCAGGGGCGCCTGGGTGGCTCACTCGGTGAGGCATCCGACTCTTGGCTTCAGCTCAGGTGGTGATCTCATGGTTAATGGGTTTGAGCCCCACATCAGGCTCTGCACTGTCAGCGCAGAGCCTGCTTGGGATTCTCTCTCTCCCTCTCTTTGCCCCCTCCCCTGCTCATGCGTGATCTCTCTCTCAAAATAAATAAACTTTTTTTTTTTTTTAAGTTGCAATAGGGGCATCTGGGTGGCTCAGTCAATTGAGCGTCCGACTTTGGCTCAGGTCATGATCTCATGGCCCGTGAGTTCGAGCCCCACATCAGGCTCTGTGTGGACAGCCCAGAGCCTGGAGCCTGCTTTGGATTCTGCGACTCCCTCTCTCTCTGCCCCTCTCCTGCTCATGCCTCTATCTCTCCCTCTCTCAAAAATGAACAAACATTATAAAAAAAAAAAAGAAAGAAAGAAAGAAATTGCAATAAAATAAAGAATTCTTAGGGTGCCCGCTGGCTCAGTCAGTAGAGCATGCGACTCTTGGTCTTGGGGTTGTGAGCTTGAGCCCCATCTTGGCTGCAGAGATTACTTAATAAAATTAAAAAAAACTCACATATTCTTTACCCAGATCCTCTAAGTATTTTTCTGCACTTACTTTGTCATTTCTTTCTCTCTCTATAGTTTTTTCTAAACCATTTGAGAGTAAGTTGGTATGTGCCCCTTTATCCCTAAATACTTCACTGTTTATTTCACAAAAACAAGGATATTCTCTTACATAATCACAGTGTCATTATCAAAATCAGGAAATTGACATCGATATAGTACTGTTATCTAATCTACAGATGTTATTGGAATGCTTACCAACTACCCACTAATATTCCTTTTTATAAGTTTATTTATTTTTTAAAGTTTATTTATTTATGTGGGGGGGGGAGAGAGAATCCCAATCAGACCCCACATTGTCAGCACCGAGCCAGATATGGGGCTCGAAGCTGAAACCAAGAGTCAGATGCTTAATTGACTGAGCCACCCAGGTTCCCCTCCCAGTAATATTCTTTATGGCAAATGGAAATCTAAGATCATTCCCTATATTCAGTTATGTTTCTTGGCATCCTTCATCTGGAACAGTTGTTCAATTTTTGTGTCTTTCATGACTTTGGAAATTTTTGAAGTGACGAGTCCATTATTGTGTAGAATGTCCGTTAATTAGGGTTCATCTTGTATGTTCTCATGGTTTGTTTCAGATTATGCATTTTTGGCAGGAATACCACAGGGACAATGTTGTGTTCTTCTCAATTTGTCCATCAGGAGGCAGATGATGTCAAGTTGTCCCATTACTGATGTTAAGCTTGGATCATTTGATGAAGGTGGGGTCTGCCAGTTTCCTCCACTGTCAAGTTTCTAATTTTTCCCTCTGTAATCAATAAGACTCTTGAAGGGAGAGACTTTGAGAATAGATAACTACCTCACTATCCAACTTGCACCCACTAGTTTTAGCCTCCATTGATGATTCTTGCCCTTTCCCTATTTGTTTATCTCAGAATGGGCTCATGAATTCTTACTTTACCCAATAGGATATGATCCATTACTGTTACTATTTTTGTACTTAAATTATCCCAGATTTGACCTTCAAGCTGGCTTCTGTGTCCTTTTAACATGTCCCCATCCATTTTTTAGTTGTCGTTGTTTTTCTTCTGGACACAGCCAGATGATCTAGGCTTATCTAGCACTTCTCTGCTCAGCCCCAGAATCAGCCATTTTTCCAGGGAATATCAGTTTCTTTTCATGGAAACAGGTGTTTGGGCACCAGCTCTGTTTTCCAAAGCTCATTCTTTCTTAGCTGGCTTTTTTATAAGAGGAGTGACCCTTCAACTCCTATCGCGTCATCCTTTCTATTATGTGTCTGTTCAACACCTTCCTCCAGATTTTTCCTTCACCCTCCAGATCTCTGCGTCTGGAATTGGGAATGTGTTTCTCCAGAGGCAAAGGCCAGTGGCTATGAATAAGTACAATCTTTCTCAAGTACACATGCTTACATACTCATATCAGAGTTATTTCCTAGACAATTTGGGGCAAAATAGAGAATCAATATGTACAATTTAAGGCCAACGATGTTTAAGCAATAATTTTACCAAACTTGAGATGTAGAATGGAATCTAAAACTCCTTAGCAAACGTGAGATACAAATGCACGTCTTTGCTTTTTTGTTTCCTAAGTAATATTTAATAGTTCTTAAAAGCTTAGCGTTTCAGAGTGTGGCCCAAGGAACACGAGTTTCACAGAAGTTTCCTGCAACGTAAGGGGTCGGATTGCGATGTCAAATACATTGCGGGGAGCTCGGTAACAAGAAGTTAAGCAGGTTTCCCGTGGTTTTGATATGCCGACGTCCGTTGTGACTTGCCCGCCCGGTGGGATGATGGAACACAGTGCTTCCCCATTCCCCGACACTCCTGATGGTGAAGAACTCAGGCGGAGGGCTGCCTGGCCCCGTCCCACAGGGTTCATGTGCCCAACAGCCAGTAAGTCACCTCTACCTCCTAACTATCCCCAGAATTCGCTCACATCTGTCCATACTAACGCTCATTATCCAATTCAGGCCACCCAATCTCTCGCTGATTGAGGCCTTAATTGGTCCACTTGTGTATCAGGGTTCCAGCAGGAAACAGATGGCACATGCAAACTGGTAATTTGGAGAAAAGTTAATAAAGACAGCGGGCAGGGTTTAGGGATCAGGCTCCCCTGCTGCTATTTAGAGCAGGAACCATTAGCACTCTGTGCCCTAAGGGCCCTGGGGAGGGATTGCTTACTGCCGAGGGCAGAGGGTGGGTGTTTGGCCTTTGGTAGGGAGAGGCAGGCCCTGGTGGTAACCCAGAACAAGTCCTAACTAACCCTGCCTTCCCCCAGACCTCCAGTCTCCTTGGGATGCCCGCTGTGGGCCAAACACAAGCAGAAGCTGGAGGGAAACAGTGCCCCAGACCATGTGGCCAGCTTCCCAGGGCACAGAGGAAAGTGAGGGTGGAGAGTGGGTCTGCAGGGCCACACGAAACATACCTCGCCCACGCTGTCTTGAGTCTTACCTCCTTATCCCCATTCCTCCTCCGTGGGTCTCAAGTCAACATCTGAATATTTCTCATTCTTCTTAAAATCCATAACTACTCCCAATTATTCCTGGAATAAGATTGGTGGTTTAGTCCTAGCTCATTAGAACTGAGGTCAGCCTCTCTTCCAAAGTCTACGTTCAGTGACCAGTGTCAACAAGCTTGAAATCAGTGACGGGGAAGCACTGACCCCACGGAATTGGCAAATGCTACTAATCAGGGCATTAATTTTTCCCTTTCAGAAGGCTGTATATATATAAAAAGCGTTTTATTTAAAAACTTGTTATGAACTCAGGAAATGTTCTCTTTTTTTAAAGTTTATTTATTTTGAGAGAGAGAGAGAGAGAGAGAGAGAGAGAGGGAGCGCGCACACGTGCCAGGGGGAGACAAACAGGGAGACAGGGACAGAGAGAGAATCCCAGGCAAGCTGTGCAGTGTCAGTACAGAGCCTGAGGCCGGGCGGAACTCACGACCAGGAGAGATCATGACCTTGAGATCTCGGACCTGAGCCGAAACCAAGAGCTGGATGCATAACCAACTGAGCCACCCAGGTGCCCCAGGAAATGTTCTGTTAAAAGTAACTACTTCAGGGGCACTTGGGTGGCTCAGTTGGTTAAGGTCCAACTTTGGCTCAGGTCACGATCTCGTGGTTCACAAGTTTGAGCCCCAAGTTGGGCTCTGTGCTGACAGCTCAGAGCCTGGAGCCTACTTCGGGTTCTCTGTCTCCCTTTCTGCCCCTCCCCTGCTCACGCTCTCTCTCTCTCTCTCTTTCAAAAATAAACACTAAAATTTTTTTTTAAAATAAAAAAATTAATTACTTCATTGGAGCACCGGGCTGGCTTAGTTGGTAGCACATGCAATTCTTGTTCTCACAATCGTGAGTTCAAGCCCCACGTTGAACAGAGAGATTATTCAAACAAAACTACTTCATTGAAAAAGCTTAGAAACAACGGCAACCTAAGAGCCATAAGCCTTCCCAGCACGAAGACCGTATTCCTTACTTTTGTTTCCCACTAAAAGTTGCCAGGGCTCCCTGGAGAAACGGTTGATTCCAGGTCTGTGGTAAGAAAAACAAGATGAAAGTGAAACATATCCCAGAAAGCAAGGAGCTACCAAAGGCTACTGGGGTCATGCCAAAAGTGACAACAATCGCCGTCACCGTGAAGTTACTTCCACCGGCAAAGGAGACAATTTGAGCATTTAAAAAACAAACGAACAGGGGCACCTGGGTGGCTCAGTCGGTTGAGCGTCCAGCTGAGGCTCAGGTCATGATCTCGCAGTCCATGAGTTCAAGCCCCGCATCGGGCTCTGTGCTGACAGCTCAGAGCCTAGAACCTGCTTTGGATTCTGTCTCCCTCTCTCTCTGCCCCTCCCCCACTCATGCTCTGTCTCTCTCTCTCTCTCTCTGTCTGTCAAAAATAAACATTAAAACAAACAAAAAACCTACAGTGGATTGAAAGACATCAAATCTATAAAAACTCGGGGCACCTGGGAGGCTCAGTTGGTTGGGCATCCGTCATGGTTTCATGGGTTCAAACCCCGCGTCGGGCTCCACACTACTTTGGATTCTCTGTCTCCCTCTCTCTCTGCCCCTCCCCGATTTGCACTGTCTCTGTCACTCTCAAAATAAATAAACATAAAAATAATCTTATGAAAACTCCAGGAGTCATAAAGACTTTAAAAATACAAAAAAAAAAAAGACAAAAAACCCAACAACCCAAAAAACCTTCAGCAGTCATCTTCGGAAGGTGCCAGGGGAAACCAGTAAATAAAGAGAGAGAAACAAGTATTTTTCATCTTTTCCTGTATGAATATTCCTCAAGGTAACCAAATAGTTGATGACAGGAAATTATTTTTAGAAGAATTCTGACTGATAAATGAAGAAGGAATGACAGATTGGGAATATCACCATTTTGCAACCCCCAGTAAAATAAGAAATCTAGGCCATCATTATCAGTGGCTGCTGAATCCATGGGTATGTGATGAAAAGCTGATGGGAAAGTTATTTAAAAAAATATGTCAAATGGGCAACTTTGAACCCACTGACCAGTCTTTATTTACATCATGAAAAGGTAAGTCGGTGGTGTGATGTAATAAAAACTCTGAAATATTCTTGCCAAAACGTTGAAACTGAGTGAGGTCCACAAAGATATAAGAAATCCAGATTGTATAAATTCTACAGGAGCAACATCAACTAAACTATAAGATTTTAAAAAAGAGAGCGAGTGGGGCGCCTGGGGGGCTCAGTGGGTTAAGTGTCCGACTTCAGCTCAGGTCAAGATCTCACGGTTCGTGGGTTCGAGCCCCGCGTCGGGCTCTGTGCTGACAGCTCAGAGCCTGGAGCCTGCTTCGGATTCTGTGTCTCCCTCTCTCTCTGCCCCTCCCCTGCTCACGGTCTGTCTCTGTCTCTCAAAAATGATAAGAGAGAATTTATAGATGAAAGATTTAAAAGACTTGTCAAGTAAATGTAATATGTATACATTGTTAGGCACCTGATTCAAACATATGAACTATTTGAGCAAGTACAAGATGGGGAAACGGAAGCATTGCATGTCTGATTTTTTAAATTATTTAAGTATGATAATGGTTTGGGGATTTTTTTCAAAAGTCCTTACATGTAAAGATTGAGATTTCTCACCCCGGTACTACTGACATTTTGGACTGGATAATTCTTTGTTGAGGGAAGCTGTCCTGTGCATTGTTAAGATATTAGTCAGGATCCCTGGCATCTACCCAATAAATGCCAATAGCATCCCCTTAATTAGGATAAAAAAATATCTCCAAATATTGCCAAATGTCTCCTGCAGACACAATGGCTCCCTAATTAGAAACAATATGTTAGAGATATGTTAGAGATACCTACTATGTATGTATGTATGTGGAGATACATACTGAAGTATTTGTGGTTGAAATGATGCTGATCTGGGATTTAAATAACCCCAGGGGAGGGGCGCCTGGGTGGCTTAGTCGGTTAAGCGTCCGACTTCAGCCCAGGTCACGATCTCGCGGTCCGTGAGTTCGAGCCCCGCGTCGGGCTCTGGGCTGATGGCTCAGAGCCTGGAGCCTGCTTCCGATTCTGTCTCCCTCTCTCTCTGCCCCTCCCCCATTCATGCTCTGTCTCTCTGTCTCAAAAATAAATAAACGTCAAAAAAAAATTAAAAATAAAAAATAAATAACCCCAGGGGAATTTAGGGGGAGGTTAGAGAAGAAAACAGTTTGACTATATGTGGACAATCATTGAGGCTACCTAGGGGACACACTGGAGTTCATTATACTATTCCCTCTTTGTATGTTACTTTTCCCTAATAAAAAAAAGCTTCATTTTATTTTTTTTCATTTACATCCAAGTTAGTTAGCATATAGTGCAACTATTTCAGGAGCAGATTCCTTAATGCCCCTTACCCATTTAACCCATCCCCCCTCCCATAACCCCTCCAGTAACCCTCAGTTTGTTCACTGTATTTAAGAGTTTCTTATGTTTGGTCCCCTCCTTGTTTTTACATTATTTTTCCTTCTCTTCCCTTATGTTCATCTGTTTTGTATCTTAAAGTCCTCATATGAGTGAAGCCTTATGATTTTTGTCTTTCTCTAATTTCACTTAGCATAATATCCTCCAGTTCCACCTACGTAGTTGCAAATGGCAAGATTTCATTCTTTTTGATTGCCGAGCAATACTCCGTTGTATATATATACCACATTTTCTTTATCCGTTCATCCATTGATGGACATTTGGGCTCTTTCCAAACTTTGGCTATTGTCGATAGTGCTGCTATAAACATTGGGGTGCATGTGCCCCTTAGAAACAGCACACCTGTATCCCTTGGATAAATACCTAGCAGTGCAATTGCTGGGTCGTAGGGTAGTTCTATTTTTAATTTTTTGAGGAACCTCCATACGGTTTTCCAGACTGGCTGCACCAGCTTGCATTCCCACCAGCAGTGCAAAAAGAGATCCTCTTTCTCCGCATCCTCGCCAACATCTATTGTTGCCTGAGTTGTTCACGTTAGCCATTCTGAAAGGTGTGAGGTGGTATCTCATTGCGGTTTTGATTTGTATGTCCCTGATGATGAGTCGTGTTGAGCATTTTTTCATGTGTCGGTTGGCCATCTGGATGTCTTCTTTGGAGAAGTGTCTATTCATGTCTTTTGCCCATTTCTTCACTGGATTATTTGTATTTTGGGTGTTGAGTTTGTTTGATTTGTATTTCCCTGATGATGAGTCGTGTTGAGCATTTTTTCATGTGTCGGCTGGCCATCTGGATGTCTTCTTTGGAGAAGTGTCTATTCATGTCTTTTGCCCATTTCTTCACTGGATTATTTGTATTCTGGGTGTTGAGTTTGATAAGTTCTTTGCAGATTTTGGATACTAACCCTTTAACTGATGTCATTTGCAAATATCTTCTCCCATTCTGTCAGTTGCCTTTTAGTTTTGCTGATTTTTTCCTTCTCTGTGCAGAAGCTTTTTATTTTGATGAGGTCCCAGTAGTTCATTTTTGCTTTTGTTTCCCTTGCTTCCAGAAACGTGTTGAGTAAGAAGTTGCTGCGGCTGAAGTCAAAGAGGTTTTTGGCTGCTTTCTCCTAGAGGATTTTGATGGCTTCCCATCTTACATTGAGTTCTTTCATCTATTTTGAGTTTATTTTTGTGTCTGGTGTAAGAAAGTGGTCCAGGTTCATTCTTCTGCATGTCGCTGTCCAGTTTCCCAGCACCACTTGCTGAAGAGACTGTCTTTATTCCATTGGATATTCTTTCCTGCTTTGTCAAAGATTAGTTGGCCATATGTTTCTGGGTCCATTTCTGGGTTTTCTGTTCTGTTCTACTGATCTGTTTTTGTGCCCAAAAAAAGTTTAATTTTTTTTAATGTTTATTTTTGAGAGAGAGAGAGAGAGAGAAGAAGAGAGGAGAGGAGGAGAGAGAGTGGGAGACAGAGAATCTGAAGCAGGCTCCCGGCTCTGAGCTGTCAGCACAGAGCTGGACATGGGGCTCGAACTCATGAACCATGAGATCATGACCTGAGTGGAAGTTGGATGCTTAACCAATTGAGCCACCCAGGCGCCCCTAATAAAAAGTTTTAAAAATTATAGTGTAAAGGAGAATTAAAATACTTCCATTTTCTCCAAGCATCTTTAGCATATTAAATAAGTTGTCTCTAAGTCAAAAGGTTAAGAGTTTAATTCATAGTTATTAAAAAGTCTTAGTAAAGCTCCTTGTCTACTTCCCAAGTCTGGAGAAAGTGGATGGTGTGTCTCATGACTGAATAATAAATTCTTTTCCACACCAGGTAAAATTTTTTTGGCTTTTAACAAAATTGGAAGACCTAATCATGTTCTAATTATCTATTACAAATCATTGAGACTCTTAGGATAAACTAAGGAGTCCCCCCAAATGATAACATCACTGTAACAAAACATCTTCCATTTTCATATGCTTATTATGACAGCAAAGAGTCTCAGAGCTTACATTTATAAAAATAAAAAATAGGAAGAGAATTGGTCATGACCTCTATCTCATTCTGACAAGTAGTAACATTTATCCATAAGTTTCTTAAACTTTCATTAAAAA
This sequence comes from Panthera tigris, assembly GCF_018350195.1. NCBI lineage: Eukaryota > Metazoa > Chordata > Mammalia > Carnivora > Felidae > Panthera > Panthera tigris. The sequence goes on along the minus strand of NC_056665.1, from coordinate 5,200,355 downwards.
ATTCTTCATTTAGGAGCACCTGGGTGGCTCAGTAGGTTGAGCGTCCGACTTCGGCTCAGGTCATGATCTTGCAGTTTGTGGGTTCGAGCCCCACGTCAGGCTCTGTGCTGACGGCTCGGAGCCTGGAGCCCACTTTGGATTCTGTGTGTCCCTCTCTCTCTCTCTGCCCCTTCCCTGCTCATGCTCTGTCTCTGTCTCTCAAAAATGAATAAACATTTAAAAAAAAAATTTTTTTAATTCATTTATCTAAGAAGTGCATTTCAAATATCTTACTTTTACAACAGTCAAGACAATACATGACTTGGATCGAATATACACTAACAAGAACTATAATGACAAAACATTTTCCTGGATTGCATTAACAGCCTTAGATAAAACATATTTTTATTTTTTTAGATAATTGTGACAGAATAAAAAGTAAGACTTATGCTTTAAACGTTAGGATAAAAATCTGAGGGAAGTGCAATGGAAACATGAGTCTAAAGAGGAAAAACATGGAAGGTCTGAATTGACAAGGAGGTCAGGTCATGATCTCATGGTTCATGAGTTCGAGCCCCTCATGAGTTCATGAATTCATGTCAGCGGGCTCTGTGCTGACAGCTCAGAGCCTGGAGCCTGATTCAGATTTTCTGTCTCCCTCTCTCTCTCCCCCTCCTCACTCGCTCGCTCTCTCTCTCAAAAATAAACATAAAAAAAATTAAACTTTTTTTTGTACCTTTAAAAATGGATGGGGGCGGGCACCTGGGTGGCTCAGTCAGTTAAACATCTGACTTTGGCTCAGGTCATGATGAGTCTGAGCCCCACATTGGGCTCTCTGCTGTCAGCGGAGAGCCCGCTTCAGATCCTCTGTTCCCCTCTCTCTGCCCTTCCCCCATTCTCTCTCTCAAAAATAAACTTTTAAAAAAAGTTTAAAAAATGGATAGGGGGACAAAAATAGACACATAGATCAATGAAACAGAACAGAGAACCCAGAATTCATTATTCAATTATTCAGCATTATTTCAATACCCAAGCTATGGAAGCAACCCAAGTGTCCACCGAATGGATAAAGAAGATACTGTATATATACAATGGAATATTAGTCATAAAAAGAATGACACCTTGCCATTTGAGACAACATGGATGGGCCTACAGGGTATTATGCTAAGTGAAATAAATCCGAGAAAGACCAATACCCTATGATTTTACTCATGTGAAGTCTAAAGAAAACAAATGAATAAAGAAAGAAAAAAAGCCAGACTTTTACAGGGAACAGATTGGTGGCGGGAGGGTGGGTAAAATGAAGGGGATTAAGAGGTACAAACTTGCTAGAGTCAGTCATGGAGACGGAAAGTACAGCGTGGGGAACAGATTGTAATAGGGTATGGTGACAGATGTGACCACACTCACTGTGGTGAGCACTGAGTGTAAAAAAAAAAAAAAAAAAAAAAAAAAAAAAGGATCAGGGGTTCTGTTCTATAGGTTAAAAGCGAAGTAATTTTTATCTTGAAACTCACAGTATGTTGGCAATTGTACACTTCGTAATTTAAACATTAAAAAAAAAAAAGGAACTGTCAAGTTTGAAATTTGCAGAGGGATGCAGCTGTGCCAAATTCTTCGTGGGTTTGTAGAGGCCTCCGGGGACACGCGCCGTCTACCTGTGTCGCTTGGGGTACCCGCTTCCCTTCCTACTATTTCCCTTTGTGTGGTTTCCTTATTTAACATCTTATGTCTTGATAAGCACCTAGCTCTCTTGGCTTCTTTGCAGGAGGACAGTAGAGCCGAAGTTGTTTCAAGGACAGAGGCTGAGACGGTGGAGGCTCAGGGGCGCCCCCGGAGGCTGCTGGCTGGGGAGCCCTGCTCTGGCATCACCGTCCCCCTCACGCCATCATCTCCCATTTTTCACTGGTTTACTGGAGAATGATTCTGTTTTTCCTCTTCTTTCCTAGTCCCTAATTTCCCAATAGAGTCTGGCCACAGTTTATAAACACAACAGGATGCGTATACACATATTTGCATTTTTAAGTGAGGCTGTCCCCTGGGGCTTTACCTAAAAGGAAGCCACTTCTTGTTTCCCCTTTTGCTATTTACTTTGTCCGGACGCGACTTCCTCCAGTCCCCTCTGGCACTCAGATGGAGCAGAGAAGGCCCCTGAGGGGTCTCCTGTGACTGAGTGCCCACACCCGGTGTGCGGGGTTCACAGGATAGCGGCAAAGGCTCCAGTGGTTCTGAGCGTCAGCCAATCAGAGGCGGTACACTGTGTGTTCTCCCCGCCCCCAGATCTCCTCAGGTCCAGGCCACTGTAAGCAGTTATTACTTAAAAAAAGGCTCAACTCCCATGTTAAACACCACTTTCAGGTAATTCTGAAAGATATCTGATAGATAACCTGGGTTGGCTCCCCCAGAGAGACCGTGGTGGTTTTCAATCATTACATCTTGCTCTAGTCAACGGTGTTGAACAGGAACTCCTAACAATGAAACTGAGAAAACTAAACACAAACATGAACAAATGACCTTTCATTTCATACAGAGATACAAAGGCAGTTGTGTGCAGCAATCTGATGGGCAGTCCAAATCGTTGGAAGTAAGTTCATGACAAATGTCACGACAGCCGGTGGAAGACAAGGTGGGAGGAGGAGGGACGGGACAGAGAGCGCCACGGCTAATAAGGAGAAACAGGAAGAGCTACAAGGTTTCAGAGCCTGACTTGAGTTCAGCCGGGGCACTCTCGATGCTGGTGTAACCGTAATTCTACACAGCCACCAGCAAAATCTGCAAGTGCATCTCGTGCCATTTTGCATTAGAAGTTGCATCAAGGGCCCTGTAATCCTTACGAACAGTTGACACGTCGTATTTCATCACGGGAGCTGTAAACTTTGCTCGCGGTCTGTCATGCACGTGGCCTTTGAGGCCCAACAAACATTGGGGATGGGCATCCTCTTAAGGTAAAAGACTTGACAACTTTGGTCCCAGTTTTTGAGGTGACGTTACTTGTAATAGTATCTGCTTTTGATCTGAGGAGAAGGTCTCCTAAAAACTGATCTTCCAGAATACAGTAGAAAACAAGGTCAGGCTGGTGTGGAGTCTCCGGCCACGGCACCTCTCCCCGGCCTGCAGTGTGCGGAGACTCGGACGACTTAGATTTGCACAACGGTGGGCCTGACCGGGTAAACGGTCTCCCGTGAAAAACACATCTCCAACGCTTCCATTTGTAACAGGGACACATCACATAATTTGTTATTAACGAAACAGTTTATTGGCTTTCAATATACAGCAGTAAATTTTTTCATGTAAGTTTACTTTGTTAAACTTTATGTTTTATGATCAAAGAATACTGAACCAAAACATTGGGGTAAATGGAGGTGTAGTAGCATGATTTCTAATATATTTTCCCGGATAAACAATTTGTTGTTGTGGTTGCTTTAAGTATATGACATTTTATCTGATAACAAAAGCTTCCTAAATTCAATGTTTAGAATTGAATTATTTCTGACTAAACCCAGAAAACGGGAGCTCTTAAAATAAAGGCACAGTGTGGGCAGCAGGACAAGAGAAAGAAATGGTAAGAAGATGTTAATACCCAGTTAACATCAGTTGGTTGGTTTCGTTTTTGACTCAGTCTGTCTAAAGCAGGGTTATCTCCCTGCAACCCTGTAGATAAATCCTAGTGTTTTAGCTATAAGTTTTAAGAGTTCAGATATACAGATAAGCCAATTTTTAAAAAAAACCCTTCTCTTACAGTATTCTAAAGGCTTTTAAAGCATTATATAAATCTTCAAAATTCCTATCACCCACAATTTTAAGAAATAAATCTACACTTTAATAAGGCACTCAAGATAGAAAACAGTTTTGAAGACAATTACATTCTACGCTAGGGCTCGCCCATCCCTTGGCCATAGGGACAGAACGGATGCCTTCCAGAACGGAGCCCACCTCTGTGCACCAACAGAGTCGAGCGGGCACCGCAGAGCACTGTGAATTTGCCTAGAGAGCTGGGTTTTATCAGCGGGAGTGTCCCATCCAACGATGAGAGAGCTATGCCAACAGCACTGCTCCAATTTAATGGTGACATTTAAAAACCGTATCTCCTCTTTGCTCGAAACGTGCAACACAGAACAGTGACTTTTGTTAGCTCTTGCACACACAGGACAACAACAGGAGGACCAGTGAGCCCCTGTGTCCTTCCACGTGACCGTCAGGGATGGAAATAAATGTAAAGGAACTTCACCGTTAAACGACAACCTACTAATTCTAGATGCCCTGACATCTTACTTGTGTGCCTTATAAGCATGTGTATCACCAGCGCTGATGCTCCCGCTTCCAAATAACAAGAAATCAAATCCCACCAACCCTGTTGCTGATTCAGACAAACACCAAAGCTTACGATATAGCAATGCAGCCTCGAGGACCGTAGCGATGGAGAGAGATTTTAGCGGGGGTTCCACTCTTTCCTACGTGACAGAGGAAAATGAAGGAACAGGAGGGTCAGACTAAGCCTGAAATACAATTTCACTATGGAAAATGGGCAGCAGGCATCCCACGAGAGCGGGAAGAGCTAAAAACGCGGTGTCGGGAGCGCATCGAGTTGAGGCTTTGTTGAGGGCTGGCCTCTGCTTCCACTGAGTAAAGAAGGACCCGAGGAAGGCGGCCGTGAGGAGCTTCTCCCTTCCTCCCTCTGGGCTGGCGGCAACGACTGGTTACTTCCCGTAGAACTTTTTGTTGAGAAGGAAGATCAGGAGGTTGACATTTACTTTAGCTCTATTAAATAATTTCATGACCGCAACGCCCTCGTACTGTAGCTGCAGCAGGTCCTGTTTGGAAAAACACTCTGACAGTTAATCAAGTCTGTGGAACAAGAAACGCCACAGCGCAGGGAGGGATCCAGAAGGAATGAGGAATGACAGGTGTGAAATGGTGAGAGAAAGAAGTGCCCCACGACAGGCCTGTCCACTGCACAACCACCCCAAGAGCTCGAGGAACAGGGCACACTGGTCAACAGAACTTTCTGGTACAACTGGAGATAAGAACTCGTGCGGTTCATATCCAAACGCACAAAACATGGAAAGAAAAAGCAGCAGGCTCATTGATCACACATACTTCTTTCAAAGTTACAATAACGTGTCTCTAGTTTGTCTAAGCGATGGGTCACCTGGAGAGGGTGAAGGCATTTCAGTCTCTGATAACATAATCATTGAAACCAAGGTAAGGCCACCAATGTCATCTCAATGGTAGAGTCTTAATTTCTATTTCACGTGAGAAAGCTTTTATATTCTGAAGGCAAGAGGGAAAAGGGCAAAATGTGCACTGTGCCTACTGTGCGCTCATCATCATGTAAACACGTTAATGTCTTTAAGTCCTGATAAGAATCCTATAGGTGTGATTATCCCGAGTTTAAAGATGAGGCTCAGAGATGCTCGATGATTCGCCCACAGTACAGACTTGGCCGGAGTGAGGCAGATCTGAGTGCAAAGCCCCTTTTTCCAGCACCCTCCTCTGTCCAGAGCAAATTTAGGAAACCTGAGGGGTCTTGCCCATAAACTTCAGAACAGAGGTGATGAGAAAGCAAGAGTCGAAGAGCTCGGAAGCGCCCAAAAGATCAACGTACTCATCTTCTGGAAAAATCCTAGCGGCTCCATGAGAACGAAGGCCCTGCTGCGTCACCCACCCGGCATGACACCTCGCACCCAGCACTCACTCCATACTTTGTGAATGCGCGCGGGTGAACGCGCTACCCGAGGCGCGCACAGGTCTGGTGAGACTGAAGGCACAACAGGATGTTCGTTTGTGTAAGCACTAGAGCGCGGGCCTCACAGGACCCTCGCACTTCTGTTCGGCTAACGTGTTCGGAGGGCCTCTCGGCATTGAGAAGGAAACAAAGACACGCTACGGGCCCTTGGGGAGCTCGCAGTTTGGGGGGTGGGAGGCAAGAGCCGACCGAGTCAACGGAGGCATCTCTACGGGCGATGGAGGCGGAGGAGGAACCGTCCGGGGCTGCTGCGGCTTGGAGGTGGGAACACATGTGAAAGCCCCCCCCCCCACCACTCGCGTAAACGACGGGGAATAAAGGAGCGGACGCAGGGTCAGCGCGCGCGGAGATGGCGCCTGCCAGGCCGACGGAGCGCAGCAGCGGGCGGCGGGAGGAGGGGAGGGGCCGGAACCGACCGGGACACACACAAAAGCTGCGGGACTCGGGGCGGCGCCCGGGAGGCCTCGTGGCGCCTGGTGCTTTTCTCACGCGTAAAAACCGGAGATACTTCAACATAAAAATTAGGTAAAATTATGTGATAAAATGATTCACTGCAAAGTTCTTTCCGAATTTAAAATGGGATTCGGTTTACAAAGATCCAATTTATACATGCCTTGTCAGAAATACAGGTAAGCACCTGGATCAAGTCAAAATGAGAGAAAAGATTTCAAGCTACTGAGTAGGCTTACAATTTTCTACTATCAACACTTAAGCATTTTGTTCAAGGTCAAGGTACCAGTTGGATTTAGCGGCAACACAAATAGAAGCTTGAGGTAAAAGCTTTTGGGAGACGTACGTACCCGCCAGACCTTTCTGGGGACTACAGACCAGGGGCACCAGAGCACAGGGCCCCCGGGCTCCTTCCCTCCCGTGTGGAGCCCAGCTCAGTGCCGCAGTGCACGGCCGTCCCCACACGGGTTCCCTGCCTCGACGAGAGCACAACCACCTCACCCACAGAGTTCTCGGTTCTGCCGGGCGCACACCCACCTGGTAATGTAGCATAAACGTCTCCATTTGAACGCCCATGAACTTGGCTTTCACCTCAAAGTCTCCAACTTCTTCTGTTGGACTGATTTCAAAGATAACATTTTTAAACCTGTTGAAACATAACATCGTAAGGGTATATTTTTACGTTCTCGGGAACAGTATTCCATGAAATGTAGAAAGGAGAGTGACAATCTTCAAGAGTGAAAAGGGGTATAGAATAAAGGTCCAAGTACTTCTGCGGGTGGAGGAGCGCAGGGCTGCTACTCTACGTGCCACCTGCTCAGAGACCTGGGGAGAGGCCGGCAATCTCTCCCTGCAGCCCTCGCACACCACAGAAGAGGAACCACTGAGGAATGCCACGATGGCCTCTGAAGGCATGACGTCATAGGAATTCTTGGCCTTCCCTGTGGCCACTGCCGAAATCTAACGGTAAAAGGATAATCAACAGAAAACTGGCCTGGAGGGAGAGGGATGAGAGGCGTGTGTATCAATGCAGGCATGTTTGAGGATTACCAGAAGTATGTAAGAAAAAGGGGTCAGGACAAAAAGAACCATGACAGGAGGTGCTACAGATATAAATGAGCCGAGTGTTGCCAAAGATACACCGGCTACTGCTGAAAATTCTTAAGGTGTCACTCACTCTCAACATGTTACATGCCCAGAAATGTTATGGCAGTGGAAGAAGGCGGGAATGTGTTGTTCCCTGGGTGATCAAAGTACATCAGCCCAGATTTCTAGAACTCAACTATGGAGCAAACCCGTCTACTAGGAACAGAGCCGAGAATCATGAATGATGCAAAACAGGCCACGGAGAAGCTGTAAGAGAGGTCATGAAATCCACACACTGGAACGTGCACATCTTACTCGACAGGAGGTCCTCTGGGGTCATTCCTTAAAGGTACTTCATGTGATAAACAATTTTATTTTAGCCAGTTTGCTTTGTTATTTGGTTTCCAAGCCTATCATAGCAAATTGAAAAGAAGGCAGGCAAAAAAATGGCTGGCATTTGAACAGTAGAAAATAATGACAAAAAGACGAGAAAAGACAATAAATGTGAGACAAACTTGAAAGGTGCATAAAGTGCTCACATAAAAAAACCTCAAAAACACCAAGGTCCCCAACTGAAAAGCAAGCAGAGAAAATACAAATAAGCCATGATTCACACACACACACACACACACACACACACTCAACTAGACTCTAAGAAATGTCAAGTTTTAAAATGAGTACTAGGGGCGCCTGGTGACTCAGTCAATTGAGCGTCCAACTCTTGATTTCAGCTCAGGTCATGATCCCAGGGTTGTGGGATCCAGCACCAAGTTGGGCTCTGCTAGGCATGGAGGCTGCTTGGGAGTGTGTCTGTCTGTCTCTCTCTCTGCCTCTCCCCTGCTTGTGCACAGGCTCGCTCTCTCTCTCAAAAAAAAGCTCTCTTTAAAAACTTAAAATCGGGCACCTGGGTGGTTCAGTCGGTTAAGCGTCTGACTTTGGCTCAGGTTATGATCTCATGGTTCGTGGGTTCGAGCCCTGCATCAGGCTATGTGGTGACAGCTTAGAGCCTGGAGCCTGCTTTGGAATCTGTCCATCTGTCTGTCTCTCTGTCCCTCCCCTACTCATGCTCTGTCTCTCTCAAAAATAAATGTTTTAGAAAATTAAAAAATAAAATCAGATACTATCTTTTAACTACTGAATTCAAAAACATTGAAAATTATTTTACTATTCAATAATGGCAAAGAAATAGACAACTAAGCGCTTCCATATACAGTTCTGACACTACTGCAGATTCTTTGGCGATATACATATATACATACATGTATATATATATAAATTTTTTCATCTGCTATGGAAAATCGTACGGCAGTTCTTCAAAAACTTAAAACTACCATGTGATCCAGCAATCCTGCTTTGGGGTATAGATTCAAAAGGACGGAGAGCAGGATCCCAAAGAGACGTTTACACTTCTATGTTCACAGCAGCATCGTTCGCAGTAGCCAAGAGGTGGAAGCAGCCCACAAGTCCCCCGACGGACGTATAAACAGAATGCGGTGCGTATATGTACAGTGGAATTTTATTCAGCCTTAAAAAGAAATCTGTCACACGCCACAACATGGATGAGCCATGAGGTCACTGCGCTAAGTGAAACAAGCCAGTTACGAAAAGACAATGGCTTATACGAGATGCCTGGAGGCGTCGAATACATGAAAACAGGGAGTAGAAGGGTGGTCGTCCAGGGCTGGGGGAGGGGGAAATGGAGAGCTGTTGTCCAGTGGGTATAGTCTCAGTCTGCTAAAGATGAAAAGGTTCTGGATAGCTGTTGTACAGCAGCGTGAACATACTTAACACTACTGAACTACACACTTAAAAATGGTTACGATGGTAAAGTTTAGGTCTTGTACTTTTTATAATAATAACTTAATAATTTTAATACTTTGACCAGAAATTCCATTTTTAGACATCATAAAAAAATAATTAGAGGTAAAACCAAAGATTTACATATAAAGAAAAACATACCACAAGTGTAATAACGTAAAAAGTAAAATCAACTTAAATGTCGTACAGGTGAATGGTTAAATTTCAACTACAATAATGAAACATTGTGTGGCCATTAAAAAGGATGCTTTCAAAGAATGTGAAAATTTCTCAAAATATAATGAGAAAAAAGTTGGATATGTGACTATTTTCACAACATATGTTAAAAAAATAATAGGTAGATAAATAAGTGGGAAGTTAGATAATCTGCTGTGAACAGAGGCACAGAACATACACTAATTACTTCAGTGGCTATCTTTGGCTTGTGAAATGATAAATGCTTTTTTTCTTTTTCTTTATGCTTTAGCAATTTCCAAAGTTCAGTAATGAATACATATTACCTTAGGATCAGAAAAATTTTTCTTTTTAAACAAAGTTGTTATTGTTTTAACAGACACAAAATCAGAAAGCTCAGCTATGTACGGTCACAGGGCTGACTGAACAGGTACTCCATAAATGCCTGCTAATGACAGCCAGGCCAGATCCAGGAACCTTGTACAAAGCAAGCTGGCCCTTCCCAGGAAGGAGAATGAGGGGAAGGCCCTGATTCCTAGTCTCAGGTGGAATAAAGTAAACTCCTCTTCTTGTTCTTATTCATTCTTGGTTTAGACACAGGAGAAATACAAAATGTTTTCCTGCTTTAAAGAGGAAAAACTGGGGCGTCTGGGGGACTGTTGGTTAAGCATCGGGTTCTTGATTTTGGCTCAGGTCGTGATCTCACAGTTCATGGGATTCAGCCCCACGTCGGGCTCTGTGCTGACGGTGCGGAGCCTGCTTGGGGATCCCCCTTCCCAAAATGAATAAGTAAACATTTAAAAGAAAAAGAAAAGAAAAAAGGTAAAGAGCAAAAAAATTAAGATGGGGCTAACATAAGTAGGTGCAAACATGGCTTGGGGCAAATATTCCACAACAATTTCCCTTCTATGACAGACAAATTAACTCTGAGCATTGGGAATGCTGCCCCCAAATAGATATATAAGTAAATAGAAGATATGAAAACAACCATCCAGAAATAAAGGGAATCAGATGTGATCAATGTAGAGACAAAATCAAGATAGAGAACAGAGTAAAAAATACTCACTGGTTCACTTGCAGGTCCTCAATTTCTAGAAGGACTCCTTTTTCATGGAGTCTGGCTGCTGTGTATTTCAGAGAAATCTTTTTACTCTTCTTTCCTTTCATTTCCCCAGGCTTCTTGGAGACCCTGCAAAAAAATCACATCACGTCACTTTCTATCAGTAACTACAAGTCTGTTGGTAATTCATGGATTGGAGGCCAGAAAACAGACTTCCCCTACACTAGCCTAAGTAACATACGGATTCTAAAATGGCCAGTAAGTGTTAGGATTAGCCTGAGTAATATTTTTGCAAAACAGTGGAAACATCACTAAATTGCTTGGGCCTCTAATTTAACTGTATTTGAAAACCCATGTAAATTTGACAGGCCATGTCATCTGTCTAGGTTCCTCTCAACACCTCAATACCTACAAGTGTGAAGCACTCTAACGCTACCCTAAAGGAACTGTACTGAACCCCAAAGGAGTCCCTGTAAGGCCCTCAGCTGTGCGGGGAGAAAATAAACATATCTCAGAATAAGTAATTTTACAAAGACTTTAAACCAGTGTAGCAAATACAGAGGAGTGGGAACAAGGAGAAAGAAACAGACCTTAAGACCTTTTCTTGATCGGGACAATCAAGATAAAAGGGATTTTCAAAAGTAAGTGAGGGAAGAATAGAGATCTAGATGAGAACCAGGGATTTGGGACTCCCAAAGGAAGGGTCTCAAGGAATGGGCAGGAACGCTGGTACCGGCATAAAAGGGAGTAACTGCTATGGAAGGAACTACAACACGTATAGAAATTACAACTGTACAATAGAAAGTCAGTAAGTGCTTGAAGAACGATGGGGACACGTCAAAAGGTCACAAGAGCCAGCTTTGCAAGCTGGGTCAGGTGGGTCTGATTTTCACCCCAGCACATCAGCCCTGCCTCACCTCGGTCTTCCAGGGAAGGAAAGAAAGAGACAGCCAGAGGGCAGGGAGAAGAGTAAGCAAGCCAGAGAAGGGAGGCTGGTGTGGCAAAATGTTAAAAACAGGTCAATCTGGGTGAAGGGTGTGTGTTTATTGTTCTGTTCACTCAACCTTTCTTAGGTTTGAAAATTCTTACACTGAAGAGTGAGAAGTACAAAGTAAACCAACCCTACAGACAGAGCCTGCAACTACCACCTCACGCCTCTGGGTTCTCAGTTTCCCTCCCTATAAAATGGGCAGGATGCTGGCTGTGGCCGCGCCAGGAAGGCTGCATCAGATCCTCCCTGACAGCTGGGAAAAAAGCTGGGGTCTGGGATCCTGTCCCCAAGAGGTGTAGAGAGAGACCAGAGGATCGAAATGTCCATCATATTCCTTGAGTGATCTGAAGGCACATGCAGGTTTGGGGAGCAGTAACTAAACTCCTTCCATGATTCTTTCATTTCTAGGGCCACGAAGATATTTTGGAACAAGGGATGCTTAGAAGTAAGCATCCTTGAAATACCCCCTGCGTTATTTATTTACATCACACAACAACAAATGGATCTAGGAAATCATGCCAACAATTAGAAACAAGATAAAAGAATGAGAGCAATAAATAGACCCAGCGTGTTTTAAAGTAAAAACTTCCAAGGTCACTCGAGCTGCCTCTCCTTCCTTCCCCACTGACGTTGATTCTTTACAAAACATACTCACTTGCCCTTGCTGGCCAAGTTATCCAAGCAGGTTTTGATATAGCTTTTGTAGTAATCCACCTGCTCTCCATAGAAAGTGGCCTTCGAGTTCAGAGCAGCGTATGTTTGCTGTAATTTCACCAGCTCGGCCTTCCTCCTCTGTCGATACCTCCGCTGGTTCCGAATATCCTAAGAAACAGTTGTTAAAGTTAGGACAATAATGATCAGTATCATATGCTTCTTGAGTCATCCACACTAGTGCTTAACCCCACTTTGCATGACCAGGCTTTAACAGGAAGCAACTGAAGTTCAAAATTTAGTAAAGAAATTCAGATCCCGTCAACTTTTTTCTCCCGTACCTAGAGGTACGGAAATGTGTTACTTTTTTTTTTTTAAGTTTATTTATTTTGAGAGAGAGAGGGAGAGAATGTTCATGTGTGTATGAGCAGGGGAGGGGCAGAGAGCGAGAGGGAAAGAGAAAATCCTAACCAGACTCCTCACTGTTAGCACAGAGCCCAATGCGAGGCTCGAACTCACGAACTGTGAGATCATGACCTGAGGTGAAATCAAGCGTTGGACACTTTACCGACTGAGCCACCCAGGTGCCTGGGAGATGTGTTACTTTGACAGACTTCCACATTCTTAGAATTTACCTGAGAAGCTGACTTAAACCTCTTAAGTATGTTGGCAGGAGAGGGAAGAAAAGATAATTTTACTGTGTCAATGATCAAGCTCCCCGATATGCATGGTATTTCTACCAGCAGCAAACACCTACGCTCTCAGCCTACACCAGAGCCCCTTACTTGTGAAGATTCACACAAATCAAGAATTGCATGACCAACGTGACGTGAATTTATATTTCATAGTAATCATTAAAAAGATCTGGAGGAATTCTTTAAGGCCAAAGACAAATTAACACACAGGCAGCTCTAATTAGGGCCTTCTTCCTTTTGATTTAGGCCACGGAGTAAATCATCAAAGGACAGCAAGGTCCTCATGTTGGGAAACTCAGAACCAATTCCCCAGCGGAGAGGACACTAATCTGCCTGTGCCCTGAAGGCATGTTGTCATCTGAACAGCTGCTGTCTCTTCACAAGCTCCGGAGACAGCTTTGTCCACGGCCAGCCCATCACTGCCCCCACAAGCAGTACCCTGGCAATGTCGTTGATCAGCTCCTGATATCTGTTCTTCGGGTCCACCGTCCCAAGCTCCGTTAGCTTCTTCAAACCTGACTGGATCTTCTCCTTCTTCTCCTGAAGAGTGAGGTTGCTGTCTTCCTTTACAAATTGTGACTTTTTCATCTTGTCAGGAGTCTTGGCATCACGAATAGCGCGTCTCTGCATGGCCCTCTGATGTTCTGCTTCCTACAGATACAGAGAAGAAAAAGAAGTTGCTGGCATGTTTACCACACTAATCCCAAACCTGAATTTATACGGCGTATCCACACCTGAATTTACATAGCCCTGAAACTCCATTCTGGAAACGGAGGGAACAAACTTGCCCTCTGACAACTGACAGAGAACCTGCACAGAGCACACCTAGAAGAGATCACGTCGATGAAGTCACACGGTCTCGGAGCGCTTCTTCCCCGGATTCTCACATATGGTTAGGAGATTGGGCTCCAAGTGGCTACAAGATCCCTCGTTTTTTTCCTATCACATTTTGAGACATGGGAGCCATTGAATTTGACTTGAAACACAGCTTCATTCATTGGTGAATGTTAAAAACACACCCATGCAACACCAGCGTTTGGTAAATTCTTGCCGACTCTTTTTGCCACCTCGTTCAGGCTGGATCAGGTTGAAGGCTTCCTTTTGCTTTCAAGCGTGCTACGAATGCCAGTATCTGGAGCAGTCCTTCCGATGATTCTTCTTTCCCAGTCGACATTCAGCGTTTGCCCATTACGTCCCTGCCTGACATGGCTCACGCTGCTGGCCCGTTCTTTTGGTGTCTTCCTCCTTCTCTAGCTCCTTGCAGTGTGGCTCTACAGCTCTGCCCTCAGGGCCAATCCGCCACCCCTCCTCCGAATCCAGTGCCTTTTCTTAGCTATCACCTTGCTTGTACCCTCCACATTCTCTCCTTGCCCCGGGCACAAGTTTGGTACCTCTAAGTGACCCCTGGTAGTTTCTCTGTGACTGTTCACTCTCAATACTTGAGTGATCGTCCCTATGCTACGGATCCCACATCTTTGTGGCTAAGGTTCTGGTGCTGCATCTTGAACTGTTTGTGCCAGGATGCTCACATTTGGAATGGCTCGTAATTCCTCCCAAACTGGAGCGATCCCCTCTCCAGGTATGCCCTTTTTTGCTAATGTCAAGACCACCCCGCATCACACAACGTGAAGAACATAAACCCTGGCGTAAGAACCTGATCCAAACTGGTTCCGCCACCACAAGCAGACAATCTTGGACAAGTTATGTGACCTCAAGGGTCTTAGCCTCTTCTGTAAGATAAGGATGAAAAGACTCACCTCACAGGGACAGTGGGAGGAGTAAATGAAAGAACCCAGGTGAAACCACCAAACTACCAGTAGGCTCTCACTGAAGGCTGGTTCCACCTTCCCTACTCGAAACTTCCTTCCAGGTTAAACAAGGTGCAGGCGTTGGTTATGATTCTTTATTGCCCCTCACACACAGCTAGTCAGTAATCAATCACAGCATCGAAAAGCTGAGACTTCATTAAAACAATGGTTTTCAAACAGTCCTATGTGCAGCCTTAAGGGATTCCCGCAGGAACCCAGAGCCCCAGAGGGTGGGGTCCAAGGGCCCCAGCCCTATTCCTGGTGCTGAGTAGCTCCAATTTTTCCTACTTTATATTTGGGCTTCTGAGTAAACTGTCGTTTATCGGAAAGAATTCATATGCTCAAAATTTGAAACAAATGGCTTGACCTGTCGCATCTTACAAACACAAAAGAGGGGTCTTAAACACGAAGTGCCCCATCATCCCCTCCCGATGCCGAGCCATCTGCCCCCCCCCCCCCCAACCACGTGGGCCTGGGAGTCCATCCCGGACCTAGATTACTCAAGTCCTGTTTGCTTGGCTAGCACTGCCTAAGTGATCAGTATCAAAGGGTCCCGGAGTGACAAAAGCTCTCTACTCCGTGTCTCTCCAGTGACAAACACGGGCTCTACACAGTTTGTTCTCATGTCTTACTCCTCACCACTCACCCTCACCCACACCTGCATTCTAGATAAGTCGGTCTGGTCCCATCCTGTCCATCAGGTCACGTCGTGCCTCTGTTTGTGTGGACTCCCTGGCCCAAGATGCCTCTCCTCTTACGTGCACACCCAGATCCTATCCACGCCTCCCAAGTGTGGCTCCAGTTCCACTTCTTCCTCACGGCTTGCTCCTCACTGGCCACTTTCCTCAATTTCTGGCATTTTTATAGCCAACAGCACAGTCAATTTTTAATAGTTTTCTAGTTATTTCAGGTATATACACCACATTTCCCCAAGTAGATCATGAGTTCACTGAGTTTAAGAACCACATTCTGTACTTTTATCTACTAAGGCACTTAACAAAATTCTAAGGATGTAATATTCACTTGATTACTAGGCAGACTCACTGACTCAGCCTCAGTTAAATTAAAACACAAAGCCACACACAAGGCCGCACATACATGCCACGAGCCTCCTGCCCTCAGAGCATCTGCGTGCCAGTTGAGGAGCCAACGACTTTCTGAGCAGGCCCACACCACCACCGCCCTCCAGTCCAGCCCCACGTTGCCAGCCCCCGGCTACCCCCCTCCTCAACCCTGGCACGCACTCGTCACGGGAGCATCCGTGTGCCTTGTCGTCGTATGTGAAACCCCTAAGTTTTACCTGTTCGGCGGTGGCTGGGGTTTCTAGGATTTCAGTCAAGGTCTCTCCTGGCTGGAACCGGATGACGTCCACAATTAAACGTTTCGTGCTGAAAGGAGATGGGGGAAGGGTTGAAACGTCACCAAATGTCCTACTTCCTCTCGAATGGCCCTGAGTAGCGGCAGCACACACACCACCTCAGAGAGGTCCCGCTGGGCCGCCGTGAACACAAGGCACCCGAGGCCTCAGGCTTATCTACGTGACAACGACGGCGTGGGTACCAGGGTCAGGATTTCAAAGGTAGAAGTTTCACTTCAGCGTCTTACTACTGAGGAAATGAGGCAGGTAAGTCCTGTGCCACGTGTAACAGATAAGGCGACCAGAATTACGACAGGCTTGAGAGGCCAAGACGATGGTTTCCGGTATGAGCAAGCGGACATGTTCACCAGGGCAAGGTCAAGGGATCACCGCACTAGATTTACCTCCTTCTTCCCACTTCCAATACTCACTTCAGCAGGATAGTCCGAGCGTCCATTTCTGCATTCTCATCCCCAGGCACATCAAACTTGTTGGTCAGCGTAAGAGACACTTCTGTCTTGGCCAGCACCTCCTTATTGGGGTCATTTAAATTGCCAGCGCTCTCTCCTGTGGTTTTGGGGGGAGTAGAGAGGATCAGTATAACAAAGGAGGAGATAGTGGAGAGGAGACATGAATACAAAGAAAAGAGAATGTGGGTCTAAGAAGATACTTGAATAAGCCAACACGTACACTGTGGCAAGGATACCTTTGAAAAATAAAAGGAAATGTATGCCAAATGATAAAAGCAAAGGATCCCTAATAAAATAATTTCATAAATATTTGACAAATCGTTTCAGTAATTATTTTTTTAAAAAACTTTTTTTGATGTTTATTTATTTTTGAAGGAGAGAGAGACAGAGAGTGAGGGGGGAGGGGCAGAGAGAGGGAGACACAGAATCCGAAACAGCCTCCAGGCTCCGAGCCGTCAGCACAGGGCCCGATGCGGGGCCTGAACCCGCAAACCACGAGATCACGACCTGAGCCAAAATCAGAGGCTTAACCGACTGAGCCACCCAGGCGCCCCTCATTTCAGTAATTATAATATGGTAATTCCCTCTCAAAATATTCTGCTCATTTCCTTTATAGGACTTATAGTTATAGGATTATGTGTATAATATGTATTTAAAATTCTCTCTTCCGCTAGACTTCAGTTCCTCAAAGACAGGGATCGATCATATCTGTTTTCTTCCCGAATGTACATTCGGAGCAGGAACAGTACAGAAACGGACGAGGTGGCAATTACAGCACCCCTCCGTCACCCTCCCTGTCACCTTCTGGGCAGTTAGGTCAGAGCTTTACCTATCAGGGACTCGATGGTGGGCACCTCGCCCAGGTCATCCAGCAGCTCGTGGATCGGGTCGTTGTGCTCCGGAGCAATGGCGTCCTGATGGTCTAACAGGAGCTGCGTGGAACACCCGGGAGTCAAGTCCATTTACAACATCAGCCCCTCGGCCCTCAGCCTCACCAACAATGCCAAACAGCACAGAAGGGGTCAGATAACAAAGCTCCCACATTCAAAGAACTGACAGGCCAATCCTCGGCAAACTAACCCAAGTAAACTATAACATATAAAGCATCACACGGGCCTCTGCTGAATGACTTATGGACAATGCATGGAAAGGAAATACTGGCACTCTCTTAACCTTGTGGATAGAAGGGACTTAAATGTACCCTGCACAGGAAGAGAGTAACAAACCCCATCGCCTTTAATATCCAAAGGCATCAATGTACCGTACAGCCAGTGCAAGTGACTCCCATTCACACTCTTAATGTGTCCAGCAGACAGTATCTCTTAATTCAGAGAAAAGTGCATCAGATCAATGTCGTCGTCATCTCACGGACACTCAAGCAAAGCCTTCAAGACGCTATCACCCTCGGGGACGCCCCAGGGATATCACCTGAAATTTCCTTTACATTTTATGTATTTCCTCATTTCCTGTTCTATATACCCTCAATGGGGAAAGGAATGAATTATAAAAATCTGGGGGGAATAAAAGGAGCACCTAAGGGACGCAGAGGAAAAAGTGGGTATTTTAGATGTTAGAAAAATAACACAGAGGGCCAGGATAAACCAAAGGAACAGCGAACACAGTTTTTTATCAAGTCCCTAGATGGGCGCTCACAATGGAGACTCTGGAGCCCACGTGTGGGGACTGCTTCAGCAGGCCTGCGGTGGGGACCAGGAACTCCATTTGTGACCATCAGCCCAGATGACTCTAACGCAGGGGGCCTGGGGCCACTTTAAGACACTCAGTAGATACAGTTAGTATGCAAAGAAAAGAGAAACAAGGAAGACGTGAAGTCAGTAAGATCAAAGGAAGGCGAGTTATCTGGCTCTCCAGAGATGGTAAGCAGCATCTAGGGAAGACAATTGAAATTAAGTAATTAAAGAAAAAATACTTACAGTGTGGGTGTTGATGATTTCACCAATGGAAATGTAGATCACTGGTTTGGTGACGGTGACTAAATCAGAATATTCATCCACATTAAACTTATCCTGAAGCTCTGGGACATCACAAGCAGTTTGGAAAAACCGTCTGAAAATAAACGCAAGAGGCAGACCCCCGAGTGACGCATACGTGAGAAGCTGGCGAGAGGACATCCCACAAACCTTTACAACGACAAGTTCAAAGAGAAGCCAGTCAAGGCCGCGGACTGTAGAGAAGCTTGCACACGTCCGCTCGCTTCACAGCCTTGGGGCGGGTGGTTTTAACAACTTCTCCCTCCACCCAATTTAATTCCACCCACAAGAACCGCTCAACCATAATTTAAAGCAGTTTGAAAACACCCAAGCTGTTAGGCAAACCAGCTTTATCTCTGAGACGATGCCCTGAACCCACAACCGGCTGTTTAACTTACAAATATTAAAGGCACTCTCCGATTCTTCTCTGAGCGCAAAGTAACCCGTGCCAAATGAGGATTTACTGCTTTTATGTTAAGTGCAGTCTATGTCAGCGGAATACGTTTTAACGGCTCAAAACCCTCTTCATCACCTCCAAGGGCTCTGAGCACATCAAACATGTATCCCTCGATATGGCAGAGTCCCGGGGAAGCTAAGTTCTGGTATTTAATCTTGTCCAGACGCTCACACAGAGAAACATGCCCACGGGACCCTTCAAGTACCCTGTTCCTTTGCCCCTACCTGAATTTCTGGTAGGACTGGGAGAGATACTCATTAATGATGCTTAAGTGAGCATTATCTCCCAGAAACATCTTATTGGACGCCGCGTGCTGGAGCATCTTTGCAATGGAGCCAAGGTTCCGGCGTTGGTCTGTGGTAAGCTGGCCTCCTGCCGACAGGTCAATGATGTCAAAGGCATCAGGAGCAACAATGGCTGGATTCATGTATCGATAGTAAAGCAAGTTACCAATAATCTGCGAACAGACAAAGAAGAAAGACAGGTGTTAAAAACCACTCCACCCAGTAAGGCACAAATGATTTTGCTAGCAAAGAAAACCAGAAAAGGCAGGCCTGTAAGGAAAAATAAACACCATGCACACACACACACACACGCATGCACGCACACACACTTTCTTTCAAGGTCTGAACCTAAAACAACCGAACATCCCTTGGTTGGATGCAGAGAAAAAGAAAATAAGGACAGAACTGACAATCACTGCAATGAAAGAGCAGACTCAGAAGGTAAAAACGACAGACTTAAAGTCTATTGCTAAGGGATTTAGGGCATCCTTTGTTCACATATCATGGCAGCAAACAGGTTGCTGTCACCCACGTGCACTACTGCTTATTTTCACGTAGACGGGCTTTCGTTCAGAGAAACTGACAGACATAGCTAACGACCCAGTGAGCACAGTGCAGTCTGCCCAACCCCATCAGCGTCATGCTGCAGACTTCAATGGTGGACAAGTTCATGCCTCTGAAATTAAAGTCACTCAACACACATCTCCTCCACAGAAGGATTCAAGGACAGTCACAGCACTTCCCCTGGAGTTTCATTCAAAGAAAAAAAAAATTTTAATTCACCTGAATAGAAAGTCTAGAATCGAGGCCTCACTGTAGGAAAGCACAGAACTAGGAGAGAGAAGAAAAAAGCGTTCAGATTAAGGTGAGGGGAGGTGGGGAAGGAGGAGCACAGCCAAGTAAGAAAGAGTTATCAGTAACAGCCTTAGCAGAAACCATGGTGCTTGCTGCCATTCACCCAGCTACCAGCAGAGGGAGCAACTCTTCAGCGAAAAGACAGGACTTGGAGAAATTCATCTGAAGACAGGAAAATCCACCTTGTCTACTTGTTTGAGGTCTATGTGCCAAACAATAAAGCAACTCTACAGGTACTGAGAGAGGTATCATTTACTATTTACAATTACTTTCAAGAGCTCACAACCGATGGCGAGCTATTGCCAGAAACTATGCTCACGCACTTCCTGAAGGTCTAAGGTTGGGCCTCGTTTTCTAACTTTTACCTCAAAGGACTCCTGAACGGGCAAGGACGGTGCCAGCGTTCAGATTCTTACCTTCAGCAGCTCATCCTCACCGGCATCTGGGAATTTCTCATGTAACGAGTCCTTCAGCACCTTGGCAATGAAGCGCATGCCGTAACTGTGGGATGGACAAAACTTAATGAGAGCAGCTGGGGAGCAGAAGGGCAGTAACACGGGACCTATGTGGGTCAGAACTGATGGCACTCACGGGATCTTGTCCACAGAGCTAATGATGGCTGAGAGGAACTTGTCCGTCACCGCCCGCATGTTCCTGATGGAGTTGTCTAGCCGTGTCTTGACCTCTTCGTGAGCCAAAGCCTGCTCAGGGGTCACATCATAGGGTAGTTTGCTAGGAAAGCAAAAGTCATCCCCAAATACGTTAGACCAACAGCCAGGAACAGCCTGAGGCAGGACTGTGTCTTTCATAGACCCAGAGAGATCAGGTTAAGCTGCTCATGCTCATAGAGCTGATAAATAGTGGGGCCAGAATTTGAACCCAGGTCCTAGCCGTGAACTGTCTAGAACTATGTGCCATGCACTATGATATGCCCTTAGGGTAAAAAAAAAAAAAAAAAAAAGGTATGAGACACGACAGCTTCCCAAGTCTCTTAGTTTGGTGGGAGACACACACCAACAGGAAGGGACACCTGAACTCAAGAAAACGGGAGAAAAACTTGTCTTCCAGGAAAGAAGATCAAATGCAAAGCAAAGGAAGAAAAGAAGTGAGCAGGTGAAGAGAGTCCAGGTTGTGGAGGGCGCTGTACATAATATACGTAACACTAAGAGGTCTGCACTTTCCTAGAAGTCACCGAGGGCCATTGAAAGACAGGCGATCTGAATTTGAGGAAGATTTCTCCGACCCACCGTGAAGAATGAATTAAAGATGAACAGTCACTGATGAAAGAGATGGGTTAGTGCCACAGCCCGATCAAGAAATCATGAGGTCATGAGCAAGGAGACAGCAGTGCAGACCAAGGGAACAGATATGAGAGACACTAGGGAGACACAACCAGTGGCACCTGGTGACGTCCTAGGTACTGGTGAAGTAAGTGACAGTTACATATAGGAACTGGAGCCTGAGGAGCTGACAAGATCCCTCAGGGGAGGGCACTGAGTCTGAACAAAGCGGCAGGAAAATAGACGTGCTAGGCTTAACTGGGAAGGACAGGAGGGGCTAAAAGACAAAAGAATGAAATGTGAGAGTCAAGGTTCCGGTGCCGTCAGTGAGGTCAAAGAGTAGTAATGATTGTCCTGGATTATATGGGTGGTCTATATCCAATCGCAAGTGTCCTAACAAGAGAGAGGCAGGGGCAGATTTGGTACACACAGAAGAGGAGGCCACGTGACCGCAGGGGTAGACCACAGCGATCCGTCCGGCCACAAGTCAAGGATGGCAACAGCCACTGGAAACTGAAGAGACAGGAAACGGATTTCCCACTAGAGCGGCCAGGAGGAGCACACCCCTGCCGACACCCTGCTTTCAGCCCACAGATATGGATTTTGGATTTCTGGTCTCCAGAACCGCTAGGGAATGAATACATTTCTGTCATTTTAAGCCACTAAGTTTGTGGTAATTTGTCACAGGAGCAATAACAAACAGATACAAGCATATAGGGATACAACACCATTTGTCAAATTGTGGCTGAATTACAAATATAAATAGACTACCAACAAAAGAATTGAGCAAAAATCAATAAAAAACATTGTGTTTGAAACAACTGGCTATGTGGAATTTATATGAGTATCGTAGGTTTTATTATTAGTAAATTATATGTTCTATACATCTTTTATATCAGTAAAATTTGTAACTTTATGTGCAGATGACATTTATAAAACGTAGTAATGAGCAAACGGACTAAAGGTGCTCAACACAATGAGTGTGGGCAGAGAAGAGAATATTAAATTTCTGAGATTTCAGAGGCGAACACTCCCAAGAGGGGCAAGGTCCCAGCCTGCTACATATTTGGCCGAAGCTCAAGGATCCATGAGACCTGCAGACAGGACGGGCTCCCACTGCACCTTTATACCCCCCAGTTAGCAGCAGCACAAAAATATGTTGGAATCAATTTCCATTTTTGGAAAAACAAAATAAGAGACCAGTTTCTCCCAGGTACTCACAAGGGAAAAACCCTCAGACGTGCCTCGTGGAGCTCTGACCTGAAATGGACTGCCTCCTGCACTGTGAGAAGGGGTAGCTCAGTACCCCCAAGCCAGTGTCCACGGGGCTGTCCTCTAGGGGTGGCCTGAGCGGCAGGCAAAGCTTCCCAGTCCAGTCCTACGGTCGGCCAACCACATTCCAAGATCTGAGCCTCAGGTGCACAGGGTCAAACACAAATGGACTTTTCATCACACCCAGCAATAACTTGCCTCCTGGTGACAGACTGGCACAGTACTGAGACACAGATCAGGTGCCAAATGATCCCAATAGGGGATAAGCCCTTTCTCGGAGTCAGCAAAGCGTTCGGTTCTCTATCCAGAGTGCACCTTCCTCTCTGCCTGGGGGCCAGGTCCCTGGAAAGTAGCGGCATACCGAGCAGCACCATTCAAAGTGCGAGCTGGTGCCAGCGTACAAATCAGTCCAAGAAGGGAAGGAGCCTGGGCCAGGATATAATCGACACACTGCTCCCCTCACTGAGGAAGTCTGGCTAGGAAAAACACCAGCTGAACTAAACAGTGTGCTGAGAGAGAGCCATAGGTGCTTTCCGGTTTCTGGTCCACAGACCACACTCCGGATAGCGAGGATACAGACAGCCACTCCTCCTAAGCTCCAGAGATCTTTGCACACGATCTAACCTGACTCCACGACCACCGGGAAGAACCACCCTGGACCAAACTGCTCACCCAAACCAGATAAAACCAGAAACATGCTGCCTCTGTGAACTGTACTTTTCCAGCATTACCCACATTCTACTGGCACACCTTTCTTTGGAGGCACTGCTGTTGGTGGTCAAACTACTGCCCCAGCAGAGAAGTCCCCTGAGTTACGTCGATGTAGCTAATCCAGCCCACTCCCAGTACTCCAAGGCAGCCCCACGCCAAGCTCCCCCACTTTAACCAGACCCACCGATCTCCCTCAGATAAGGCGTCCCATCTGACTGCATCTCTAGTCCGGCCAGTGTCCCTTCAGGTCCCAGACCCCCAAGCTCCTTCCACCTCAGAGCGTTCAGACGTGAATACTCTGCAGCCAGCTCTCGGCAAGACTGACACGATCTTAACCTTTAGGCCTCAGCTAAGTGAAATTTCACCTTCTCAGAGAGGCTTTCCCCAACCACTCTACCCAAGTTAGCTCTGTCTTGTGCCCTCCATTATAGTTGAATGTAATGTAAAATTCTCAATTTGTGATTTCATTTCTATGTACCTGTCTCTCCCACACAATAACAATGAACAGAGGGCAGAGAGCTTGCCTGTTTCATTCATTATTGTGTGTATGTCTAACACAGTGCCTGGCACATAGCAAGCACTCAGTAAATATTTGCCAAATAAGTGAATCAATTATGAGGTCAACATTTTAAGAAGTTTCTAGGGAAAAACTACTTGAATAATTATCAGTTTATAAATCAGAAGTTAGCTGCTTAAAAAAACAAAATAATGGAAACAAAAGAAAAAGGTGTTATGGTTACCATACCTTGCCTCTCCTGTCTGAGACTCCATCTGATTAACCCAAGATTTGTATATATCCACAGGGTCAGTTTTGATGTTGAGAGATTTGTCATCCATAATCTCCTTCACAACAGGGGCCAAGATCTGTCGTAGGGCGTTCTGGCCCCGGGCACCTCTGTTGAAACTCACAACCATCTTAATAACTGTAGGATTTCCTGTCACGATCTCCTGAATCTGATCTACTTTTGACCTATAAAACATCAAATGCAAATTCATTTTAAAATAATCACAGACTTTATCAATGTAAAGATCGGGTTCCTACTTAGAGACCCCATCTCCTAGAAAAAGAAATAGTTGGAATGAAAGAGGTATGTGCTCTTTCTCTAGAAACATTTACCGACACTGACCTAAACCCAGGACAGCCTGCTGCTTGCAAACTCAATCATGGGAACATGAACGGGTACTTTTTTAGATAAAAATGTGAAATCTTCATGTTCGGATCAGCTTTTAAAAAATCATATCTTAATATAGAATCATCCAGGGTGCCCAGGTGGCTCAGTCAGTTGAGCATCCGACTTCGGCTCAGGTCATGATCTCATGGTTCATGGGTTTGAGCCCCACATTGGGCTCCATGCTGACAGCTCAGAGCCTGGAGCCTACGTGGGATTCTGTGTCTCCCTCTCTGTCTGCCCCTTCCCCACTTGCACTGTTTCTCTCTCTCAAAAATAAACATTAAAAAAAATTTTTTTTAATATAGAATCTTCCTAAAATCGCTTTAGCAAATCTCTTATTCTACCACTTCCTCAAAGCAGCAACACTTTATATTAGTGACTTAAAAAGTAGAACCTTCTCGAGGCGCCTGGGTGGCTCTGTTGGTTAAGCATCTGCCTCTTACTCTTGGTTTCGGCTCAGGTCATGATCTCATGGTTTGTGAGTTGAAACTCTACATCAGGCTCTGTGCTGACAGCGCGGAGCCTGCTTGGGATCCTCTCTCCCTCTCTCTCTCTGCCCTTCTGCTCACACTCTTTCTTTCTCAAAATAAACTTTAAAAAAAAGCGGGGGTCGGGGGGAGCTTCTCTGGAGTATTTCACACAGATCATAATGTTAACTGAGTTCAAAGCAAAGGTACGGGGAGGCCTGAATCCCAAAGTATGAGTGTGGATGGCAGTGGGACAGGGTTCCATGCCCAGCAGCAGTCTGTTCATACTTGATCTCCTCCTGGAGGGCTGTCTTAAAGAGCCGTAAGAGCAGGTACTCCTCTCGCTGGTTGGACGCATAGTTGTACAGGGTGAAGATTACAGAGTCCATGAACTTGGTGGACTTATTCTGGGGCATCTGAAAGATCAGCTTCGCCAAATAGGTGGGGTTGGTCTGAAATAAAACCAAGAGGTAAGTAATCTCTAGCCAATATAAAGGCTGACACAAATATTCATGTTCTTTTAAACTTAAAGGTTTAGAGTGTGCATAAAAAACAAAGAAGACAGCCCTTTGCTCACCCCTCAGTGGAAATGAGAAATACTCTGAGATTTATGGCTAAGGTTTTCTTGTGGGAAAGGAAGCCAAAGCCTACAATACCAACTCCAGGAACCACTCACCTGTAATAAATAAAACAGATGTTGATAAGCTTCCAGTTTCTCTCTCTTCTCCTTGCTCAAAGCCTTGAGACCTCCTTTCTGCTTATTTAGCATCATCATATCAGATAACTGTTCTTTATTTTTTTTAGTAAGTTTTTTACTGTGGGAAACCACATCCTGTAAACAAAAACATACATGTAAATCAAAAAACTAAAGCACCCAAAACACTTGCAGGAAGGTCTGCTGCATTGGCAGACGCCATCAACTATTTCAGAATCACGACACTGTACCCTGCTTTCATCACACCAGTCAATCTACTCCTACCTCCACCTCCCTATTAACCTACACCATAGGGGCACCTGGCAGGCTCAGTCAGTAGAGCCTGTGACTCTTGTTCTTGGGGTCGTGAGTTCAAACCCCATGTTGGGTGTGGAGATTACTTAAAATCTTAGAAAAGAAAAGAAAAGAAAAGAAAAGAAAAGAAAAGAAAAGAAAAGAAAAGAAAAGAAAAGAAAAGAAAAGAAAAGAAAAGAAAAGAAAAGGAAAAGAACCTGAGCCATAAAAATACCCACTGGCTCAGGAAACCCAACATCTGAGAATTTTTTTTTTTAATGTTTATTTTTAATTTTGAAGGAGAAGGAAACAGAACATGAGCTGGGGCGGGGGGTGGGGGGACAGAGAGAGAAGGGGAGACAGAATCAAAAGCAGGCTTCAGGCTCTGAGCTGTCACACAGAGCTCAACCTGGGACTCAAACCCATGAGCCATAAGATCATGACCTGAGCTGAAGTCGGATGCTTAACCAACTGAGCCACCCAGGCGCCCCTCTGGGAATCTATCTTAAAGGAAAGCATTAAGTACCATAAAAGCTACGTATTCACGGAGACATTAACTGTAAGGTTATCTGTACTACAAACTAGAAAAACAACCTAAATGTCAAATAGCTGTTGCCATTAAAAATATTTATGATGGGGCGCTTGGGTGGCTCAGTTGGTTGAGCATCTGACTTTGACTTAGGTCATGATCTCACAGTTTGTGAGTTTGTGCCCCACACTGGGCTTGCTGCTGTCAGCACAGAGCCCACTTTGGCTCCTCTGCCCTCCTCACTCATTGCCACTCCTTCACTCGCTCTCTCCCTCTCTCTCAAAAATAAAACATTTTAAGGGCACCCAGGTGGCTCAGTTGGTTAACCGTCTAACTTTGGCTCAGGTCATGATCTCACAGTTCTTGAGTTCGAGCCCCATGTCGGGCTCTGTGCTGACAGCTCAGAGCCTGGAGCCTGTTTCAGATTCTGTGTCTCTGGCTCTCTGCCCCTCCCCCACTCACACTCTCTCCCTCTGTCTCTCTGTCTCTCTCTCTCCCACAAAAATAAACATTAAAAATTTTATTTTAAATAAACATTAAAAAATTATTTATGACTACTTATCACATGGGAAGCACCTTATGCTCTAATATTAAGTGAAAATGTAGGATACAAAATGATTACTGGGTGGTGGAATCATGGGATGGTTTTTATCTTCTTTTCTCTATTTAAATTCTGCTAAAGAATTATTTCATTTCTCATGTAACTTTAAAGAATGTATGGCATTAGCTGAGAAGAAAGCCAGCGCCCACCCCTCTGCAGGTCGGAATCGGGGAGGCAGGGGGGCAAGGCCACGGATGGCGCTGGGCCTACCTGCAGTGTGATTTTATTCTTCACGAGCAGCCCGATTTTGATATCCATGAGATTGAGGTCATTCTCCAGCTGCTGGTTAGAACGAATGAGGGTAATGACCTCTTCTCGCATCTTCATCAGATCGAGCTCCTCCTGGAAATCCTGGTCACTTTGGTCAAGCAGGTGCACAAATTTTCGGACCACAATCATAGGAGGATCCTCAGCATTGACTGACAGAAAGAAAATATGTGTCAGACACGGGAGAGATTTACCAGCAAAAGTTCTAAATCTTGAGGAAATGTCAGCATTGTTTGGAAAAAATAACTCTATTCACTTAAGTTATTTGTTTATTTGTGAGATGTGCAAGGACAGTCAGCAAGTACAGTGTTCTTGGTCATGCTACCGCTACGCCATGACAGAGGCTGACACAGCAAGCAACAAAACATCAAGCCACGGGTTAGCAAAGGGGCTTACGTCACAAGCAGCACCCCACCCCCAAGCCTTGCCTGTAAGACCAGAAAAGAGATCCGCGGAGAATACCCAGAACCCGATGGCTCTCAACCACTGCCTCAACTCTTGTCTGCTGAGCACAGTTACTCACTGAGAGTCTTGTAGTCATCACGAGCTTTGTTTGCCCGAATAAAAGCCTGGATTTTGATAATGTCATTTATCTAAGGAACAAAGAAGAAGAAATTTCTTTGTTCGCTTGTCCACCAACAATACAGCAAAACTAATTCTATCGGTCCTCACACCGAGGGTACTCACATGGTCTTGGAAATACTGCAGGCGATCTCTATAGCGCTTTCTGGCCTGGTGCATCCTTGCCAGGGACTGAATCTGTGGAAAAGGGATCCTGGAAATGAGAACAGTCCTTCTTCTCAACACATAACACTCATGCCCCACACTGAGAATCCCTGTCGGACTACCATACCTTTATAACTTCATCTTTGTGGGCACGCAGGTAAGCTAAGCGATCTTGGTACGCCTTCTTCTGCTTGTATCCCCTCCACTGCGACTGAAACCATCAAACATTACAGTTGACATATTACTTCCCAAGGATCAGAGGATGTTAAAATCTCATCTTGGTAGATTACCCATGTGTGATTCATGATGGAGCTTTCAACAGGCCCACGCCCTCCAGTGCTGGGGAATGAGGGTGTGGGTCGTGCCTCCGCCGGGACAGCACGCTAACTTCCACGCTCCTAACGTTAGTGCAGCACTTCACACCTTTTAAGGGCACCCCCACAGGTCCCCATACTGGCTCTTTACAACAAACCAGGTGAGGAAGAGAAGTTTTAGTATTCCCATCTACGGACAAGGAAATGAACTTAGCAGGGTTCACCACTACCGGAAATGCTGGGGCCTTAACTCGTAATTCCGAATTCTTCCCAGGACACCATGCTGCCCTGTCACTGTAGTAATACCACAGCTGTTTCCCTCAATACTCAAATCTCACACAAAGGAACAGTGTTAGAAGATAATGAGGTGCCCAAGAATGGCTTTTGGACTGGACCGCTCACCCCTAAAACCACCCAGCACGCTCCGACCGTTCTGACCGTAGCAGTAACAAAGAGAAAATACTTGTCAAAAAAGGGAGAGACCAAGAAGAGGTCACAGGGGGCAAAAAGCCCACTTGATCTCAAGAGCGGACCACTCATTACCCCTGCTCTAGAAGCCCACTTGCCATCTGTATAACAGACGCTGGGATACCTGAATGCAGGTGATGGCAGGGATTTGTTTCTTCAGGAAATTCATCCTGGATCGGAATTCCTGTCGAACCAAGTACCCGCGGCAACAAGCCTGCAGCTTGGTGATCAAGCCTTCGTTGGCTAGCCAAAGCTGTTCTCGGTTGTATGCAGCAGTCACCCCAGAGATGGAGCTCTGAAAAACATTTGGTCACAGGGGAAGACATACACAGGAGAAAATGGACACAAACTCTCATCCACAGCGTACACGCCAACCCTCACGGCTTTCTAAGTCTGTCCTAGATCTTTAAGTGGCAGTGGGAACGAAAGGCCGAGTTGTTCTCCCATCCAAAAAATAAAAGTCACAAACATATGATATTGCTTCCTCCTATGTGATCTCCTTCACTCACTCACCCACCCGGCACTGACTGCCGGGAACTGTGCTTGCTAACAAGAGGACGGAGTGCAGGTGCTAACACAGGGCTGGGTACCAAGTCCCAGCGGCCCCTGGAATGCCAGAGCAGAGGAAGGACACCAGGGGAATGCCCGGATTGCAAATGGTCTAGAAAGGTAGCCTGGAGTGTATGGACTGTGACCACGAGCAGAGAACCAGCAAACTTGCAAAAGAGGAATAAAGCCATCAGACTGGTAAAAAATATTTATTTCAGTAAACTCTACACCCAATGTGGGGCTCAAATTCATGACCCCCAGATAAAGAGCCGCGTGCTCTTCCGACTGGGCCAGCCTGGCGCCCCCATCAGACTTATTTTTAGACAAGCAGCACTGTTATCAGAGGAGCTGGCAGGGCCGCGTGAGCGGGTGACTGAGGACACTGCTGCTGCGATGCAAGTGAGAGGTGGCCCGGCTCTGAGTGGGGGCAGCAGCAGCAGCAGGAACGATGAGGACACCTGGTGACCTGCCTAATCCAAGTTCCCCTTCTCCTTGATCTTAGAGCCTCGGCATGTTTTCTCTGGCCAACAACATGTGCAGCTAAAAGACTACACGAGCTGGGGGTGTAGGCGGTGCATGTGGTGTTAGCAGCAGTCTGTGAAGACCTTTGGAAAAGTTCCTTAAGAGAGAGACAGAGAGGGGCACCTCGATGGCTCAGCCAGTTAAGCGTCTAACTTCGGCTCAGGTCATGACCTGGCAGTCCGTGAGCTGGAGCCCCGCGTTGGGCTCTGTGCTGACAGCTCGGAGCCTGGAGCCTGCTTCGGATTCTGTGTTCCCCTCTCTCTCTGCCCCTCCCCTGCTTGTGCTCGCTCGCTCTCTCAAAAATAAACATTAAAAAAAAGAGAGACAGACGGACAGCTGGCATCAGGCCTTTTTTGCTCTCTCTCCCTTCCTACTTCCTGCCTGAACTGGTAACTGGATGGCTGGAGCTCCAAGCCATCGTTCCAGATGACAGGGTCCTTGAGAGTGGAAACCACGTGCTGAGAATGACAGAGGAGAAAGACAGACCCTGGGAACAGATGGCATCCTGGAGCCGCCACACCTTTGCTGGACTACCTGACTCCAGAATTATTTTATGTGAGAAAAAAAAACACTTTTTGGTTTTTGGGTTTTTTTTTTAAGATTTTTTATTTTGGGGGCACCCGAGTGGCTCTGTCGGTTGAGCGTCTGACTTTGGTTCAGGTCACGATCTCATGGTTCGTGAGTTCAAGCCCTGCATCAGGCTGTCTGCTGTCAGTACAGAGCCCACTGTGGATCCTCTGTCCCCCTCTTCTCTGTGCCTCCCCTGCTCATTCTTCCTCTCTCTCAAAAAAATTTTTAAACATAAACATTAAAGATTTTTTTATTTTTAAGTAACCTCTACACCCAACACAGGGCTCAAACGCACAACCCGGAGATCAAGAGTCACACACTCTTCCAACTGAGCCAGCCAGGTACCCCTAAAATATACCTTTATTTACCATTTCAGCCTGTTTTGCTGTGGGACTATGTTAGAGGCGTCTGCTGGATTCTGGATTGGAAACGGAAAGGTAGAGCAGGCGGTGAGGACTGCAGTTGGAAGTACAAGACCTGGGGTTCACAAGCACAATGGAGAGAGCTGGAGCCACGGGCTCGAATGAGGCCATCGAGGAAGAACACGCAGACCAAGAGAAGGAAGCCAGTGGAATTCGGATGTGATTCAAGTGGAGGGACAGAAAAGGCAGCAGCAAGGGAGATGAAGACGGGCCCTCAGAAGTGGGAGAAGCAGAACAGAAGTGTAGTGAAGAAGCCCAGGGGGTTGTGAGTTCAAGGAAGAGAACGGAGTAAGAGGTCAAATACGAGGACAGCTCCTAACTGAACTTGGCAATGAAAAGGTTATCGATATGCTCTAAAGCTTTTACTAAAGTAAAAGCTGGACAGGAAACCGTATTGCTGTGAGCAAAGAAGTGAATGGTAATGGAGAATGAATTAGCAAGAGGCAGAATGACCTCCAGTCGGAAGGCATTCAGCAAGAAGAAACATGAAAAATTTATAGTTAAGGCCAAATCAGGAATATTCCATAGGCTTTAAAAATATTGTGGTTTTGTTTTGTTTTGTTTTGTTTTGTTTTGTTTTGTTTTACAGTGAAAACGCCACGATTATGTATGCGGGCTCCTACTTAGGAGCATACCCCTGGACCGACGGCATCAGCATCACTGGGAGTTGGTCAGAAATGCAGATTCTCAGGCCTCACCTCACACCCACAGAATCGGTCTCCACTTTACCCAAGATCCCTGGGGAATTCCCGCCCGTCTCTCCCTCTCTCACTCACACACACTGAATTCAGAAAAGCACAGATCCAGGTTACATGTTAGAATAATCAGAACCGAGAGAGGAGAAGGAGTACAAGGTGTGTGAGGAACAGGGAGAATGAAATCAGGGACAGGATGAACAGTAAGCTTTAGAAAAGAAACCAGATTCACTGAAATGGAGAGTGCGAGAATCCAATTTGATGGTCACTATGTCTTTGGGGTTTTTTTAGGGGGGCTAGGTCATGCACTAAAGTGAAGCAACATCCCTCCTGGTTTAAAATTCTAGTTAGGTCCATCTACAAAACACTACATAGGCGTGTCTCTGTGGAGGTTAATAATAATACAATATAATCATACGTAATATGATTATATATATATATAACAACAATATATATAATAATCAAAGGCACATGACTCAAAAAAAGTTAAGATGCAGTCTGGCCTCCTTAACACAACACGTTAGGGCTTTGAAACTTGACCTGACCTGCACCCCCACCCTGGCCACAGGCTGCTTAACGGGACGAGGACCACTCATCCTCCTGTAAAATGGCCCATGTTCCTCCGGTCCTCGATGCCTCTCCCCACACAGTCCTTTCCTCTTTTCCGCACTCGCTGAAGTGTGATCTGTGCCTTCTTTGTCCAGAGCACAATTAACTGCTTCTTTACGTAGCCTCTATGTTACTGTTTCTAGAGCATCCGTGTCCGTCTGCCTCCCCCTGCAGTCAGTACTCAGTTCCCAGCTGGGTGCACACACTGGGAACATCAGGAAGGGACAGTCTCTGATACAACTTTATATCCCACTTGACACGGAGTTCAAGGGCTTTCATTACATTCCGTCACGGTGAAATCATTAACAGAAAAGGTCAAACATCAGGGAGGTAAGAGGAGACCTTCAAACACAAGACAGAAACTCATCCTTCTGACAGGCGTTCTGAATAACAGGACCATTTCGCTTTTTACACATGGAGATGTACTAGTTATTCTACACAGGACCTGGGAAATACTGCCCAACAGAAACAGATGGCCTTTACCATCCTCTCTCTCCAGGAATCTTTGTGCCTGTTAATAAGTGTATCAGGGTGCCTGGCTGGCTCAGTCAGTACAGCGTCTGACTCTTGATTTTGAGATTGTGAATTCGAGCCCCATGTTTGGGGTAGAGATTATTTAAAAAAAAAAAAAAAATTAAATCTGTAAAAGAAAATAATCAAATAAGGAGGGGGGAAAATATGTCTAACTATGACCTATAGGAGCTCAGAACATCTCCCTTCAATACCTTGTCCTCTCTAATGTTCGTTAGACAATTCCAATTTAATGAGCGTGAGCTCAGAACCAAGTAACGTCACAAGTGCTCAACAGCTCATCAAGGACAAGATACGTGGCTCCTACACACAAGCACCACAAACTTAGCGGCTCACTTTAATAATTTTTAATGTTTATTTATTTTTGAGAGAGAGACAGAGCATGAGCAGGGGAGGGGCAGAGAGAGAGGGAGGCACAGAACCCAAAGCAGGCTCCAGGCTCTGAGCTGCCAGCACAGAGCCCGATGAGGGGCTCAAACCCATGAACCGTGAGATCATGACCCGAGCCAAGGCCAGACGCTCAACCGACTGAGCCACCCAGGCGCCCCATCGGCTCACTTTAAAAACTAGAAGTAGACGGAGTGCCTGGATGGCTCAGTCAGTTAAACTCCAATTTTGGCTCAGGTCATGATCTCGCAATTCTTGAGCTCGAATCCTGCGTCAGGCTCTGTGCTGACAGCTCAGAGCCTGGAGCCTGCTTCAGATTCCGCATCTCCCTCTCTCTATGCTCCTCTCCTGCTCATGCTCTCTCTTTCTCAAAAATAAACATTAAAAAAAAAATGTTTTTTAATAATAAAAAAAATTTACTGCATTTAATGAGGAGTCAGAGCAACTATTCATTTTTTTTCCCCTGATCATCCAAGTTTTCTTTAGTGAGCACACAATTTATCTGCCTTAATTCTACAATTCAGAGGTCTTACTAATTTAGGCCTTTAGTCATTCCCAACCACTAGAAAAAAAAAAAAAAAAAAAAAAAAACTACTCCAAATAGTTCATTCCACAGCCTTAATTTCAGTCTAGGGCTTCTAACCACAGGCCCCATCTTCCTCACTAATATTCGCTCTAGAACACATTCTCTCAGCTTCTTCTCTTGGGAAGAAATGTGACCTACCTGGATCTCCTCCCGAGAAAGCTGCATTGAGTTCTGCACGAAGTCTGCGGGTTCCTCCCATCCTCCTTCCTGGGTCTCCAGGTTGTGGTAGTAATAGTATCCACCCTTCACCCAATGCTTCACCCATCTGCTGTTGTTATCTCCTGACAGAAAATAAAGGAAAGATAAAAGAAACCCAGAGCCACACTTCCCACACTCCTATGTCTAAAACAGCAGGGTTATTCTGGCTGCATTAACAGTCTAAATAGAACCATTCCAAAACCCTGTTTCTTATATCTCTAAGAGTAAAGGGGCATCCTGAGTCCCTCCAAAATGATGGCTTTGTAATGTCTCAGCTCACTCATTTCAATGTCATAAAAAGAAAGTATGAAGTCCAATTGTGGAACTAACCTTGACTAACTTTATTCCTTCTAAAGCCTGCATGTAAGAACTTGGCACGTCAGAAAACTAATCTGATAAAAAGATTTGCAACCATTCAGCCTCTCCAGTTAATAATAAAAAAAAAAGGCCATGCAATGGGATGAAAAATCTTACCTTTATTCCCCCTCCTTCTGAAGATTAACTACTTTTAACTAGCATCTATTGGATTAGGTAATCAGAACTAATGACACCCTATGAAAGACAACTAGTCAAATATTTTGATCCTTCTTGCTTGCCTTTTCAGAAACTGACCTTTTTAACACAGCTGCCTTTGCAGGGGAGGGGGTGTTTTTTTGTTTTTTAAATAGAGCCATTACCTCCTCAGGGGCTTTAAAACAAGCCTACCTTCCAAGCTTCTGGACTAAGACACCTTTCCCTACAGCTGCCCCCAGAGATTCGAGCTCTTCCTTTCAGGGCACAGATTTCTTTCCCAATAACTCACCTGCTGCCAGTTTTTTCTTCTTGGCCTCAGCAAGGTCACTCTGGTAAGTGTCACCACACTCAGGGATGACTCCATACAAGCCGACATCAGGGGAACGAAGGGCGCTCAGTGTTTTGCCCACATCACCACTGTCCACCGCCTCATTGATGGCATAGATTCCGAGGGCAACTATCCCAGAAGAGAAGGGTCACGAGAATAGTTCAGAAGTGTCTAAATGCACACACTGTGTCACCATGGCAGACTGTCCCCTGCCCCACTCCAGCTATCAAGCTGGAAGACTGGGATAGGGGACACCGCACTACCCCCTCCCCGCCCCCCCCCCCACCAGAAACAGAAATAAAACACCCATACGTACACCTCTGTGCTTCCTGGGTGTCTTTGTTGGACTGCCAGATTCCACCTTGAATCTCATCCAACCATAACACCGCTGACTCATCCTGGGTTTCCTACACACCATTAAAGCAAAACAATATCAGAGTCATGACATTAGGGTACAAGAGATCAAGAGGACTTCTGAGACTCAATTAGAGGCAGAAGTTCCAAACATACAAGACACATCGAACGGCCAACTGGAAGAGGCTGGGCATCAAAACCTGGTCAAAGCTTATGAGACACGCCTCAGATGCAGGGGACGGATCACATGAACATGGATGCAAGTGGCTCAGGAAGTCACGAGCAGCTAGGAGCGGCAAAGGACCAAACTGGGAAGGGACCTGGGACTTCGTTAGTGCGACGAGGGCCACGGCACGAATAGGAACATGTGGTACTTTTTTAGAAGGCCCCTTTGACATCAATATTGAAAGGAAGTTAATATTCTCTATGACTGCTGTTTTTAAGATTGCCAGACTTCACCACAGGTAAAGCCAGGAGTCATTATAGGCAATCTAAACTTATCCCCAGCTTATATTCTAAACCTTGAATGTTACGTCAGTTGTTGGAAACTTAAAAACACATTTCCACACAGAAACATAATAAACAGTGATTAGTTTGCTCAGCATGGCCAACAAAAGTCTCACTGGTCCACAGTGCAGTCCAGGTTGAATACTGGGGATTGATAGGAAATAAAACCGGTGGCTTGCTTCCCTCTTTCTAAGTAAGTCTTAGACATTTTTTTTAAGTAGCTTATTGGCAATCGTTTGCGCTGAAAGACATGTCAAACAGACTGGGGTTGGCAGAAATGTCCTCCGGTATCTTCTAATTTCCAAGAATCTGGCTAACACTCTGTGACTTGGGCACGTCACTAGGGATTAGCCCCAGGTACTCACTGCTGTGAGGGGACAGATTCTACCATATCCACCTGTGTCAGTGTCAGAGTCAGAACTGGAAACCTCTGATACCAACTTAGATTTCAGTGGTCATACTGAGGTTACAGAAGTTTCAACCGTCTCCCAACAGTGAGGGTCCTCTGTTTGTTAATGTCTCCAAAAGTCTTAATAGAAAGCACCAATACTGAAGATTAATACAGCAGTCTTCTCCAGAAAAGGCAAGACACCTCAGGTTTTGAAGTGGCCAGGCTGAAAGAGTCATGTTTGAGGTGATCCTGGCAGATCCAATAAAATTAACTGTTTCTCAGGCTTGAGCTAATAGCATTTGGGGTAAATAGCAGATCAAAACTCCATTCTAAGTGCTTGGTGTACATATAACCTGCCAAGGCACCAATGAGACAACCGGGAGCAGGAACTACAATTACGCTGCCAGATGAAGCAGGGCAAAGCAGACCTTTTCAGTGTCCTCAGGAGGCCCAACAGTCTAGCAAAACCTCAGAGGAAGCTTCCCTTTCCTCCCACATTATTGTGGAGAGAGACACAATGTTTCAATCAGCAGAGCGAGGCAGTGGCCAAAGCACCTTGGTGACAGGAGAAAGCCAAAGGAAGCCATGGGACGTTGAAAGCTGTGATGTATTCCTTTCAAATGCAGAGTTTTAGGAAGAAAGGTCATTTAAGCAAATTAAGGTAAATGCTGGGCTTAGAATCTTAAGAGGCGCTGTCCCAATTTTAAGAAACTGACACTGGGGAAAGGAAATGAGTACACGGACAAATAGAATGCATGAACATATCACCTAAGAGCTTCAGAAGTTAGTACGTTCCTACCACTAGTCACTTTCTGGTACTGAAAACAAAACGGCCGCACCCGATCCCCCTAAAATCGTATCAATAAATACTGGAAATGCTAAGCAATAGTTTCAACGGGAGACAATATGGTGAGTCAGCTCCAGGTCTGTGACAACGTAAACTGAGAAATCACACACTAGAGGGCTGGAGGCGTAATCTCCAGAAGAGGCAGCCTGAAAGTCGTCGCACATAAAAACAAAAGTATTCCCACAGAACCAGGCCCTTTTTGGTTCACTTTTAGGTTAATCGCACATCAGATACCCCTGAGCAGAAATCTACTGTACACAGAGCTGGGAGGTTTGGCACAATGTCCCCTGCATTCAGAGAAAGGCCCAGCTTACCAAGAATTCTGACCATTCCGAGTTGTGCCTTCTCTGCCCCAGGCAGACTGAGGCAAAACAATCAAAACAAACACATGCACGCTCCCCTAAGAAGCAGGCGGGCGAGAGCGGAAGCGGAAGCGAGAGAAGGGAACAGATGGGTGTGTCGGGCGTGGCAGGGAAAGATGATATAGGAATGGCCGTCACCAGACTGAAGGAGGAAAGAGACACACACCACCTCATCCCAGTGTAAGGAAAGGACAGGTTCTCTCAGCTCCAATCAGATCAAATAAGATGACAAAAAACCCAGATGCCCCCACACACTCTAAAGAGACCATCCAAGATTGACACAAATCATTGAGCAGAGAGTTAAAACTCTAGGCTAGATACCGTGGAGAATACCGAGATAAAAGACTTAATGTGAAAATGCTACATAAAATACACTGAAATTCTGCCCCTTAACAAGGCTGCCACTTGCACACTGGCTGCATTCAGAAGAGGTAAAGAGACAGAAACCAGAAATAAGAACCAAAAAGAGTGGGCAATGATTGTAGGTAAATATGGGGAAAGGAAAGGGAGAAGGGGCAAAGAGTGGCCATTCTGTGTGTGTGTGCACAGCACAAACTCACACACCTCCATAGGGCACTTCTTACCCCTTAAGTCTCTCCTGTTAAATGGGGCATGATTTGCATGTGTGACGACAAATAAAATATTATTAAATTATTAACGAATATTAATTTAATATTAAAAAACATTGAGATATTACTTACCATCATACATGCAAACCATGCCACATACACACACACACAAACTACACCATACATATACATACACACGTCAACACACACATACATGCATCTATACAACACACGCATCAACAATGCAACACAAGCACTCAACAATCCGAAGAGCAGTCCTATGGCCCGCTGGACTGGCTATTAATCCTTTAGTTGCTGCACAGCCAAAGTCCAGGGAAAGAGCAAGAACCGGGGGTGGCACACATTGTCAGGGCAGCAGCAGCGGACCGAACAAAAGTATCTCAATATTCCAACAACTGGTACAGTCGCGCTGGTGCACACAGCTGATTTTTAGCCACGTGCACGTATGTATGTACACACACCGTAGCGGGGGGAGCAGAGCAGAGAGTTACAAGTCATTCACACCTGTAATTACAAAAGGAGCCCTGGAGACTCCCTGATGTCCATGTCTTAGCATGCAGATATTACTACCCAATGACTAGGAATCTACTTTAACAAGTATTCCAAAAACACTAAATTTAAATGAAGAGAGAAGTGACCATCAGTGAAAAGAGTACAGTAAGGACTTCTGAAAATCCTCTCCTACATAAAAGCAACAAAAACACTGGCAAAAATCATCAGAGGCAACTTTTTCAAAACTACGTAAATTGACCAAATGCTTGCAGTAATCAGTTTATTCAAGAATAACCGCTGAATTTCATTAACAACTGTGAGCTTTGTGGCATTTCAAATGGCCCCATTTCCATCTGTCTCCCCCCACCACACACACACACACCTCCCTCAGAGCCCCTTCTATTCCCAGAGAACTGTCACTAGCTGACCTGGTAGGTAGATCCCCTAGAAGACCAAGCAAGGCTGTCTTCATCTGAACTGACTTAGAGCATGCCCTGTGCAAACAGCCTTTTCTCCAGGGGCATTTATCAAAAACAGTAAGAGGCACTTGTTTAACATCACAAATGTCTAGAGCAGTGGATGAAAATTAAGGCAAA
The DNA here is from genome assembly GCF_018350195.1 of Panthera tigris. NCBI lineage: Eukaryota > Metazoa > Chordata > Mammalia > Carnivora > Felidae > Panthera > Panthera tigris. The sequence goes on along the minus strand of NC_056665.1, from coordinate 5,161,639 downwards.
CAGTAAGCTAACCAAAAAGCTTAAAAAGGAAAATTTGAGAACGAGATGTCCACAGAGAGCTTTGGAAGCCTCTGACATACTCCTGAGATGGGAATCCAGAAGGCCATAATACATCTGTGAGTTGTGCACATGCTCAGAAAAGATCCGATAAGGCTGTAAGGGCTCACCTCTGGCCAACCTTGAAGTTTTGGGCAAGCATGAAGTGAAGGGTAAGACAGAATTGCAAAGTACCTGGCTGAGTGTTGAAGATGCACCCCAACATGCACACTGGCCCTCAGCAAAAGCTGGGAGCTTTATTGGTTCTAGGCATTTAAAAATACTCTGCCTATGGGCCCCTGGGTGGCTTAGTCAGTTGAGCGTCTGACTCTTGATTTTGGCTCAGGTCATGATCTCACAGTTTGTGAGTTTGAGCCCCACGTAAGGCTCTGTGGTGACAGTGTGGAGCTTGCTTGGGATTCTCTCTGTCCCTCACTCTCTGTCCCTCTCTCTCTCTCAAAATAAATAAACTTAAAAAAAAAAATACTCTATCTAACCATTAGATGACTTCTAGCTAATTAAGCAGAGACTTCAGTGGCCACATATGACGCAACAGGATTAAAAGTCACTAAACAGACAACATTAACAAAAGACAACAATAAACCTTGAGGAAGGGATAGACTCTGATTTCCAGAGTTGCCCCATTATAAAATGTCCAGTTTTCAACAAAAAAATTACAAGACATGCAAAGAAACAAGAAAGCAAGATTTGACAAAGTACAACATCCATTCATGATAAAAATCCTCAACAAAGTAGGTTGAGAGGGGGGTGCCTGGGTGGCTCAGTTGGTTAAGGATCTGACTGTGGCTCAGGTTATGATCTCATGGTTTAGGAGTTCGAGCACCATATCGGGCTCAGAGCAGAGCCCGCTTCAGATCCTCTGTCCCCATCTCTCTCTACCCCTTCCCCATTCATGCTGGGAATGAATCTTTCCATCTCTCTTTCAAAAATAAATAAAAACTTAAAAATACATACTGTTAAAAAAAAAAAAAGTAAGTTTAGAGGGAACATGTGTCAACATAATAAAGGCCATATATGAAGAACTCACAGCTAACATCATAGTCAATGGTGAAAAACTGAGAGCTTTCCCCCTAAGGTCAGGAACAAGACAAGGATGTCCACTCTCACCACTTTTATTCAACATAGTACTGAAGTCCTAACCACAGCAATGAGAAAGAGAAAGAAATAAAAGGCATCCAAATTGATATGGAAAAAGTAAAACTTTCACTATTTGCAGATGACATGGTATCATATATTGAAAACCCTGAAGTCTCCACCAAAACACTGCTGGAACTGATAAATGAATTCAGTAACATCACAGGATACAAGATCAACATAGAGAAATCCATTGCGTTTCTATACACTAATAATGAGGTAGCAGAAAGAGAAATTAAGGAAACAATCCCATTTACAATTGCCCCAAAAATAATAAAATACCTGGGAATAAACTTAACCAAAGAGATAAAAGACCTGAATTCTGAAAACTCAAAAACCACCGATGAAAGAAATTGAAGATGACACAAATGGAAAGACATTCCATGCTCATGGATTGGAAGAATTAATATTGTCAAAATGTCCATACTACCCAAAGCAACCTACAGATTTAACGCAATCCTCATCAAAATACCAACAACATTTTTCACAGAACTAATATAATCCTAAAATTTGTATGGAACCATAAAAGATGCTGAATACCCAAAGCAATCTTAAAAAAGAAAAACCAAACTGGAGGTATCACAAACCCAGATTTCAAGTTATACTACAAAGCTGTTGCAATCAAAACTGTATGGTACTAGCACAAAAAAAAGACACTTGGATCAATGGAGCAGAATAGACAGTCCAGGAATAAACCCACGATTACACGGTCAATAATCTTCAATAAAGGAGGCAAGAATATGCAATGGGAAAAAGTCTCTTCAACAAATGCTGATGGGAAAATTGGACAGCTACATGCAAAAGAACGAAACTGGACCACTTTCTTACACCATCCACAAAAGTAAACTCAAAATGGATTAAAAACCTAAATGTGAGACCTGAAACCACAAAAATCCTATAAGAGAGCCCAGGCGGTAATTTCTCTGACAGGGGCTGGCCATAGCCAACATTTTTCTAGATATGGCTCCTGAGGCAAGGGAAACAACAGGCAAGGGACTACATCAAAATAAAAAGCTTATGCACAGCAGAGGAAATGATCAACAAAACTAAAAGGCAACCTACTGAATGGAAGAAGATATTTGCAAATGACATATCTGATAAAAGATTAGTATCCAAAATATGTAAACAACTTATACAACTCAACACCCAAAAAACAATCCAATTAAAAATGGGCAGAAGACAGGAAGACACATTTCCCCAAAGACATACAGATGGCCGACACATGAAAAGATGTTCAATATAACTAATCATCAGGGCAATGCAAATCAAAACCAAAATAAGGTATCACCTCACACCTGTCAGAATGGTTAAAATCAAAAGCACAAGAAACAACAAGTGTTGGCAACGATATGGAAAAAAAAGGAACCCTTGTGCACTGTTGGTGGGAGTGCACACTGATACAGCCACTGTGGAAAGGAGTATGGGGGTTCCTCAAAAATTAGAAATAGCTCTCTCCTTTTCTCCACCATCATGGTATGTGCAGTTCCTCACCATGTCTTCTCAAAGACTCTCAGGATAAAGCAATTCCTGGCCAAGAGACAAATGCAGAATCGTTCCATTCCCCATTTTTCCAGGATGGATGAAAACTGGTAATAAAATCAGGTACAACTCCAAGAGGAGGCACTGGAGAAGAACCAAGCTGGGTCTGTAAGGAATTTCACATGAGATGGCATACATATTTATGCTGCTCATATCCTGTCGCTCTATCAGCATCATTACTACCTGAACAATAGACATGTTTTATCCAGGAAATGATTCTTCTGTTACTTTGCTTCTGCACCAGTAGGGTGTTTCAGTAATAAAGATGTGAGATGTTTTGCTTGAAAAAAAAAATTAAAAATACAACTACCATATGATCCAATAATTCCAACTACTGGGTATTTATCCAAAGAATACAAAAAACACTAATTTGAAAAGATACATGCACCCTTATGTTTCTAGCAGCATTATTTACAATAGCCAAATAATGGAAGCAGCCTAACTGCCCATCAATAGATGAATGGATACAGAAGATGTGGTATTCTCATACAATGGAATACTACTCAGCTATAAAAAAGAATGAAATCGGTGGGGAGAGGGGGGGCGCCTGGGTGGCTCAGTCGGTTAAGCGTCTGACTTTGGCTCAGGTCATGATCTCACGGTCTATGAGTTCAGCCCCGTGTCGGGCTCTGCGCTGACAGCTCAGAGCCTGGAGCCTGCTTCAGATTCTGTGTCTCCCTCCCTCTGTGCCCCTCCCCTGCTCATGCTCTGTCTCTGTCTCAAAAATAAATTTTTAAAAATCACACACACACACACAAAGAAGAATGAAACTGGGGCACCTGGGTGGCTCAATTGGTTGCACATACGACTTTGGCTCAGATCATGAACTTGCAGATCATGAGTTCGAGTCCCGCATCAGGCTCTGTACTAATAGCTTAGAGCCTGGAGGCTGCTTCGGATCCTGTCTCTCCTCTCTCTGTTGCTTCCCTGCTTGCTCTCTCACTCTCTCTCTTTCTCTCAAAAATAAATAAAGATTAAAAAAAATTTTTTAAAAAAATGAAATCTTGCCGTATGCAATGACATCGATAGAGCTAAAGAGTATTATGCTAAGTGAAGTAAGTCACTCAGAGAAAGACAAATACCATATGATTTCACTCATATGTGGAATTTAAGAAACAAAACAAATGAATAAAAAGAAAAAAAGACTCTTAACTACACCAGATGGTTACCAGAGGGGAGATGGGTGGAGGGCATGGATGAAATAGGTGATGGGGATTAAAGAGTACACTTACCATGATGAGCACTGAGTAATGTACAGAACTGTTGAATCATTGTATCATATACCTGAAACTAATATAATATAATATAATATAATATAATATAATGTAATTATACTGGAATTAAAATTTAAAAAGGGAATAACAAGAAAAAAAGAAAATTCCATGAAACTACCAAAGTGAAAAAAAGAAAGAAACAGGAAAGCATGGTTCAAACAGGGGAAAAAAGCAAACAGACTTAAATTATCTATTTTAAATATGTTCAAAAAATGAAAGGAAACCATGTCTAAAAAACTTAAAGTATAAGAACAGTATCTTACCAGAGAATAGCAATAAAGAAACAAATTATTTTTTTAAAAATGAAAATCTGGAGTTGAAAAGTACAATAACTGAGATGAAAAATTTACTGGAGGGACTCAGCAGATTTGAGCACGCAAAACAGAGTCAGTGAACTTGAAGATGACAGGTCTGTTTGTGTATTTATTTTAAAGTTTATTTATTTTATTTATTTTGAGAGAGAGAGAGAGAGAGAGAGAGAGAGAGAACGAACCCCCAGCAGGCTCTGCGCTGTCAACACAGAGCCCAGCTCAGGGTTCAAACCCACAAACCATGAAATCATGACGTGAGCTAAAACCGAGAGTCAAATGCTTAACCATTTGGGCATCCACCCAGGCGCCCGAAGATAGGTCAATTTAAATTTACAGTCTGAGGAACAATATCCAGTCTAAGGAACAGTTATGAAAAAAGAATGAGGAAAAAAATGAATCAAGCCTCAGAAACCTGTGGACACCATTAATAATATCAATATATGCATAACAGAATTCCCAGAGGGCAACAAGAAAGGGAAGGAGGAATAAAGAATACTGGAAAAAAAATCCGAATAGGCCTATAACAAACACAGACATGGAAACACATTCTACAAAAACAAACAAACAAAAACATAGGGCCATATGGCTTCGCTGGTGAATTCTACCAAACGTCTAAAGAACAATCACAGCAGTCCTTTAGAAACTCTTCTAAAACCTAGAAGAGGAAGTTATACTTCCCAGTTCATTCTTTGAGGCCGGTATTACCCTGATACCAAAACCAGACACAAAGATATCACAAGAAAACTACAGACCGAATTTAAATTAAGATTTTTGTTCGCTAATTTTAGAACTCAGATGATTATTTTTAAAACCACTCCCAAAAATGGTTCAGAGGAACTGCTAAGTTGAGGCCTAAAAAAAGCCAATTCCTCCAAATACTTGTCTACACAGCTAGGCCTGGCACTATCAAGCAAATTTTCCCCTAACTCCGCCCCCCTTCCTCCCCTTTTGATGGATCCTGAAAGTTACTCCCCTGCAAAAGGAAATGCTTCAAACTCTAGTCACATCCTCTAAAACTTTAACTCCCACGACCCAAACAAAAGGAGCAGTCAGGCTCACAGCATGTGAGAGCAGGTACAAGTTGTGTGCCCCAGTGACTTTCCTTTTTTAGAGGTTTCCTTTTTTAGGGAACCAGACCTGGCTCATTCTCTCAAAGCCCACTCCTCTGTCAGTCAGATCTAAGATTCCTTCTGGACTTATATGGTAGCAAAAACAAACGCCACCACCACTGGCCCTCACAAAATCAGGGCAGCCAGGCCCCGGGTGAGATATTCTGAATCAGGAATAGAGTTAAAGCTTAGGAATCTGTATTTTTAAAATGACTTTTCAGGGCACCTGGGTGGCTCAGTCGGTTAAGCATCCGACTTTGGCTCAGGTCATGATTTCATGGTTCATTCGTGTCAGGCTCTGTGCTGACAGCTCAGAGCCTGGAGCCTGCTTCGGATTCTGTGTCTCCCTCTCTCTCACACAAATAAATAAACATTAAAAAAAATTTTTTTTAATAAAATAAAATGACTTTTCAAGTGTTTTCACAATCAGCCAAGTTTGGGAAGCTCTGGTCCAAATGGTCCGAAATTAATATCAAAGACAGAGAACGCCATTTACAACCGCTTCTCACCCAAGTAATTATCACATTAGATCCGATCCCTTTTTCTCAGTTTCCTGACTACAAAATAGGACTTGTGTTTCAGATCACTGACATTCTGCACCATGATGTGCCTCTTAAGTGAAATCTGGTACTTGCTGTATTTATATGATTAGGACATGGTAATGCCAACTACTCTCTTGACAATGCAATCAAAGGAGGCCAATCAACATTACAGTGTTAGCCACGACCCCTCATCCCAGCCCACGCTTACAGAGCCTGCATCGGCGGGAGCATACAAAAGCCTCAATAACACAAAAGTTCTGGTCTGTTTTTCCACCTTTGGTTTCCCAGAAAGAATGTGACCCCCTAAATTAAAAATTTCTCTTGGGGTGGCGGGGGGGAGGCGGTAGCTGGCTGACCCTGTCAGTAGAGAGACCCTTGATCTCAGGGTTGTGAGTTCGAGACACCCATTAGGTGTAGAGATTACTTAAAAATAAAATTAAAAAAAAAAAAAGATTTTTCTTTTAGTTCTTCTGCTTGCTACCAGACCTCACTGTAGGGATCCTCTCAGTCAGAAAAGAAAGGTGTGGTCCCCCCTATGTAACTGTTATTACTTAGGAAGAACCTAAAAGGAGATCCGTCACAATTAGAAAAACAGAAGTAATTATGTCTTAATCATGCAACTAACATCTGAGGGCCTACTATATACAAAGCAACTTCCTACTCAGCAACATGAGAAAAAGAGGTACAAATCTTGTCCATTTCCTCAACAACCTAGCTGAGAGGTAAGACAAACTTTTTAAAAGGTATGTTTGCGTTACAATCACCCACAAAAACTTTTATGTTCATAGCAGCATTGCTCCTAATAGCCATAAAGTAGAAACAACCTATGTGTCCATCAGCTGATGAATGGATAAGTAAAATGTGGTACAGCCATACAGTGGAATATAATTTGACAGTAAGAAGAAATGATGTACTCCCAACACATGCTACAACTTGGATAAACCAAGGTAAATGAAAGAAGCCAATCACAAAGGACCACATATTGTATGAGTCCATGTAGACGAAATGACCAGAAGAGGCAAATCCACCAACAGAAGCAGACTGCTGGTTGCCTCGAGCTGGAGAGACTAAGGGAAAATGAGAAGTGACTGATGAGTTCCAGGTTTCTCTCTGGGGTGACAAAAATCTTCTAAAATTGATTGAGGAGAGGGTCGCACAACTCTGTGAACAGAATAAAAACCGCTGAATTGTATGTACGCTTTGAAATGGTGAGATCTATGGTATGAGAGTTACATCTCAGTAAAGCCATTATAAAAAACATGGCATTTATCTACTAAAGCTTATGTGTATTCCCTATGACCCATCCATTCTACTTCTAAATGTACACCTAATTAATAGAAATGATACATATATTTACCAAGAGACATGTACTAAAATATTCATAGAAGCACTATTTGCAATAGCCAAAGAATGGGAAACAACCCCAAATTTACCAACGATGAATATATAACCCTGTGATGGAATAGCACACAACAATGAGAATGAACAAACTCATACGTCTTGCAGCTACACAGATGAATTTCACTAACATTATGTCGGGCAAAAGAAACCAGATACAAGAGAGTATAAAATGCTACTTACAGGCAGTTCAAATACAGGCAAAAATCAACCGTGGCATTAAAAATCAGGATAGTGGTTACCAGCAGGTGGGTGAGTGGGGAGTGGACAAGGACAGAAAAGGATGGGGTGGACAGTTCCGTTAAGCTTTTCATAATCTGAGTACCAATTACACAGGTATGCTCTTGAAAATTTATGCCACTTTTAATTCTCATATATACTTATGCAACTTACATAACTTACACAATTTTGGCATTATATTTCAACACAGAATTTACTTAAAGAGACACAAGAGATGTGTCTCCAACAATAGAGAACCACAAAAACACCCAAATATGCACTGTCACATCTCGTGTCCCTCCAGTGCTCCGAATCCAAAGGTGCCAGAAAACAGTCATTGAGGAAATGAAGGGAAACATTTCCTCTGTCTCTGAAGGGATGAGGGATGAAGTGCTCTGAAGGGAAAAGAACAATTTCAGTGCCACTCACCTGGGCCTTCTCTCTCTTTGCTCTGATCAGCGTGTCTTGGTAATGCTGGGCCACTTCTGCGAGAACCCCCTCAAGTTTAGCGGCAGGAATCTGCAGGGCCTGCAGAGTCTTTTGGGCATCACCTTCATCCAGGGCTTCGTTAATTAAACCAATGGCTAAAATCCCTAAATATGAAGGGACAAAGGTTATTTTCTTTTAATTAAGAAATTATTTCAACAAATCTAAGTCATCATAAATCCACCCAAGCATTATGATTCAAATCATAACTTGACACCTATAATATTAAGCAGCATTTAATTTTTTTTTAGTATTTGTCTCATTTGAAGTAAACTCCCTGGTATCCATATTGCCACTGAAACCTCAAGTCTTTCTGTTTTATTTTTAATTGCTCTACCTGAAAAGTTGAGAGAATTTTGATGAAACTGGCTTTAATAATCTAGCTTTCAAGTACTTTGCAATGTGTAATCAAAACCATTTTTGATTCACAGCAAGTCAGAGTTCAAAGAATCCTAAAAAGTCACCTGATCAACATCTTTATGTAAGAAAAGACTAGGCTTAGAGATTTCTTCTTCAAGATCACACCGCAAACAGGTGGCCGATGGCAGATCCAACCCAAGGGCTCCCCACCCCAAGGCAAGGCTCTTCTCACTAACCAACGGCATTTTTCTTACAGGAAATACAAACTGAACGAATTAAAACTAAAAACATTCACTCCTTAGGTATCTCAGGCAGCTGTACTACTTCTGTAAAGGCTCGGTGGTAGAAGAAAAATTTGGCTGACCTTTGACCCGAGTTTCTGAGATGAAGCCTCTGAACCCCGTGGAATTTCCTAAATGGCAGGATTATCTGTGTTATTCTTGCCGGGCTTCTAGGACCACACCTGAGTCTATCTATGCGAACCAGGCGGGCCCCTGGATGGTCTCAGGACGGGGGCTGGTCATGCCGGCAAGACCAAGCACGTGATCAAAATACTGGGGCTTTGAGCCGTGTGATATCGTGGTATCAGCCCAGCCTGCCTATCTCCAGGGAGGGGAGGCAGACTAGAAACCGAGTTCAGTTACATGGCCAACAACCAATCCTCCACAGGTAACGAAGCCCCTTAAAAACTCTGGACACCCCACACTCAGGTGAGCCTCCCTGGTTGTGACACACATCCTAAGGACACATAAGCTTCACATTTGGGACCCTACCAGACATCCCCCTACAGGTCTCCTTTTCTGACCACTTCTGATTTGTATACTCTATAATAAAACTATCATCATAAACGTAGGCTTTTCCCTGAGTTCTGCAAGGCACTCTAGCAAATTATTGAACCTGCGGGGGGAGATTGAGGGAACCTCTGAATTTATAGCCAGTTGTTCAGAAGCGTGGTGACCTGGGAACTCCTTAGAGTTTGTGACTGGTGTCTGAAATGAGAGGAGTCTTAAGGAGGACTGTGCCCTGCACCCGTGCAAGATGACCTAACTCCAGGTAGTTAGTTAGCATCACAACTACTTGTTACAAAACGTTTAAAAATAAAAGATCATGTTCAAGGGACATCCTGAATATTTTAGTTTTTATTACACACACACCAAATTGTAGCAGTTGCCTGAGGTTTTGAAAACAACATCTAACCTTAGCTTTTTGAGATACACACACGCACGCACACGCACACACACACACACACACCCAATTTCCAAAAATCTTTCTAGGACTAGTGTTCAGAATCAGGTCATGGAATCACACCATCTTTAATTGTGTCATTATTTGAGGGGACAATTAAATAGATTACTCACTCTCATGTTCCTCCTGCACCACCAGATTCACATGGTCCACACAAGCCTGAATGTCATTCCATGTAATAAACCCATTATTTTCTGCATGTGCCTGAGTTTTCAGTTTCATCAGCTCATCGAGATACCTGCCCCATTCCCCCAACAAAAAAGACAATGAAGGACAACATAAGAAAAGGGACCTTCAGGGGTGGCTCAGTCAGTTAAGTGTCCAACACTTAGTTTCAATTCAGGTCTTAATCTCATGGTTTATGGGATCGAGCCCCACATTGGGCTCTGTGCTGTCAGCATGGGAACCTGTTTGGGATTCTCTCTCTCTCTCTGCCCTTCCCTTGTGTGTATGTACACTTGCTTGCTCTCTCTCTCTCTCTCTTTCAAAATAAATAACATTAAAAAAAAAAAAAAGAAAAGAAAGAAAAGGAAAGTAAAAGGAATCTTCAGGATTGTCACAGATGACAGGAATGAGAAGACTGGGAACAAATTATCCAAGGAACAAAGACAGCTAAGGTATCCCAACAGTTTGACATACTCTGGAGGAAAACTTTGGGACGGAGGAGTTACCTTCAACAAAATGTGAAAATGTAAAGGCATCACTACTTCTTCCCTTTTCTTTTTTTTTAAGTTTATTTTTTTCTTTTTGTAATCTCTACACCCAATGTGGTGCTTGAATTCATAACCCCAAGACTGAGCGCACGCTCTGGCAAACGAGCCATCAAGGCGCCCCAGGATATCATTCATTCTTAACAGCCTGTTACATGTTCTAAATTCCAGGTATCACCAACTAATAACCAGAGGCAGTGTCTCAACCAATTCCTAAAGACAAAAAAACAAGGCCATACACCAGCTAACAAAATATCATTAAGGGTCTCTGGCTGGCTCAGTCAGTATGGTGTGTGTCTCTTGATCTTGGGGTCGTGAGTTCCAGCCCTGCGTTGGGTGTAGAGCTTACTTAAAAAAAAAAAAAAAAAAGGATATCATCATTAAGCAACTCTTACTGAATATTAAGTACTGATTTAATCAAGAATTTTCAACCAGACTTAAAAACACTAGGTGATGGTTAAAGGGGAACTGGATATTTTGATGGTACAAAGGTACAAAAAGAGATTATGCTAAGGGAAAAACATAAATATACATTAGAGGGGTAAGTTGTCTCCCCAGTTCAAAGATCAATCTTAGTGTCTCTAACGGTGACACAAGTAGATTTTATATGCCTTTAGTTAAGAGATATGAAACACACATCACCAAAAATGTTGACTTGAATCTTGACAACCCTTTGGATGGAATTTCCAATCTACAGGAATAAGCCAAATATCAGGAAGCAACCAGAACCAGAAGACGGAACATTTTATACAAATTGGTCCCAGCTCTTTCACCAGTCAGCGTCACGAAGAAAGGAACCGCGCTAGATTAGAAGATACCTAAGGGAGACGACAGTCAGATGTAGCACATGGTCCTGCACTCGATCCTGGTTTGAAGAGACCAGGTGAAAAGGACAGTTTTGGAACAAGTGAAGAAGCATGAAAATGGACTAGGCTCAGAAGATGTTCAAGATGAAGTACTGCTTTTGTCAGGGTAGAAGACAGCACTATTGTGGCTACAAAATAAGTACCTTCATTGTTCCCGATAAGCATATCTATATATTTAGGAGTCGAATGTCATGATAATAGCTAATTTACAATAAGTCGTCCAGCATAACAATTAATAGTGAATCAAAATAGGAAAAAAAAAGAAAAGAAAAGATCACACAAAGGTCACAATGCCTGAAAACGGGAGTGTTGCTGACCAGCAACAGACAGAGTAAGAGCCGTCCGATGGACTCAAGCTGCCACTGTGGGCACCCACCTCTGACAGTTTTCTTCTTCAATATTGGTAAGGCCTGTCACGGAACTGCTCAACTGTTTCCACACGGTGTTCATGTCCCCCGACTCCAGGGCCCTGTTGATTAGGGCCACTGATGACAACATCTCCACTGCGACAGAGAGCTCAGGATGGGTGAGGTTATGCTGTACAGAGAGGGGGAGGGGGAGAAGGGGAGGACAGACATTCTTGGACACCAAGCAAGGTTACAAGTGTAATAAAGGCATAAGAAGTCTAAGCTTCTGGTTTATTTAATTAAAAAAAAAAAAAAAAAAAAGGCTCTGCCAACGACTCCAAGGGGCAGGTATCAAGTTCATGGCCACTCCATTTTGCTCACAAGCAGGACAGGTTCAGCTGACTTACCTCAGGACTCTGTTGCTGCAGGGTAGCCAGCTCTTTCTGATAAAGACCAGCAGCAAATGGAAACACCTGGGGCAGCTGGGCCTCGGGATTCATGAGCTCCAGAACCGTCTTCTCAGCAACACCCTTCTGGATGGCGGCGTTGATCGCTGCCACGGCTGTCAATCCTGGTAGAAAACAGGTGAGAAATGCAGCTGGCGTGGGAAGCCCCGAGGGGAAGGAGAGTCGTCTTCACAGAAGAAAGTTACATTCTGTGGATAAACTATCAGCCCTAATGTTTGAAGTGGAAATTTCATCTTTACGGAACAGGCTCCCCCTTTGTATGAAGGTGAACCGGAGGCCAGGCCGACTGTATCTCCACGAAGCTGTTTGAAAGGGTGGCCTCCCTTCTCCCTCACCCATATCTTCCCTCCACTCCAATTTATAAAACATCTTTCTAAAACGTCTCTTCCATCCCCTGCAGCCCGGCAAGTAAAGGACCAGCTCCTTAAGCTGCCACGCAAAGGTTTCCGGTCTTTCCAAGCCTTTATCTTACACAGCTCAGCTCCAAACACGTACAAAAATGTTATTCGAACCACCGTTGTTTCCAGACCTCTTTCACCTTCTATACCTCTACTCACGCGTCCTTCCTTCCTCTCTCCCACGTTAGGAGCGTCCTTCTCCTCCCTCCTCCACCGTCCAGATCTTACCAATCATGCCCCTAAGTCTCACCTCCCCCAACCGTCAGGTGCCTCCCGGCCCGAGTGAGCCTCCACAGGCTCAGCTCTACTTTGAAAACCAGGGGAGCCGCCGCCGCCAGAGGCACCCGGTGGTGGATGGCGAGCAGGCCTGGGGAGGGGCCGAGGAGTGACGGAATCTGACCTCAGACGCCCCTCGTGACATCAGCCCCACTCGGCCTCTCAGGGGGGGCTCTTACTTCTCTGATACTGCTGGGCAGCGCTGTTGGCAGCATCCACTCCAGACTGCAGTTCCTCCTTCTGCAGGGGATCCGCCTGGCCACCCTAAGAAAAGCAAACAACTTGGTTTTTCTTTTAAGTTTATTTACTTATTTTGAGAGAGAGAGGGAGAGAGAGAGGGAGAGAGAGGGAGAGAGAGAGGGAGGGAGAGTGCACAAACACGTGGGGGAGGTGCAAAGAGAGGGATGGAGGGAGAGGGAATCCCAAGCGGGCTCCAAGCCGTCAGGGTAGAGCCTGATATGGCTCGACCTCAATCTCAAAACTGCGAGATCATGACCCGAGCCGCAATCAAGAGTCACCAACTCTCAGCGACTGAGCCACCCAGGCGCCCCAAGCAAAGAACATTTATATAAGGATTCTCATGCCTACGCCTCCAGGTCTTATAGTTGTCCTATCTCAACAGCAGTCACAGGGACAAAGAACCAGAGGCCTAAGTGACAGCTTCATGCTACGTGCAAAGTAGCAGCCCTGGGTAGAGCCAAAGCCCTTGCCAAATCTGGGGTAGAGTGACTTTCCAGACACCAGTACATGTAAAAAAAAATAGTTCGTGAGAAGCATCAAAATATTGAGATGAGATGTTTATAGACTCCTTAGCACATTAACGCTATTGACTTTGGCTGATATATGCTGGGAATCTGTATAATGTACACTGTCCTCATTCAGACAAAAAGAAAGCTACTCATATTTGTTCTAAAAACCCACTAAGTACAATTCCACAGTGTACTTTTACTGCACGTTAAGTACTTTCCCAGTGTTGGCCAGAGGAAACTAGTGACGTGTGTTTTCTTTTAAGTAGAAATTCCTGAAGTAAGAATGTAAAAAAGATTCAAGTTTTCCCCAATGGCATTTAGTTGGGGGATTAAGAAGGATGCTTCAGTGAAAGGGTGGTCAGGTTCGGAGGGTGGGTGTGTTTAAGAAGATTTACAACTCTAAAAGCAAAAGACAGCTAAAAACAATGTGTATTTTACCTGAGGACTTTTTTTTTTTTTTTTTTTTGAGAGACAGAGCACAAGTTGGGGAAGGGCAGAGAAAGAGAGGGAGACAGAATCCGAAGCAGGCTCCAGGCTCTGAGCTGTCAGCCCAGAGTCCGATGCGGGGCTTGAACTCACAAACTGTGAGATCATGACCTGAGTGGAAGTTGGACGCCCAACTGACCTAGCCACCCAGGCGCCCCCGAGGACTTTTTTTTTTTTTTTTTTTAAGTAGGCTTTATGCCCACCACGGGGCTTGAACTCAGGACCTTGAGATCAAGAGTCGAGCTGAGATCAAGAGCCGGACTCTCAACCAACTGAACCACCCAGGCACCCCACTTGAGGATATTTTAAAAACCTACATTTAGGGGCACCTGGGTGGCTCAGTTGGTTAAGCATCTAACTTTGGCTCAGGGCATGATCTCCCGGGTCGTGAGTTCGAGCCCCACATCAGGCTCTGTGCTGACAGCTCGGAGCCTGAAGCCTGCTTTAGATTCTCTCTCTCTCTCTCTCTCTCTCTCTCTCTCTCTCTCTGCCCCTTCCCTGCTCACACACTCTTTCTCTCTCAAAAATAAGTACACATTAAAAAAAATTTTTTTTTCAATAAATAAAATCCTGCATTTATATGAGGGAGAAAGTTATACTAAAAACTATGGGTGACACTATATAAGGGAAAAAGCCTCCATAAATATCTTTAAATGACAGAGGATCGAATACAGGATTCAAATGGCTACATGTGAAAGCTTGCGGGTTCGACCCAGGACACTTTTACCTGTCTCTTCTGCTGTCTATCACCCAGGAGCTGCTTGAGGTACCAGTCACCGTTCTGCTGCTGCAGCCCTCGAAGGCCCAGCGCAGGGGACTGCAGAGCCTTGAACAAGGCCAGTGCAGCGCCCTGCTCCAAGGCCAGATCCACATTTGCTAATGCAGAAGAAGCTGAGGAAGAAAAAAGGCCAAAGCTTAAGAAAACACTTTGTAAACATCGGTCTAGAGTATTTTTCCCTCCCCCAAGCCAATCTCAATTTCAGATGAGGGAAATATAGTTCAGGTGGCCTTTATTCTGGAATATCACAGAAGCACAAGATCCTGGCATTGGAAGAGAACCTTAAAGGCATCAAGTCCAGGGACCCCAGCCGGGCTGTTCATCAGAGTTAACAGATTCTTGGACCACGCCTCAGGCCTACTTAAAAGCTTCCAGATGTAGACACCCTGGCACCACTATGGGTAGCACCAAAAGAGGCATCAGTACAAACCAATTCGTGACTAAATTCCCTCTAAATGCCAAATTGTTGCCTAAACTACCACACAGGAGAAAGTTTCTCCCATGGCAACCTACTACATCTTTGGGCAATTTTGTTTTAAAAAACAAAACAAAACAAAAACTATTAAAGCTTTCACCCTAGTGTTGACACTTGAATACATCCAGTCCCTCTTTCTCCATGACAGTCTACCCCAGGAGAAACAGCCTTAGTTCCTCTTTATAGCATCAGTCCGAATCCCTTCATTATCCCCCATCTCCTAAACACACTCCACCCAGGAGTCAGAGCCCAGATAGCAAAGGTGGTCTGAGAACCTGAGGTCACATAAGGTCTTTTACAACTGGCAGTGAAAACCTAGATGTTCCTTTACCTGAAAATAATAAAGACACCTTCCCCATAGTGTTATTGTTCAGATTAAATAAAATCAATGTACGCGAAAGCACTCTGCATATTGTAAAATAGATAAGGTATTAGGTTGGAAGTCAGAATACAGTACTTTCTGATTTCAGAAATAATAACCACTGGAAACTGATAATTACTGTACGATTTTCAGTTTCCTTATTTTTAAAAGGGAAAAGAATTCTCCCTCCATGCAGTTGAACTGATTTTATCACCGAAGTAGCAAAACAAATCAATAATAACATACTAAAAATCAAAATATTTGGGACATAGCAGCACTTATAAATTTTTAATGTTTTCATTATAAAAAAATAATATAAGGTGTCAAAAAGAAAAAGATTTTAAATTTCAATGGATTTGTGGTCTCACTGGAGACTCCTAAGACTTCTTCCCAAAGAATACACCTGCAATTCAGTAATTCATTACCACACCAAGGTGATGGCTTTCAGTCATGGCTACAGGTCTATGTGACCATTAGCCAATTAACCATCCATTCCTTCAACCCTTCCTGAGCACCTGCTCTATGCTGCAAATACAGTTTTGAACAAAACAAGTTATCTCTATCTTTGTGGAACTTTTACAGGAACGGAGACAGAAAATCAACAAAATCAGGTAACTAGCAGGCTTTCTCTAGGTCTGCAAAGAAGAATCTCAGATTACCTATCTACAAACACATCTAGTCACTTATGCTTTTACTGGAAGCATAAACTTACTACATAAATACGTAAATATTTAAATAAACATTTACTAACATTTATACTATAAAGATGATAAAGTTTAGAACATTATTTAAATATTTTCTTTCACTAAGCTTTAATCACTTTTCCTTATTCAAAAACTTTTTCTCATTTTTAAGTATTTGGCCTGCAGCTTTCTCCTGGGGCATTGACTTCACTGCTGGTTCTCACAGCCTTAGGGGAAGAATCTTATCTATAAATTATGTTAAGATAATTCTGGACCTAAAGTTCCTGTATCTTCCTAGCATACAACTTTCTCTTGCTTCAGACTGGTTCTACGATTAGAAAAGATTGTGCCTCTATGAGGAATCCTGCCTTATTTATCCAGAGAAGGTTCCCATACAAACCTCCAACGAGAAGTCATCACTCCCTTCTTTATTTTATGATGCACCTCATACAAGCTTTGATATTTTGTTCTAAGCAAGTTGCCCTGAAATTACTCATTTGCACATTTATCGTCCGTACCACGTTGAAAGCTATTTGAAGGAATTTGTATTATTTTGCTCCTCTGACCACATGAGAATATGAATGGAACACTTTAAAAACATATACTATGGCTCTTCTCTCACAGGTTTATAACAGACTCTCACACACTTTGCCAAGTCAAGCTACCACAGTTATAAAATCCTAAACAATATAGAAAAAAAAAACTTAGCGAAACAAAGACTGTTATATGCACCGTGTGCAGCAGGAAACATGCTGGGCTTTCTTCTCACACAAGTAAGTATAAAAGGACACTCTGGTTTAATTTGCTGGCCTAAATATTCATATAGATACAGGACAACACATCACTCATACGTGCATGGAACTATTACTCTGTTCAGAAAACCATTATCTCAAATGAACTAGAATGCAACAGAATACAAATACTCCTGGTCGGATTTAAGAGTTTCTGATCATATGGAATTGCTAAAAACTTCTAAAGGCTCTCTAGAAGCGCCTGGGTGGCTCAGTCAGTTAAGCGACCAACTCCTGATTATGGCTCAGGTCACGATCTCACAGTCTGTGAGTTCAAGCCCTGCATAGGGCTCTGCATTGACAGCACGGAGCCTGCTTGGGATTCTCTCTCTCTATCTCTCTCTTTTCCCCTCCCCAGCTCGTGCTCTCTCTCTCTCTCTCAAATTATTAATAAATAAATAAAGTCTCTCTAGTTATTCAGAGTATTGGTTCAAGAGAGAAATTAGGGCCTCCCAATGAACAAAGAGGACATGAATCACTATTACTATTATTATTATCTTTAGCAAAACAAGGTCAAGTCTGGTTGAAATCAAATGTAACCATTATGCTAGGAATTACAGGGATCTCAAAAGAAGCAGAACTCATAAGTAATCTGTACTTTAAGGAATCTACAGAGATGTCAGAAACAAAGGCAAGCAATATAAGACAATATGTAATTGAATATAAAATCGTGTGGTCTATAAATGCTGTGGGAGAGACGGAATGGGTGCAGGTGAGAATCGAGCTGGACCCTGAATGATGGGTATAATTTGAATCAGATTAAGAGATAAGGTATGAGGCCATTATAGTGAGGAGACTACCCCATTAGCAAAAGCTGTAATAATGTTAATGTTTACTGAGGACTTACTAAATGCCATGTAATTTACACGCATTATCTCATCATCTGCATAACGACTTATACCACAGGTGCTATTAATGAGGCCAGGAGGGGCACCTGGGTGGCTCAGTCGGTTAAGTGTCCAACTTTGATTCAAATCATGATCTCACAGTTTTTGAGTTCGAGCCCCTCATCAGGCTCTGTGCTGACAGCTCAGAGCCTGAAGTCTGCTTCAGATTGTGTGTGTGTGTGTGTGTGTGTGTGTGTGTGTGTCTCTGCCCCTCCCCTGCTCGTGCTCTGTCTCTCAAAAATAAATAAACGTTAAAAAAATTTAAATAAGAGGCCAAGAGACCAAGTCCCAGGTCTGAGCCACTCCAGAACAGGACTCTTTCATGAGTCATGAAATGGACGGAGTGAATATGGGAGACAATTAGGCGGATGAGTTTGTACAGAGTAGTATGCATAAAATACAAAATACAGAACTCCACTAGACTAGGGGGTCTACATTTTGTCCAGCAAATAATAATGCAGGTTCTTTAGCAGAAGAGTGAGAAAGTGAAAGTGACACTTTCAAGAAATTAGTTTCTCAAAAGAATGTAACGCGTATATACAAAAATCATTTTTTAATCTCATTTTTGTTTAAAAATGTTTTGAGGGGCGCCTGGGTGGCTTGGTCGGTTAAGCGTCTGACTTCGACTCAGGTCATGATCTCACGGTCCATGAGTTCGAGCCCCGCGTCAGGCTCTGTGCTGACAGCTCAGAGCCTGGAGCCTGTTTCAGATTCTGTGTCTCCCTTTCTCTCTGCTCCTCACCTGTTCATGCTCTGCCTCTGTCTCAAAAATAAATAAACGTTAAAAAAATTTAAAAAAAAATAAAAATTAAAAAAAAAAAGTTTTGAAAAGGATATTCATAAAAAATGCCAATAGTGGTTATTTCTAGGGGATGAGGGGTTAATTTTCTGTGTATTTTTTGTTTACTTCTGGATAGCTTGTATTACTCTCTGAAAAAAAATATTATTTTAAAAACAGGAAAAGTCACTATTTCGATTTTTTAAAAAGTGTATTAACACAGGGTGAGAGAGTGAAATTAGCCAACAAGGCAAGTCCAGAAGCTACAGCAGACAGATGAGCAAACAGAATAGTGCGGGCCCACCTGAGGACAACAGTAGCTAAAACAGAAGACATACGAACACAAAAAAATAGTAATAAGCAATAGTTCCTAAACAAATCCACTGATACCTAAAATAAACTCAAACCATGTCATCGGTACAAGAACAGATCAACACTCCTATTGTTCTGTAACATCTCTCCAGGTACCTGAGTCAGGGACATACTTACTATTGACTTTGTTGATATTGCCTTGAATTTCAGCTTGCGTGAGCAGCTCCTCATAAACATCCCTTTCTCTCTCAGAGTTTTCTGTCTGAAGATGAGTAAAAAAGTCACAGATCAGTTCAGGTCTCTAAGAAGACCCACAGCAACATACTTGCACTTCTCCCCCACCAAAAGACAACAAAGAGTAAGGGTGTGGCTTGCAATCCTTAATGAAGCACAACTTCATTAAGTTGCGGGACGCTACACAAATATCAACTAAAAACGTAAAAAGCAGATCTACTTGTTAATGACAAGCCCGAAGTTTCTCCCAGAGTTGGAGAACACGAGCCTGAGCAGGAAGCACAGGTGAAACCCGTCCTGCCCACTTGTGAGCCTGCATCCTTGCCTCAGACCCGAGCAGAACGGGCACACCCTAAGACCAGATGTCAGAACTTCTCGTCAATTTGTACAAAATTCAAGATTAAAAGTCAAAATGGAACCGAATACCAAAAGACTGCATACTGTGTGAATCATCATTTATATGTAATTCTAAAAAAAGCAAATACAGTGATCTGTTCAGATTGGAGGTTGCTTGGGGTCAAGGGCAAGGGATAAGAGTAGTGGAGGCAGACTATGAAGAGGGACCTGGGGACTTTGGGGATGATGGTTTTGTAACCATATACATTTGTCAAAACTCGTCAAACCATACACATAAAATGAGCGAATCTTATTGTATGTAAATCATACTTTAAGAAAACTGATTTTAAAAATGGAGTTATAGCGAACAATGAAAGAATATCGATCAACTAGAAAGAACAGACGTTCCATTTTTACCCTGTTTTTAGCATTTGTCATTTTCTCCTGTTTGGCCTGATAAAGCACATCCTGGTAAGTGGAAGCCAAGGGATCTTCAAGATTTACAAGCATGGCGTTGGGGTTTCTCAGAGCTGCAAACGTGTCAGCTGGAATTCTACGGTCAATAGCTTCATTAATAGCAATAACAGCAGCATGCACTAAAAAAAAAAAAAAAAAAATTCAAAACATAGAACACAGAAGTTATATACAGCAAGGGACGTACACGACACATACAAAACATTACAACCCCCTATTGCAGAGAAAGGCTCATCATGATAGAGAAACAATGACTGGGGCTGAAGGAACGGCACCCTGAATCCTGTAAGCCTCGTCTCTTCCTTTGGATGCACAAAGTCACAGCTCTGCCTGTGATTCATGTCTGGGAGGCTGAGTTTGGAATCCCACAGGGAAATATTCATAAAAGAGCCTTGCAAGGAGTGTACGTTATGGAAATGTTCGCCCTTAATCATCATGTAAATACCATTAAAAAAAATAAGACACTCAAAGAGGGGCTGAAATCTAGAACTCAATTTCTAAATGTTTTCATTTTCATCAGAACCAAGCACTTACTCCCAAATAACAGCACAGAAGATGGCAACAGTGTTAAAACTACATCTACTGGGGCGCCTGAGTGGCCCAGTCGACTAAGCATCCGACATCGGCTCAGGTCATGATCTCATGGTTCATGGGTTTAAGACCCACAGACAGTGGGATTCTCTCTTCCTTTCTGGCTTGCTGCCCCTCCCCCACTCGTGCTCGCGCTCTCTCTCTCTCTCTCTCTATCTCTCAAACTTAAAAAAAAAAAAAAAAGCTACATCTACTGACTTGCTAGCAAAATTCCTAATTCCAAGACCATCACTATAGTATTCATTACTGAAAGTGGTAGCAACAATCCCATTTGAACCCACAAAATTTCTCTCTTCTTACATGCAGCTTCATCCACTGAGAGTTCGTTAGCCAGGATGCCCCCGATCTTGCTGAAGGCGGGCATCTGGATCCCGTACTTCTCCAGTTCAATCTTCATGTTGTTGATTTCCTCTTCTGCAGGAAGGGATAAAGACCCAGGTGAGCAAGTTAAGCACCTTCCCATAACTCAGAGAAGGAAACCGCATCCCCAACTACAAAATGGGATAAAGTGGTAGCTACCTCGTAGGGTTGACACGATGACTTAATGAGATAATTATGGAAAGCACTTAACAGAGTATCCGGCACATAACGTACATGGAGTAGATACTAACTGTTATTACTATTATCAAGAACATCAAAAATAACTAGAACGTAAGAACAGCCCTACAGAAAATAGTTTTTCAAAACTGCTACTTGTGGCATTTCTACAATGAACTTATGAATGGAGCAGCTTTAAAAGGAGCTCAACAACAAGTGACCCACAGGCCAGCCAGCCTTCTTTCTCGGTCTTCACACACCAAGTCACTACTGCTATTAAACAATTTTCCTTCCAAGGCAGGAAGCCAAATGATAAAGGAAACAACATGTGAGGTTTGGCCCTTTGCCCTAGGTCTGGTGAACAACTTCCCTAGAAGGAAAAATATCATAGATAAAAGTTTTATTCAATTTAAAATTCCCAAGCCTACAAAATAATGACCAGTTCAAAAGATTTGAATCTATATTGCCCCTAACCAATATTACCAATGTTCTTTTTCTTCCCAGGCCCCCATCTCTTCAAGCAAGCATCTACTAGAGCAAATACACATAGAATAAGGTAAATAAGGTAAATTTTTTAATTACTTAATTGTCACCTCTGCATTATCTCCGTCCCCATAGCATACCCCTTGCTTTGCCCGCAGTAGGGACTTGCGAGAAGCAAAGGAAAAGACTAAGTGTTTTCACCATGCATGGATATTTCATGTTAGATGCTAATACGGTATTATATATTTTCTGTGTTATATATTAATACTATTCCCACTTTACATACAGGAAAATGGACACTCACTAACCATACTCACGTCAGAAACGAGAGAACAGAGTTTAAAATTCCAACGTTAGCATTCTTCTCAGCAAACCAGGAGAAATAAGTTACTTATCCTTCTTTGATCTCTGTTGCCAGAGTGTTTTTAAAGCCCTATGTCTTTAAGATTGGTACTGTTGACTCTCCAGGCTATTTCTACATAAATCAAGCATTTCCTGCCAAGTTTGCAACTCCTTACCTGTGAAGTCAACCTTTCCATATAGGTCTTGAATCTGAGGAGCCAGGCCTAGTTTGAACAGGTACAAACTAGAAGACACGATATGCAGAAAAGAGTTAGGCCTCCCACTGCATCTAGCTGCTGCTCTTAGACTGAAGGGGAAAGGTAGCAAACATAAAGAACAGAAACATTCTGAACACAGACTCCTTGCATGCTACCATATTCCCCTTTGCAGTTACCGTGCTTTACCTCAGAACCTTTTTTCAGTTTTACATAACATTGTCCTAGAAAGTTCCATAATGCAATGCAAAAAGCACCAGACTGGGAGTCAGAAGACACAGGTTCGAGTCCCAGTCCTGGTACAAATCTAGTGTATAATTAGATGTTGACATACATGTGGATGTAATTAATCTAAGTGGAGCATCTTCACTTTTGTTTACCTTCCTGTGATCAATAAGCTTTAAGTAAAATAAGATATTTGAGAAAAGTCCCATGAAAATGATTCAAATAGAAAGTCTTAGTTAAACTGAATTCAGGGGCGCCTGGATGGCTCAGTCGGTTAACCGTCCGACTTCAGCTCAGGTCATGATCTCACGGTTCATGGGTTCAAGCCCCGCATTGGGCTCTGTGCTGACAGTTCAGAGCTTACAGCCTGCTTCAGATTCTGTGTCTCCCTCTCTCTCTACCCCTCTCCTGCTCACACTGTCTCTCTCTTTCTCAAAAACAAACATCAAAAAAAATTTTTTTAATAAATTAAATTAACTGAATTTATATCGCTGATGGAAAAGTTTCATTCAGGTAATTTATGAGTTTTACAGTAAATATTATATATATTTACTGTTTAAAAAAAATCTAGTAGACTTCAAATTTCATGAAGGCAGGAACAGTAAGTTGTTCACCAATGTCTACCCAGAACCTCTTAATAAATATTTATATTTCATAGATGGATAGCTGGATAAGTAAATGTCTATAAGCCTGAGTTAGCCTAAGTGGATTCTAAGGACCCAGCAGATCAGAATCAGTAAATCAGAAGGGTGCTTGACAGGGATGGACATGGGCAAGACACTGACAGCCTAGCAATAAGGGAATAAATATAACACCCTGAGAAACAAATCATAAACACAATAGAACAATCTCCAGTTTTTGCAAAAAATCTATAAAGCTCAGTATTATCTGAACACAAATGTGGATCATACACATTGCATTCACAGAACTGACCAGAATTTAAATTATATATAATAAACTCACATGTATAATCTAAAAAAAAAAAAAAAAAAAAAAGCCAAGCATTCTGAAAACACATTCAAATTTATGCATTCAGAGTAGCTAATTATTTTCTAAGATAAATACAAGTATGAACCATACGTATACGATTGAGTCCTTTTTTTAGAGTAAAATGCTCAAAATAGAACTATACAAAGTTCCTCTCTCAGAAAATTTTAACTCTATTTAACAAATTTTCCAAAGCAAATTAGCCAATAACGTTCTACACCTGTAATATGTCCCCATTATATGTATTGTTTCTCCCACATATGTCCCACCTGCATTCCAAATTAGTAAGAATATGTTTCTTGAGGAATTTCTTCCTCTTTTATTTCTACTTTGAAACAGGAAAGAGGCTGCCATACTTTAAGAAATTGCAAACGTCTGGGGTGCCTGGGTGGCTCAGTCGGTTAAGCATCCGACCTCGGCTCAGGTCACTGTCTTGTAGTTCGTGAGTTTGAGCCCCACATCGGGCCCTGTGCTGACAGCTCAGAGCCTGGAGCCTGCTTCGGATTCTGTGTCTCCCTCTCTTTGCCCCTCCCCTGCTCACTCACGCGCGTGCTCTCTCTCTCAAAAATAAATACAATTTAAAAAAAAGAAATTGCAAGAGTGTCATTTTAACAGCCTCAAGGAGCGAATTCGTTTTTAAGGTCTTCCGACAGTAAATTAAAGTTACGATGTCGCTAGCTGCTATAAATAAAGTAGAGGAGAAGCTAAGACATAGGCATCATCTTTCTTTTATCTCATTTCAATGATTAGGAATATTTTAAGGAGATGGTGAAGCTATGAATATAATCACAAGGACCACTCAGATCCTCTTGCACAGAACAGAGAATATTCAACCTAAAAGCTGAACCTTTAAAGTCCTACCAGTAAACACCCCTTTTCCAATCTTTGCTCCTATTCTCCCATGCCTACTTTTACAAATAACTGTTAGGCACCTACAATGTTTAGTTTGTACTGAGCTCAGGTTTATTTTTCTTTTTTTTTTTTCCTATTTAAGCTCTACTTTACAGCAATAGGGGGAAGGAGGTTATGTTAGCCTACTGGGATTCCTATTATCTTTGCTGACTACAGAGTAACCTGGAGGAAGTCACTAGGCTGATCGCAGAGATCTTAAATACAAACACAGCAGTTGACAGGAAACAGAATCTAGTGCAGCACGATCCCTGATCTCTGATTAGAATTTCTCTGATACTAGAAATGTTTTATAGTATATATAGTATCATGTAATGTTTGCTTATGTAAGTATATACAGTATTAGAAGACATCCCCAGCAAGCCTTGAGGCAGCACCCCTAAACAAAAACACTACTATTCTGAAGAGAAACATACACATAATCACAGTAAGTAGACACATATTCTAAATAACCTCAATTAATTCTGTTCAGATTTCACCAACAAATCTGTTTGAACCAAACTTAAATGTAACTTTCAGCTTTTACATCTCTTTTGAATTTAGGATATATGACTATGGGCCCATTTAACCTCCAAATCAGTTCTTAGAAAGATAAAACACCAGAGGAAATGGAAATGAAGTATACAAACCTATGCAAAATAATAATGAATTAGGGTCTTATCTGAGGGTGGAATGTAATCCAGAAAAGTAATTTAGCAGGACTAAATACAGGGACTATCTCTGGAATAACGCTAGTCAAGAAACAAGGAGATAATGCTTCTTTGTTGCTACTGATCCAAAAGGAGATGGTGCTTCACCCCTCACAGTGAGGCAAGGAATCTGCCTCGATACTGTTGTCCTATATGGTAAAGAAGAGGCTCCCGGCAGGTGTTAAGTGCCTATATAGCAAGGGCTGACGGCACTTCAGGAAAAACACTCTAGGGAGGAAAGAAATCGTAAATCACCAACCAGAACACATTGCTCTGTGTATACTTCCCAAGCATGGGCTGCAAACTGAAGAGAAATGAAAAACAAGAGCAGACTTCCTTCCTTCCCGATTCTGACTCCATCATGAGAAAGGCAGAGTTACTTCTTCATCTCTAGTTCAGAGAATTTGAAGGCTGAGGACCCAGGTTATGCTGCAGAAGGCCATAGCTGCAGAACTCGTAGAGAGTTCCGCCAGCTCAGCCTCTTGCCTGCCAAGTTCAGATACCCATTGTAGGTACAACCTTCACAAGGTTATCAACACAGACCTCACGTAACTCACAGCCAGTCACAATACTCAGAGTTAATCTGATTTTGGCTCAGACCCGTACATTTGAAATCACTGCAATCTGAACATTCCCCTAGATCCCACCCATTCCTAAACATTTTTAAAAAATTCTCATGTTGTTCTTGTTTGTCCAATATTATGCTATGAACCTTGGGGGGGTGGGGGTGGGGAAGAAACGTAAAGCATGACCTCTGTCTCTAAGATGCTAATACCTAAGAGAGAGAAAGACAGTAAACACATGAAAGAAACAATATATAACTTAGAAACCAAGAAACACAGGAGTTTAAACAAAGGACTGAGCTGGAGTCACTGGAAATCCAAAACATCACCAAGAAGGTGGGAATTCAATTAAAATGTGACTGGATACACTGAGATAAACATGAAGAGTCATCTGATAAAAAGAAAGAACCATTTCCTTTTTTCATTTATGGGTAATAAAATATCCCCTTGAGCCAGAACAGGGGAAAGGAAGATTTTTTATAATGTAGGATTGTGACCACAAGCATTTATTGGCTACGTACTATATGCTAGGCATCTAAGTACTAGAGACACAAAGATAAAGAATAACAGAAATAGTCCTTGTCCCCAAGGAGACCACTGAAAGTCAGCTACAAGAACAAAATAAGCAGAGTACAGTGTAAAAGCCCTATACTTGAAGGAGGAGGTATGTGCAGATGCTAGAAGAGCACAAAGATGGGAAGGAGCTGATTCCATCTGAGGGAGAAAAAGGAAAAGAAGGTATCAACGAACAGTGGCATTCCACAGTGGCAGCTGGAGAGGAGCATGGGTTAAACCAGGGAGTAAAGGGCAATCAGGCAACGGACCAGGGAGTAAAGGGCAATCAGGCAACGGAAACAGAATAACCTAAGGCACAAGAGTGTGTGGCACGTCGACCAGTCCTCAGCTATAGTCTTTCTTTTGTAGTTTTCAGAATATTCCAGAGATACCAAGGGTCTGGCCCATGTTCAATCAAACTGGAGACAATAGGCTTCTCATGGGCCAATATTATACATGTATTTATATACATCATTAGTATTTATTAAGCACACATACAGGATGCTTTATAAAATGGGCAGCCCACTGGAGCGCCTGGGTGGCTCAGTCAGTTAAGCACACGACTCTTGATTTCATCTCAGTCATGATCTCATGGTACGTGAGTTCAAGCCCCATGTCGGGCTCCGCACTGGCAGTGCAAAGCCTACTTGGGATTCTCTCTCTCTGTTCTCTCTGCCCCTTCCCTGCTCACTTGCTCTCTCTTCTCAAAATACATAAACTTTATTTTAAAAATAATAAAATAAAATAAAATAAAATAAAATAAAATAAAATAAAATAAAATAAAATAAAATAAAAATAAAACAAAACAAAATAAAATAAAATGGGCAGCCCAAGCAAAGAAACCCCATACTCATGGCCCACTTACTTCTTCCACCTTCCACTTTAGCCCTATAGCCATCACGTAAATTTGTAGCACTCTGACTCACCACACTACTGCCTCCAATTCCCACCCGACCGCACCCCTCTCTCCACGCAAACCACCTCTTCCTTCCAATACAGTACTCTGTTGATTCCAAGAGCCAAGGACCTGAAATTAAATCATCTTCCAAATTTATTATGAAATTATGAAAAAAATATACTTAGTTTCAGTTCCTATTTCTCATATTTGTTTGACATAAAAATTACTGAACAGATGGCTTGGTGAGGACCTAGAAAACTAAATTAAAAATCAGCCATTTGATATTTGCTGGCATTATTTGAAGATGTTGACAAAATTTAGTTATACTACTAAAGTATTAACACAGGGCATTTTTTAATTCAGCTATTGGCCTGCAACGAAATAGTAAACAATGAAAGTTTTGAAATGTATATACTTTTTGCAATTTAAGAAATTTTTTAAAGAAATTTTAATGAGAAGGAAAGGAACTGCATCTCAACTAAAATGCACAGCTCACAGAAACAGTAGATCAATAATGAAACACTATCCTATGTTTTCAGAGCCAAATTATCTGTGATTATGGGAATAAATCCCTTCTCTCTACTTCCTAGAAAAACACAGCTGTTTCTCACCATTTCGTTCAGACAACTGTATCCTATGCTATTTGAAAATTCTGAAGCTGATGCAAAACTTTTTCATCACACCATGGACAAAAAGCTGTATCTTCTATTCAGATGTTGTTCCTAAACTGCTTTCTTTTACTGAGAGAGAACTGACATATAATACTAGTTTCAGGTTATACAACACAATGCTTCAATAGATGCATATACCGTGAAATGTTCACCACAATAAGTTCCACTAACGGCCACCACCACAGTTACTGACGTTTTTTCCTTGTACTGAGAACTTTTAAGATCTACTCTCTTAGCAACTTTCAGATATACAATACACTATTATTAACTATAATCTCTGTGTGGTACATCACATCCTCGGGACTTACTTATTTTATAACTGGAAGTTTGTAATTTTTGACCCCCTTCGTCCATTTCGCCTACCCCCTAATCCCCACCTCTGGCAATTCGTTCTCTGTATCTACATACACTGTTCATTTTACCAAGAAAATCTGATTACCTGAGTGCATGAATACAGTAGATACATCTCGGCATATTTTTTCGATCGTAGATATCTGTAGTTTCTGGGTAAAAAATCTAAGGAGAAATAAAAGAAGCAGAGTAAGGTATCCATCTACTGGATCATTCACCAATCATCAACAATACAAATAAAACAGTTAGCAAACATTATTGCCATTCAGCAAGTAATTTCGTTAGGGGGAACAGACAATTAATTCATCACAAGTCATATAAGGAACAAAATCCTATAAAACAGAAAAAGCACTAGTTGGAAAAGCCTCATCTGGTCAACCCACTGAATTTCACCAGGTATGCGAAAGTGATTTGTTTACTGCCGACTCAGCTACAAGCAGATGACACCAAGCGCTCATCCAGTTGAAATCACTGGCAAATGTAGGAAGCTCTGAAGGACTACAATCTTCCCAGTTACTATATACCATGCCTAGACTGAGTAGTAGCTAACCAATGAACATTTCCTTAGGTGCTTTCAATTATGCAAACCACTACATTTAGACATTGAAAAATACTACAAAAAATTAAAATGTGTTGTATGTGGGGCACCTGGCTGGCTCAGTTGGCGGAACGTGCGACTGATTGATCTCGGGGTTGTGAGTTCAAGCACCACGTTGGGCGTAGAAATTACTTAAAAATAAAATCTTTTTAAAAATGTGTTATATGCTTGGCAGAAGTGAAAAGATACACAGACGAAGTATCTGCAACAGAGGACATGTACGGGAATGTGGAAGATAGGTGGTTCTCCTTGGTAGCACTTACCACAAATAATCAATTACCTGTGTTACTATCTGTTTGACTCCTCCAACAGACTACAAGCTACATGAAAGGCAAGGGTCAGGTCTATGTTGTTCAATGCCAAGCCCAGAGCCAAGGTCATGGGAGTGGCTCTATATTTAATGAATTAATGAATGAGGTTGAATAGGAACATAGCAAGTTTAGATTGGGAGTAATCTTCAATTTCAAGACCTATCTTCATGGTGATGTGGCACCATATAATTCGTTCTATAACTTAGGGGGAGAAGGAGTAATAGTGGTTTGGAGAAGTGAAAGACTGAATTATGAGGCAATGAGAAGAATCTGGATAAGAGTAAAAGGGCTTAACTAAGGCAATAGGAAGAGTAGTGCAGCACCTTGTATCTATTAGAGTCCTTAACACATGGTGTTTGTTTTCATGCTTTTCTCACAATACCTATGGCTCTCGACTAGAAAGAACCACCCCCCTTGAGACATGGGATGTAGCAGAATCCTCTTTTTTGATAATTTTTCAAGTTCTACATGCTCACCTCCCAAGACTGAGATGTCTTCTCCTGAAAGGTGAACATTACGGTCACGGTGAGACACCCTTCCCAAAAAAAGTACAGACTATATTTTAGAAAGTAACAGAACAATACCGTTGGGTAGGGTAGGATATATCAGATTAAGAAGACCTTGAACGTCAGACGAGTTTGAACTTGATATGCGGGCCACGGAGAAGTCCTAGCTCTGGAGCCAAGGATAAAAACAGAGTCTCTGTAAGATCTGACTGGAGACAGGATACAGGATATATTGAATAGTGGAGAAACTGAAGCTAAGGAGGCAGGCTGATAAGCAGTTTGAACGGATAAAAGAAACATTTCAAATACATGAGGAAGGTTTGGGGAATAACCGCATTTAGGAGTCCAAGGTAACCTTAAGATTTTGAGACGGGATGACTGGGGAAATGAAGACAGGCTACCATTTAGTATAGAGGAGGGAGGTTCACTTGGGGAAAAGGCAAGGTTTACTTTTAGATAGGAGGAATTCTAGCTAGTAAAAAGCTATCCAAGGAGAACTGTCCAGCAGCCATTTGAAGACAGTGTGTTTATCTTATAGCAAAGTCCTCAAAATAACTGAAACCATGAGAATGAGAGAATGTAGCTAAAATAAGGATTGCATCTCAAGGGACGCCCACCATTAGGATAGAACACATAAGGAAGACAGCACTAGTTGAACAGATTTAAAACAATTTAAAAATCAAAGTCAAAACCACAAAATACTTCCTGGAGGAGGTAGCCAAGAGGACCAATTATAATAAAGAGACAAAAGGGATAAGAACCAAAAGCTTTATCACCTTAAGTTTCTATATTTAGCTTACTTATACCATATGAAGAGATTAGGAAAGAGCATCCCCCAAATCACTATATGTATGTATTGTCAACTATCTATCATACATTTTATTATGGACAACAATTTTTAGGCTAAGTATCATCAGTCCACATTACTCAAGTCTTCTGGACCTAAATCATGTAGGGTGGACATTTCAAGGCTGATAGCCATGGTTAACCCTGTTGTCCCTGAAAGCCTTTGGGGAATTCTATGTTTGGTGCAACTGTGGTCCAGGATAACATACTACCATTAGTAAACAAAAAAAAGTAGTAAAATTAAATCATTAAAAAAAGCATTTTGTAGTAACAATACTACTCACAATAGCACATATTAACAAAGCTTTTAATAGTGTTTATAAAGGTTAAATCATCATTGCCAATGGGGCATACCACATAAAAAACAGACACAAGAAGATACAAGTGCACAGAGAGGCAAAGTAGGTGTAAGAACTTGACATACTGCCTTTCCTGACATTTGTGGGGCCTAATTCTCAAACCCACCAGTGTGAGGAACAGAAGTTCAGTATCTGGCTCTGAAAAAAAGAGGACAAAAGCTAGTCTGCTACAAAGATTTGGCTCTGGATTGAGCTCAATTCAAGACACAGATGTGCAAAACAACGCTAAATATCAAATGTTCATTTCTGAGTGGTTCTAGTCACTCTCTGGTACTCCCCATCTCCCATTTTTTCTTCACCTTTCTCTGCTTACAACAATTTAGACTCTATAGGAAATTATAAAGAAAATAAAAACCACCCCTTAATCCCATTCACAGAAATGAAAACTACTATCTCCTTATAGACTTTTCCCAAGAATATTAACTTTTCCATAAAAATAGCAATCTCACTTTAGCCAAAACACAAACTCTTACCTTAGCCTGTTTTGTTTTCCCCCCAACTTAACACATCACAGACAACTTCCTTTGCCAATACAGATTGATATCATGCTTTCTAATGGCTGCATTAGTGTATGATTGGCTGCAATACAATTAATACCTCTAGCGAAGGAATATGTGGGTGCTATCAATTTGTCCTATCCTAAGCAATGCTGAAAAAAAATCTTACATATCCATCTCTTTGGGCTTGTCTGATTTACTAGAAGGATAAATTCCTAGAAGTAGAATTCTTAGGTCAAAAGATATGGAAGAGAAAAAGGAAAAAAAAAAAAAAAAAAGATGTCCACACCTCTAAGAGTTGACAATACAGCATGGCTTTATGGATTCAACACAGAATGGGGGGTGGGGTGGGGGGGGGGTCTAGAGACGGCAATCTAACAGCAATGCTAAATAAACTCCTGAGCAGAACACTCAAGGATGTACACTTACTCCAAACTCATCCACTATACACATTAAATATGTGCAGTTTCTGTCTAGCAATTATACCTCAAGAAAAATGTTTTAAAAAAAAATCACCAAAACAAGATATAAGAAGTACATGTTATTATATTGCCTCTACAATTTGAAACATAAAATAATAACCCATTATGTTCTCTTGCAGATATGATTATTCTGCATCTGGGAAATGACATTTCTAAAATATTTCCTAAAGTCAAATTTTAATTTAACAACTTTGTGGAAAAAAAAAAACAAAACACCACTGAATTATATACTTTAAAAAGGTAGATAGGTAGATTTGGGGGCTCCTGGGTGGCTCAGTCGGTTAAGCATCTGCCTTTGGCTCAGGTCATGATCTCATAGTTCGTGAATTCGAGCCCTGCGTCAGGCTCTGTGCTGACACCTCGGAGCCTAGAGACTGCTTTAGATTCTGTGTCCCCCTCTCTCTGCCCCTCCCCGACTTGTGCTCTGTCTCTCAAAAATAAATAAATATTTAAAAAAAATTTTTTAAGGTAGATTTCATGGTACATGAATTTTAATCTAAGTCTACAATTTGATATAGTAAAAGTAAATGACATCATAGGGAATTTCTCTAGGGTAAGGTAAAGCAGGAATGAGTAATAATAAAGAAAAAGAACAAAAGAAAAAAAAAAACTATTTCCTAAAACAAACAGAAGAGATCCTTTAGTACTTGAAAGAAAGAAAGAAAGAAAGAAAGAAAGAAAGAAAGAAAGAAAGAAAGAAAGGAAATCATCAAAGATCCGATTGAGAATAATTTTACAGGCAGAATGACAACTACATGCCAAAACAACCTTATCTAAGCCCGAACTTGAATATCACATAAATTACCTTTGGCAATCCAATGTCATCCATGGCATTCAACCACTGAATCACATTATCAGTGTGTCTAAAGTGCAGGCCAGTTGCCTAGAACAAACAAGAGACAATTAGGCACTGTTGGCAATGTTGAAGCAAATACTAAATAAAGACTCTTTGCAAGGTCCCCTTATGAGACTTTGCAAGGTCCCCTTACATTTAAGGTCTGTCTAAAGCATTGTGTTAAGATTCCACTCCCCAAAACCCGAATCTCAGCTCCCCTCACTTAAGAACTACCTGGAGCCAAGCCAGGCTGACTCAGTTGGTAGAGCATACATATGACTCTTGATCCCAGGGTTGTGAGTTTGACCCCCACATGGGGTGTACAGATTTATTTAAAAAAAAATAAAATGTTAAAAAAAAAAATAGAACCATCCAGGGAATCTTCCTGTAGAGTTGAGCCTTACAGAACATGATCTTTGGAGTCCAATTATATTGGACTCGCCTCCCGGCTTGGCCGTCTACTGGTGACACTGGGCAAGTCACTTCACCCTGTTGAGTTTCCCCATCTGTAACACCCACTGTATGTGTTTGGTGTAAACACACAAGGGGAAAATGTACATAAGGCACTCAGTGTGGTGGCTGGCAGAGAGAAAATACTTATAGACTGACATATTAAACATATTAATCAGGGTTTGGATACCACACATACAAATATCCCCCTCTAAACCTCTATGTCTGCTATTTTTCAGCAAGATTCACTCTCCAGACGGGAGGAGGGGCAGGACTATTATTTTTATTGCTATACAGTCTCTACTCTTCCTTAAGTGTCTTCTTGCTCTGTCCCACACGGTACGCCACTCAACAGAGTCGCCCTCAGAAAAGGAAAGTTTCTCTTTGGGATGTCAATTTTGGTCTGCCTACACTCCTGTCGTCCTTTGACTTTAAACATAAAACGTAAAAATCTCTTTTGATTCTGTCTTCATCCTTGGTTCATTCCAGGTTCTGGCCCAACTCCTATCATTGCCCCGCTTCCATCTGCTCCTGGTTTTTCAACCCTCCACCTTTTATGCCCATCCTTTTCCAAAGAGGTGCTCATGGGAAAGCTCCCCCGCAACAGATTTTGGTCCTTGTCAACACTCCAACTTAACCAAGCAGTCTTCTTTTTCAGAGCCCTGGGCCACAGGAATCAAACCCTTTCAGGTACCTCAATTTCCTGAAATTGGATTGCTTTCCCAATTTACCTTGAACTCCAGGGGGACCTTTTTTCCTAAAGTTGCTATTGCTTTCAGTTTGCCAACAAATCTCAGTGCTTGGTGAAGATTAAAGTAGTAATCCCCCCCTAGTTACTTCCTCTACTTTTTAAGAAATGAAAAATCCATCAAGGACCATGAAGATTTCTAGGTACACACCATCATAAGAATTGTATCAGAAAGACAGATAGCTATCTTTTACTACTCTGACTTTGCACCCTTTTCTCCACTCTGCCAAATGCTTTATTTTGTCGGAATAAACACACCTACACATATTTCTCAGTAACTCTTACACAGGATAAAGTCCACTAACCTTCTCTCCTAAGTTTATGGAAATTAAAGCACCGAGCAAAGAAGGACTCACCCTGTATCTGGTCTGCTCTCGATCGTAGATTTTCTTCAGGGACACCACTTTGGGAGAGAAGAAGTTTCCTAGTTTGGCAAGGTAGACCCCATTCCTGAGGCCCTCCTCCAGCTCTGTGGTGGGAGGCAGGTCTTCCCCGAGGCATGCTTCCATCCACCTGCACAAAAGGGGAGAGGACATGAGAAGAGAGGGAAGGTCTGAGCTCTTCCTTAAGAGACTTTGAGCCTCATTTCCCTTCTTGTTGGAGGAGTTTAAGTTCAACATAAGCAATACTCCTTTAAGATCCAATTGCACCCACATCTTTGTCCCGACCCAGTCAGATCTCAGAGGCGAGGAAATTGCGAAAAACCCCAAGCATCACGGCCACCTTCTTCTCCACACGGCTCCCCTCTCCCATCACAGCAGACACCTGGATCCTCAGACCCCAACTGCCCAGGAACCTCGGGCTCTAACGCTCAGTCCCTAAGTTATTCCTGCAGAACTCCTAAGAAAAATCATTTATAACTGAAGCCATGATGTCAACTGTTCAGAAATTTAAATTTATTGATGTTCTTTTCCAGTTTCAGAATCCACAGTGAATTTCTACATTCAGATTTTGAGGTTGTTTTGGGGTTACATGAATAGCCAATCATCTCAGCTAAAATAGGGAAGAAAATGCCAATGGAAGCAGTAAAAATTAATTCATGTTTTTCAGAGGATGGGGGGAGGAGGCCGTCAAGGGAAAAGGAAAAGAAAGTTACAATTCCCCTAGAAGACCTCTCCAGAGATGTGAGGCAGGCCCAAGGTAAAATAAAGCACATCTGCATATATTTTCTGCCAACAGAAATGTAGGTAACTAAAAATCATTTAAGGCAACGGTTTTTTTAAACCATTTTTAAGTCACAGAATCCTTTGAATATCTAAGGAAATCCCTCCCCAGAAAAAAATGGAGTCTACCTTGCCATGTACTTAAATTTAATATGTCATTTCAGAGATTTCACAGACTCCAGATTAAAAACCCCTAATTTAAAATTACTCTATTTGGGGCACCTGGGTCCCGAGTTCAAGCCCCACAATGGCCATAGAGCTTACTTTTATTTATATGTGTGTGTGTGTGTGTGTGTGTAAAATTATTCCACTCAAATTTTACACAGCCAATGTTATCCCCACATTCTGGTATCCCCAGATACTGATAAAAAACTCCCCAGACACTGGCTGTTGCCTGGTCTATTTTACTAGTGTTAAATTGTGAAAAGACAAAAAAAAATATTGAAAGACATAGCCAACTGAAGTAAAAACTACATTTACTACCAAGCAGGACAACATAAAAATGAAGCATTTATAATGTTCACTGACATACAGAAGTTTAAATTAAAAGCCAAGTAAAATTGGAAGAAACATTTAACTATCCCATATTTTATAGACACACACACATACCCGTGAAAATTTACATGAAAACACTAATGTACCAATAGAAAAACAGGCCACATAATATGTACATGTATCTATGTATTTTTATATAATTCTTTGTATTAATAAAATTGTTTCAAGGATATACAACACTTAGATTTATCGTACTTCTGTAAATTGTTGCTTTTTAAATAAACTGTTCCTTTTATAATTCAGAATAAGCTTTCTTGTATTAATTCTATCTTTCCAAATTGAGATTACTGCTCAGAATTTTTACAATATGACAAGGAAAAGCAACAATTTCCTTGTTTTTCTCAGGTTCTATAAATAGTCATATGTGCTTAAGTAAATAAATACTGGCTGGGTATAGGCATGGCCGGGGAATTTTGTGATTATTCTCCCTACTCGACAATAATAAGTTTTCACCTCTGGCTTTTCTTTCAGGTAGTAGAACTTAAAGGTCACGGGGTCGGGGGCAGGGGGAACAAATGAGTTTTCCAGAAGAACTGTCACAGTAACTAAAACTAGATACCAACTGGTAACCGTTACAAAACCCAAACTACACCTCCGCAAGAGCCCAAAGAGCAGAAGGGCAATGTGGAAAAAGAATGCAGGTCGCCAGTGTGGAAAGCAGCTGCAGCCCAAGGACACATCTCATAGCATCGGCCCTCCGTTATTTTACTGCTAAAAAGCTCGTGGCAAACGCCTCCTGGCAGCCCCCGCTCTCAGGGGACAGTCTAACTTGCGTTCTCATTAACAGAAACAAACCTAGAACAACGGTAGTCTAAGCCAAAACCAGCCCTTCACCATGTAATGGCCCGAGGAAAAAAGTACTTAATTTTCTCCTCCAAACACAGTAAACACATACAAGACTACGGAGGAAGAGCACAGTGTGTGCTTTTGCCTCGAATCGGAGCCAGTTTCCAAAGGTGTTCTGGTTGTCCTCTGAGACGACCACACCAAAATCAGAGTGAAAGGAGGACCACCGCAAGGTCCCCCCCAAGCCTTCACCCTGGCCCCTCCCTGGGGGACAGTCCTGAGTCACAGGAAGGCTCAGAAGTTCTGTGCGGTCAAGGACACGGTGCGCATCACACGATGCCAGGCCGGAAGAGCCGACGGTGAGCTGGTGAAAAGGGGTAGAGGAGGGCAAAACACAGTGCGTCTCCCACCGGCCCCAAACCAACAGTGCCCTCCAAGTCACCACACGTGGGGTGGACTCTGCTTCGCGACAGAGTACCACGTGGTTCGTGGCTGAGAATAAAGTAAGATGAATCAGGACCAAACCGCTTTGAAAAGTTAAGAGCCCGAAGCAGGGTGCTACGTTACTCTGTCATTTTCAATATCAGCAGAAGTCTAGATTCTACCACGGTCCCAAGAATATACCACAAACTCTCCTGTCTGCCCTCCACAGCCATCTGAGACATTTACCCCTCTGCCACTAAACCACAGAATCACAAGACGAGAGCCAGGAACTTAAAGCACTTCTAGGGCAAATCCCTTTGGGTTTTTTTTTTTTTTAATATAGTAATACATATCTATTAGAAAAACTTATTAGACATTTCTTAATATTTTATGAATATTTTCCATGTTATTATATAATTTCTGAAGACTAAGTTACATAAAAATTCTACCAAGTGCTTAATTGGTCACCTATGTTGAACACTTAGTCACTTCCAAATATTTTCAACTACTAAATAATCCTCCAAGGAACACGTTTGTACACAAGTTCTCCTGTATTTACAATTAATTCCTAAGGAAAGGACTTTAGAAGTATAACTCCAAAATAAAAAATCATAAACATTAAAGAAACATTTTTTTATTGTCCAAAAGCTTACCCGAAGGCTATACATATTTGCACAAGCCCCTCATTTTACAAGTTAGAGTAAGGCCTATCCAAGGTCACCCGCTAGCTAGCAGCAAAGGCAGAATAACCAGACCCTGATTCCTAGCTAAGAATCCTCCCTCAGTAAATGACTGCTTCTACCACGTCACTCCAAGAGCCTAACAGGGCTGAGCTCCATAGGAAGTCTAAACACAGCAAAGTGTCAGATAACCCTCCCAGGAAAAAGGCTGGTATCTCTCCACCTCCTGTCCACTAAATAGGGTTTTAAGTATTTCAGTTTAACTCTAAACCCACCACTGATTCTCAACTCAGATAGAGTTTTCTTATAAAACGTAAGCATTTAATTTGGCTTTATAAGTACATTTTATTTTTTTTTAAGATTTTATTTTTAAGTAATCTCTACACCCAATGTGGGGCTCAAACTTAAAACCCTGAGATCAAGTCACATGTTCTACCGACTGAGCCAGCCCAGTGCCCTTTGCTTTAAAAAATTTTTTTAAATAAATCTACATATAGATCCTTTACACTGCACACAAAAATCAACTCAAAATGGGTCAAAGATTGAAACCTAAGACCTGAAACCATAAACTCCTAGAAGAAAATATTGGATCTAAACTCCTTGACATCAGTCTTGGCAATGATTTTTTTGGATTTGACACCAAAAGCAAAGGCATCAAAAGCAAAAATAAACAAAAGTGGGACTACACCAAACTAAAAGCTTCTGCAGAGGCAAAGGAAACCATCAACAAAATGAAAAGACAACCTATGAAACTGAAGAACGTATCTGATAGAAGGTTAATATCCGGGGGCGCCTGGGTGGCTCAGCTGGTTAAGTGACCGACTCTTGGTTTTGGCTCAGGTCATGATCTCACAGTTTTGTGAGTTCAAGCCCAGCATCAGGCTCTGCAGTGGCGACGTGGAGCCTGCTTGGGAGTCTCTCTCTCCTTTCTCTCTGCCCCTCCCTGCTGCTTGCATGCTCTCTCTTTCTCTCTCAAAATAAATAAACATTTTTTTAAAGGTCAATATCCAAAACATATAAAGAATTCAAGGGTGCCTGGGTGGCTTGGTCGGTTAGGCGTCCAACTTCAGCTCAGGTCATGATCTCACGGTTTGTGAGTTCAAGCCCTGTGTCAGGCTCTGTGCTGACAGCTCGGAGCCTGGTGCCTGCTTGAGATTCTGTGTCTCCCTCTCTCTCTGCCCCTCCCCCGCTCTGTCTCTCTGTCTCTCTGTCAAAAATAAACATTAAAAAAAATTTTTTTAATTAAAAACAAAAGACAGTTAAACGTCTATAAGGCAATAAAGTATTTTCTTAAAGAAAAGATAAACTGGAGGAAAAATCTGCAACACATAACAAGGAATTAATAACCTCCTATAATCTTTACAAGGAATTAATAATCTATAATCTTTACATGCATATGTACATTTTTTTGCATATGTACATTTTAAATGCTTGAAATAAATAAAATAACAAATATTTCCCCCAGAGAAACGGACTAGAAACACAAACAGGCAACTCATAAGAGAATGTAAATGTGGGAAGGCCAGCTGGTGCAGCCACTCTGGAAAACAGTATGGAGGTTCCTCAAAAAGCTAAAACTGGAACTACCCTATGACCCAGCAATTGCACTACTAGGCATTTACCCATGGGATACAGGTGTGCTGTTTTGAAGGGACACATGCACCCCCATGTTTATAGCAGTGCTATCGACAATAGCCAAAGTATGGAAAGAGCCCAAATGTCCATCAGTGGATGAAAGGATAAAGAAAATGTGGTGTGTATACATGTATATATATACATACGTATACACATATATGTATACATATATACATGTATATACGTATACATATATATGTATATACGTATGTATATATACATGTATATATACATGTATACACACACATATATACATATATGTATACACACACCACATATATATACATATATACACGTATATATACGTATATGTATGTGTATATACATATATGTATATACATGTATACACACATATATATGTATATATACATGTATACACACACATGTATACATATATATGTATACACACACACACACACACACACCACCCACAACGGAGTATTACTCGGCAATCAAAAAGAATAAAATCTTGCCATTTGCAACTACGTGGATGGAACTGGAGGGTATTATGCTAAGTGAAATTAGTCAGAGAAAGACAAATATCATATGACTTCACTCATATGAGGACTTTACGAGAAAAAACAGATGAACATAAGGGAAGGGAAACAAAAATAATATAAAAACAGGGAGGGGGACAAAACAGAAGAGATTCATAAATATGGAGAACAAATTGAGGGTTACTGGAGGGGTTGTGGGAGGGGGGATGGGCTAAATGGGTCAGGGGCACTAAGGAATTTATTCCTGAAATCATTGTTGCACTATATGCTAACTAATTTGGATGTAAATTTTAAAAAATTAAAAATAAAATTTAAAAAAAGAATGCAAATGGCCAGTAATTATAGGAAAAATTCTTAATCTCACTACTAATCAAATTAACAATGCCGTATTCGGCTATCAGAATGGCAAAGATAAAAAGGGACAATAGCAACTTATCATCCAATACATGGGGAAACCCCACATTCTTGCACTGTTCCAGAAGGAAATCTGGCAACGTGTACCATCATTAGTAAACTTTGAGAAACTTCCATAAAAGGCAAAGGGTTGCTTCACTGTAAGATATGACTTGGTGACCTGTGGCGCGGATGGCTAAGTGAAAGAGGCTGCCAGCCGACGAGGCTGGGACACAAGACCAGAATGATAAATTCATGCCGGAAACATGTTCAGCTTGAAATAAGAACGGGACATCAGGTGGTGACATCCTACAGGCAGTGGGAAGTCTGAAAGACTCAGGACAGAGGCCCAGCTGGAGACCCCAGTGTGAAGAGGGGCACCACGGGAGCGGAAGAGCTCACCAGAGAATCAGACGTTGAGCAAAATAAAATATGGTCAAGGGACGCCTGCCTGGATGGCTCAGTCAGAGGAGCATGTGACGCTTAATCTCAAGGTCATGAGTTCGAGTCCCGTGTTGGGAGTAGAGATCACTTAACTAAGTAAATAACTTAAAAAATAAATAAATGGTCAAGACTGTGCCTCGGAGAACACCAACACTATTACAAAGAGAGAACAGTCACTATGGTAAAATGAGAACCGTGGCAGAATCACATGATGGCAAGCAAGGAAGGACAACTTGTCAGGAAGCTGCAGAGAGGTGAACGGCAGAGAAAAGGACGCGGCAAACAAGGAAGGAGGCCCCATCCTCACGGGGGACCTCAGTGGAGTGGTGGAGCATGAAGAGTGAGATTACACTAGGAACGTAAGTAGAAGTGGGGAACTAGAAACAGCCAAAGTAGACTTCTTTTTCGGGAAGTTGAAGAAGTGAGAGAAATCGGAGGAATGGAGAAAGGGTAGATGTGAGGTGGTGGCACCTCTCTCTGTTGATGACTCACGAAGAGGCAGTTATTTGCAGGCCGCAAGAAAGGAACAAGTGCGCAGGGGACTAAAGATACAAGAAATAAAGAAGGCAAGGTTCTGAACAGTACAGGGGGCAGCTCGTTATAGACAGGAACATACCCACTTCTTCCGTGAGAAATGAAGGAAGGAAATAAGAATGAGCAAGAATGACTAGTAATCTAACTAACCTCTCTGAGCTTCAGGTTCCTGTCTGCAAAAACACCTAGTCTCATAAGACTGTTCTGAAGATCAAATGAGAGAATGCATACAAGCAACAGACTCTAAGTAACGGTAGCCGTGTATCTGTGTTACAAGTACGTGCACGAATTAGCTAGATTGCAGAAATAAACCTGCTTCTAGAGTCTGACACCTAGTAACCTGCCTAATACCTGCCTACCTTGTCCTGTGATAGCTGTCGCAGGAACCTCATACTTGGCCCTACCCATTCCACCCCTGCAGCAAGACAAAGAAATCACTATTCAGAGAATTCTTAGTGTGGTAAGCCCTAAAACAAGCCCAGACCTAGAGCATACGGAGGCAAGAATCAGGGTGGGACTCAGAATTAGGGGTCTGTGAGGAGGAAACGAGTTGAACGAGTTCTGCAGAGCACGTGACTTCAGCGGTTTCCAGCTCTGTGCAATACAGAAGGGGAACAGACCAATGCCGGAACTGACGCTCCACACCATTGAGATTCGGTTCCTCCAGGAGCCGCTCCTCCGCTCCTCCGGTTACCACACCCGGCGTGCAGAGCCGATGCTCCCTCAGGCCAGGGTTACTCGCGGCTGAAAACCTCCCAAGCTGGGCAGTCTTTCCTTGCAACTAGGATTCTACTAAGACCCTAACTTACCTAAGCACCATCCAGGCACTGGAAATACCTAGAAATTATAATCCAGTGTGGCAGGAACAAGTCTTGAGAGAAACGAATGTATTCGATAAAGAACTCACCACCTGAAGAGGAAGGGAATTAGGGCTAGTTTCCCAGAGAAAATGACATTTAGGTCTTGAAGGACTGGGGGGGGGGGGGGGTAGTGTTTAGGTGGGGAGAACAAGTCATAGGCCAAGGGAAGAGAATACACAAACCTTCTGAAGGATCTGAAACAGGAATGAAATGACCAGATATAACTTGACAGATCACTCTAAGCAGTAGGGTGAGGAGGAAGAATGGGTAAGGATACAGTCCTAAGAAGTACTGGCAGTAATCCAGGCAAGAAAGATTTATAAAGGCTTGTTTCCCAAGCCATGCAAGCACGTGAGAAACCTTGATAGTATCTGCTTTAAAAGAAACTTCTGAGTATAAATTAAGCCAATCTGAATAGCTATAGGAATGAATGAGAAACAGAAAAGAAACTTTCTTCTTCTTCTCCTCCTCCTTCTCTTATTCATTTAGAGAGTGAACGAGTGCACAAGCAGGGGAAGGGGGGGTGGGGAGGGGATGGGAGAATCCCAAGCAGACTTTGCACTCAGAGCACAGAGCCAGACTCAAGGCTCAAACCCATGAACTGTGAGATCATGACCTGAGCTGATATCAAGAGTCAGATGCTTAACCGACTGAGCTACCCAGGAGGCCATTCTTCTTAAGTAATAACTTATTTAACCTAAACATCTCTGAGCAAATAGTTTTAGTCTTTGCTAAATTGGATAAGTTATGTAAAGTCTACTTGCCAAAATTAAACGTCTAACTGTTATATTTCAAGAGTCCCCATTCTTACTGGGGTGATGGAAACTACACTATGGTAACAGTTGCACCATTCGATAAAGTTACTAAAACTCATTAAGTTGTACATTAAAAAATGGGAGACCTTTATGGCATGTAAATTATTACTTCAAAGAAGTTTTTCTAAAAAGTCCCTGCATTAACAGAATTAACTGCTGACTCCCAGACCACATCGTCAGATGCAGAGCCTGGCGAAACATTACCACGTTTGATCTACCCGTCCATCTCTACCACGTATCACAAGGCGTGAAAGACCTTTTAACCTTCAATGAAAACAAAATCTTCAAACTGAGTTAGATGATACTAAGTCTCACCAGCTGCAGCCTAGTCATTGCCGGCCTGAGCAGAACTTGGGGAAAGACACAGGTGAGAGTCCTCTAGGAGGCGGAAGACAGGTACCCATTTCCTTGCAAATGCGAGGCTCTGAGCCAGCCATCTCAGCCTACTGCCGCAGCTGCTAGAGCCCCCCAGAGCCCCGGAGACCAAGGAGAGCCTGTAGAGCCAGTACTAGGTCTGAACACTAAGAGCAAGAACTAGGTCTGAAACTTAAATTTCAGACCTAGTACTCAGTGAGAACATGTCAGGAGGACGGGTTAACTGTCTTAATCATTAAGGACATAATCCTTGCCCTCTGAGGCTCACAGTATGTTAGGGAAGAGAAAAGTATAAGGCATTGATAACATATTATAAAGATAGGGGTGGGGAGGGACAGGTAGAAACACGAGAGGAGTAC
Organism: Panthera tigris; assembly: GCF_018350195.1. NCBI lineage: Eukaryota > Metazoa > Chordata > Mammalia > Carnivora > Felidae > Panthera > Panthera tigris. The sequence goes on along the minus strand of NC_056665.1, from coordinate 5,118,390 downwards.
CTGACTCAGACCTAGGGTAAAGGTGGTGGGTGCTTCCTGGAGGAGGTGGATGCTACCTGAATTTACTTTTCTTTTCTTTTTTTTTCTTTTCTCTTCTAGAGAGAAAGATTGACTGTGGGGGTTGGGGGAGGGCGAGAAGGTGTGGGGAAGAGGGAGGGAGAGAGAGCAGGAGAGAGAGGGAATGAATATATCCCAAGCAGGCTCCACACACAGTGTGGAGCCCCAAGGCAGGGTTCCATCCCACAACTGTGAGATCATGACCTGAGCCAAAATCAAGAGCTGGACACTCAACCGACTGAGCCACCCAGGGGCCCCTGAATTTACTTTCATAGATAGGCAATATATATATACATAGGTCAAAATTCAAAAAGTATAAAAAGATACCCATTTAAAAGGAAGAAAATTTCATGAAATAACAAGAGTGTCATATGCCACAGAGATTAAGAGAAGTACTGAAAATTTTCTAATGGACATAACAATTAGGTCATCAGTCATTCCAGGAAGAGAAATCTGGTAGGGGAAAGAAGGGTACACAAACCACACCCACACAAGTTAGGATAAAGAAGTGGGTACGGGGAGTAAAGACAAGTTCTTCCTGAAGGAAGAAAAGAAGGGATAATACAATAATCAGAGGAGGGTCTAGTATTAAGGGAATAGATCTGGAATGGGTGAGGATGTTTATGTGCTACAGAGAAAAGAATCAACAGGAAAAAGTTTAAGTTATAGTTAAGAAAACAATCCTGGAAAGGGTGCCCGGGTGGCTCAGTCGGTTAGGCGAATGACTTCAGCTCAGGTCATGATCCCACGCTTGTGAGTTTGAGCCCCACATCGGGCTCTGTGCTGACAGCTCAGAGTCTGGAGCCTGCTTCAGATTGTGTCTTCCTCTCTCTCTGCCCCTCCCCCCCCCCAAAAAAATAAACAAACATTAAAAAAAAAAAGAAAAGAAAAGAAAACAATCCTGGAATATGAACCCTAGAAGACAAAAAGGAATATGATCCAGACCACACATAGAAGATGGAGTCTTAGGAAGAAAGATATTTCTCCCATTGCTATGGGGAAGGTCAAGCTGCCATGTTAAATAAGATGGGATAAATTTGTTAGGGCCAGAGAAATTGAGAGAGTTCATAAAGAGAGGTCATCAAGCTGTAATATGGGAAGTTAAGGATGGAGACGACTACTAAGAATAAAGATTTGGTAAGAGCTTTTTGATTGGCCTTCCCCATCTGACAATTCAAATGTTACTTTCAAAAGTCACCTCCTCCATGCACTCTTCCATGATCTACCCTTGGAAATAATCTCTCCTTCCTCCAAACTTCCTCTAAACTTTCCACTGGCACTTTGTACCTCTTTACCTCTTAATATAGTTATTTAAGTACATAAAGGTGGAATCCTTTTCTGATTTACCTTTCAAGTACAGTGCTCAAAAAATAACTGCTGAATAACAAACTGTTCTTTCCCTCTTGCTTAAGGACCACAGCACTGGTCTCAATTATAACCAAGTAATAATAAAAAAATCATCCTAAGCTCTCATCCCACAATGCTGAAATTCTCTTAACCACCCCAACCCCACACTCCACACAGCTTTGCACCAATTTAACTGAATATTACTGAGCAGCTACTTTGTGGAAAAGCACTGTGGAAGGAGTGCTCCTGGGTACCAAAAAGTAGAAAAAGGCAGTCTCATCTCTAAAGGAACACAAAAAATATGTATATTTCTGCTTTCCCTTCTTGCCTATCTGATTTCAGCTTATCTTGCAAAGCTCAGCCATAAAATAATCTTTCCCTCATCTAAACTCTCACACATTTAACTGCATCGTTTCATTGGCAATCTTATATTGTCTTGTGACATTAGTTGGACCTTCCAACCTTTGATGTTAGGTAACTTTTTTTTTTTTTTCAAATGGTGATGCCCTATCTGTCCAATTAATCTGTAACGCCCCTATGGACAGGACTGGGTTAATAAGCATTTGCCATTTGCCATCTTTTCCAGTTCTATATTAGAGAGTCCTGCACAACGAGGAACCACAAATGCTTTCTACCTGTTTTATTTTATTGGAAGTGCTTTTCCCAACTGGTTTAGCTATGCCAAGGGGAAAAAAAAAAATTGAGCAATAGAATGTTATCACTTAAAATAAAAATACCTTTGGGGCACCCGGGTGGCTCAGTAGGTTAACCATCTGACTTCGGCTCAGGTCATGATCTCGTGATTTGTGAGCTCGAGCCCCACACCAGTCTCTGTGCTGACAGCTCGGAGCCTGGAGACTGCTTCAGATTCTGTGTCTCCCTCTCTGCCCCTCCCCTGCTCAAACACACTCTCTCTCTTTCTCTCTCAAAAATAAATAAACATTAAAAAAAAAAAAAACTTTGAATAACACAGGAGATGAAAATAAAAATTGTTTGAAGTAACTCAGGAAAGTACTTAGGTTAGAACATAATCTTCCATCAATTGTTACATAGTCTATGCTTGAAAATCTTCTGCAACATGGATTTTTCCAAAGCAGATTTTTTTTTTTTAATTTCTTATTGCTATAAAGTTCTTCCTCAAATTAAGCAGATTTCCATTGCCTGGTTCTGTTCCTCTGGTACCACACATGATAAATTGAACCCCTCTTCCATATTTCAGATCTTTTAATAATATAGGCAAAGTGTTAACAGTTGAATGAATTCCTATACTGGGTGAAAGATTGCACTTCTGAGATTCTATGTTTCTATAGTCCCCCTAAATCTTGTCTCCATATTAAATACTCTCAGTCCTTTCAAGGATTTCTCATACATCATAATTTATAGACCTTTTACTATCCTGGTCAAGCTGATTCAACATGCATGAGTCCTTGAACAATAACCATGTCTCAACCAATGCACCAACACCCACTGATGGGGTTCCTCACTTTCTAAGGATTCTGATCTATCAGCAATGCCTGCTGTGGGTGTCAAAGAATCCCATCACACAACTATCACCCTTGCTCTAGACTATCAAGGTCCCTCTTAAGGTATGGCCTCCAGACCTGAAGATGAACTTGTTAGCCTCTGATGAGTACAGAGGACAAAGGGACATACACCACATTTCTATTAATGAACTGGTAAACAACACAGATTTGTTTCATTGTGTTCTTTTTTCCTACTAATGCTATTGCCATAAATGCTGCTACTCTATCCTGTACCTAAACACTCCATTTTTGAACCCCAATGTAGGATGTCACATTTATTACTATTAAATCTCATTAGATTCAGGGTATTTTGAATGCAGAACTTGTCATGAAGTGTATTAACCATCCCTCCAGCAACAAGTCAAACTCAAATTTAATCAATACACATCACTGATAAGCCCCAAGAAAAATGTTTTATCTGTAACGTGCCCTAGAGAGCTTTCTTTGAACTTAAAACCTAGCAGCTCCTTTTATCATGGAGATAAAATTCATATAACATAAATTCACCACTTTTAACCATTTTCAAGTATGCAATTCAGTGTTTTTTAGTATACTCAAAATGTTGTGCAACCACCATGACTACTTAATTCCAGAAGATTTTCACCACCCAAAGAGAAAGCTCGCACCCATTAAGCAGTTACTCCTCATCTAGCAGCTCTTTTTGAATATGGTTTATTCAACTGGCTACAAATCTTAATTGCCTTACAATCTAGTCCACATTTGTCAAACCTGTCACTAATGTATCACAAGACACACTTGCAAATGCCTTACTGAAATCTAGACATTACTGTGTTTCTCTGATTCACCAATCTGGTGACGCTGTCGTCAAAGAGGAAATGATCTTAATGTGACAGAGCTTGTCTCAGAAAGCCCTGGTTGACTCCTAAGCATCACTTGTTTCCTAAGTGCTCATCTACTTGACAATATGCTAGGAATTCTGCCCCAGACTAATTCGTTAGACTAGAATTTATGATTATCTTCTTTTCCTTTTTAATAATTAGTACATTTGCCCTCCTCTACTTTTTTATTTATTTTGAGAGAGAGAGAAAGCTCAAATGCACACGCACACATGCACTCACGAGGGCGGGCAGAGAGAGAGAGAGAGAGAGAGAGAGAGAGAGAGAATCCCAAGCAGGCCCTGTAATGTTTGCACAGGGCCCAACATGGGGCTTGAACCCACGAACCATGAGATCACGACCTGAACCAAAACCAATAATCAGATGCTCCATCAACTGAGCCACCCCAGGTGCCCCACCCTCCTCCACTTTTAAAAACCACACTCCAGTTCTGCACAATGCCTTAAAGATCACTGATGACAGTTTAGCAATTATACCTACCCAGTTAGTACAGTAATGGCTTCAATTTAAGCTCTCTAAGCTGAGAACATCAGAACTCAAAGAACAGAAAGAAACTACAGATAAAACATATAACAGTTGAGAACTAACCAGGAACATGTTCCAAATTGTCACTTGAAATAGTCCCTCAAATCCATTATTCTGACACAAAAACAGTGCTTCCCAAACCAGTGTACTCGGGAACACTAGTTCTAAGCAAGAAAGTCTGTGAGAAGCGTCTGAGAGGAAACGAGGGGTGAGAAATCCTGCTTACCCTATCTTCTCCCTTTGAGATTCGGAACTTACAACCCACGATGAAAAGCCTATATAGTCAAATAGGCTATCTAGTCAGTCAAATCTAGTCAGCCGCACAGTTTCCAAATCCCAAACTGTATTCTCCTTTAACACAAAGAATAAACTGCGTTACTTTGGCAAGCTGACTCATCTCATCACAGTCTGTATGCCAAAGCTGTTAATCCAAAACCTGTTTTCTCAATGCCAACTTCATTACACACTGATTAGTCGTTTTTTATGGCACAATACAACCTGCTTCAAAGTACTCTGGAAAATTCTAGGCAGTTTCTCTAAAATGGTATTTTTATGTTTCAAAAATCTCAACAGTTGGAAGAGCCTGGGTGGCTCCTTCAGTTAAGCATCCGACTTCGGCTCAGGTCATGATCTCCCAGTTCATGAGTTCGAGCCCCACATCGGGCTTTCTACTGTCAGCACACAGCCTACACTGGATCCTCTGTCTCCTCTCTCTGCTCCTTACCCACCTGTGCTGTCTCTCAAAAAATAAACATTTTTGGGGCGCCTGGGTGGCTCGGTCGGTTAAGCGTCCGACTTCGGCTCAGGTCACGATCTCGCGGTCCGTGAGTTCGAGCCCCGCGTCGGGCTCTGTGCGGACAGCTCAGAGCCTGGAGCCTGTTTCAGATTCTGTGTCTCCCTCTCTCTCTGACCCTCCCCTGTTCATGCTCTGTCTCTCTCTGTCTCAAAAATAAATAAACGTTAAAAAAAATCTTTTTTTAAATAAAATAAACATTTTTTTTAAATCTCAAAAAATTTTAAAATAAATAAATAAGTCTCAACAGCTGAACCTGCCTTGTTCTGAAAAAAAATTAAGATCTCAATTCAAAGACTAGACAGCAAGGCAAACTACACAGAACATCTCATCAGAGAGTCATTGTTGATGCTCAATATGTATTATCCAAACATCTAGAGAAAATAAGTAAATAAAGCAGGATCTCTACTTTAGTCCTCATACCAAAAAAATTCAAAATGGATCAAGGGGTTACATGTTAAAACTCTTTACATCCTAAAAATACTAGAAGAAAACACAGAGGAATGTTTTTGTATGGTACTGGTATAAATGACTCTAAAAAAGACATAAAGCCTAAAATCTAAAAAGAAAAAAAATTTATAAAATCAAACATGCTTTAAAATTCTAAATTGTTAAAAATAATAATGAAATGAAATTCTAAATTATTTTAAAAACCTTAAAGTCAAACTTAAAGGACAAACTGGATTCTTTTCAGCACATGTGGCATCCAAAGCATCAATCCCCTCAATATATAAACAGCTCTTACAAATCAGTAAGAAAAAACTCAACAGAAAAATGAGCAAAGGATTCTACCAAAACAGTTGGCAGAAAAGGAAATACAAATGGCTCTTAAACAAAGATCCTCAGGAAACCTGGCTGCCTCTGTCAGTAGAGCATGCAACTCTTGATCTCAAGGTAGTAAGTTCAAGTCCTACACTGGGTGTGGAGCTTACTTAAAAAAATAAATTTAAAAAAAAATTAACAAAAAAGATGTTCAGCTTCACTCAGAATTAGATAATCTGAAAATGAAACTACAATGAAATACCATTTTCACCTATGAAATTCTCAAATATTAAAAAAACTGTAATACTGCAGGTTGATGAAATTATGGGTAAAACAGCCCTCTTATACATTACGGATGGTACAACTTCCAGACCAAATTGACAATATTTATCAAAATTGGGGCACCTGAGTGGCTCAGTCGGTTAAGCATCCAACTTCAGCTTAGGTCAAGATCTCACAGTCTGTGAGTTCGAGCCCTCCGTCAGACTCTGTGCTGTCAGCTCAGAGCCTGGAACCTGCTTTAGATTCTGTGTCTCCCTCTCTCTCTACCCCTCACTGGCTCACATTCTGTCTCTCAAAAATAATTTTTTTTTTAAATTAAAAAAAAAAAACCTAAATGTACACATTCCCTTTGACTTAGAAATCCCACTTTTAGAAATTTATCCTACAATACCCCCAAAGTGTGAGATGACATACATACAAAGTTGCTAACTACAACACTAGAATAGCAAAAGGTGGGGTAAAATATGCACTGGTAGGTTCAATCTATACACTGAAAAAGTATGCAACTGTGAAGACAAAAATGAGGTACTCTGATGTATTCACGTGGAGTAAGTTATGAGATGGAAAGCAGAATATGACAAGGAAATAAGTGACTAGGATTTATATGCATTGAATAATGAAAGACACATATTCATAACTGTGGTTCCAACTGGGGAAAAACGAAATGGCTGGGACACAGACTTTTTTTTCACTATATATCCTAGCATAGCCTCTAAGTATCATGTTCGTGTATTATCTATTTTTTTTAATGATTAAGAATAAAATTTTAATTAAAAAAACTAAAATCTGCCTAAGAATATTTTTGTGGGACTTCTCAAGTTTTTAAAGGAAATCCCCAAAGTCAAACCACTGCTGGGCACCACCTTTTCAATCAATGATTAAGAAGCATTGTCCAAACTAATGACATAACAGTATGCCTTCAGAGCAGAAAAACATTTTGTTACAATAGTCCTGGCAAGTAGTAAGTAACTTTTGTTTCCTTTTAGCTTATCTAGAGGTCATCTGATATGTATGTGTTATTTGTAATGAAATGATCTGCTCTACTGTAAGGCTTTTTGTATTTAAATTTTATTTTTATATCATTTTTCTATCTTCAATAATCACAGGTTTTTTCCTCCTTCTTTTCAATTTTTTCTCTTCTAATTTTGTCTCATTCCCTCCTTTGTACTTTAGTTCCTTCTGCTTCGGTTTGTAGGAACACTAACCCTATTCAAGAAAATATCTTGGGGCTCCTAGGTGGCTCAGTCGGTTGAGTGTCGACTCTTGGTTTCAGCTCGGGTCATGATCTTACGGTTCGTGGATTTGAGCTCCACATTGGGCTCTGTGCTGACTGCATGGAGCCTGCTTGGGATTCTCTATCTCCTTCTCTCTCTGCCCCTCCCCAACCAAGCCTCCCTCCCCCTGTCAAAAATAAATAATTTTTAAACTATATACCTTGTTTTTTATGTTGCAGATTAATAATCCCTAGAAACAGGTGGATTATTTCTACCTTATGGATAGTACCTATCACAATAATAGTTACTTCCCTTCTACTATAAAAGTCTCACAATTTTTCCTAAAGCCAGAGTCCTCTTAGTTCCCAAACATCTGCCCCAACAGAAGCCAAGCCCTGGGCTGGCAGCTGCCTCTCCAATGCTCCTTCTGCTTTTCGTTATGATTTCCAATGAGTCAACAGGAAGGTATTCTGAGTAAAGAAGAAATAGAGGCCTTTAGACAGGACTTTCCTCCACCCACAACACCAAAAAATACAGTTCTTGCCAAACGATCCGAGGCAATTTCCAATCCAATTTGCCACTCCTGTCTGCATGAGGTCATTATGTAAAAAACAAGCAACTGGGAAGAAGATATGCCTTTCTAGGCGGAATCACAAGCAAATCCCAGGTTATGAACATGAAAGCCAAACCAGAACTCTCTGGCCTCCCCAAAGTCACCATATTCAACTACATCACCTCTGCTGCAACCGCTCCCCCTTCCAAGGAAATCATCTTACCGAGCGAGAGTTAGGTCAAAAAAGTTAAACATACACATTTATCACAGATACCTATAAAAATCACTTAGCTAAGATTTTACGTTTGCTATATTTAAGATTTTACTTCAAGTAATCTCTGCACCCACTGTGGGGCTCCAACCCACGACCCCAAATTCAAGAGTTGCACGCTCCACCGACTGAGCCAGCCAGGCACCCCTATGTTTACTACATTTCTTATTAGCATGAATAAATCTTTCACCAATCATTTAACAGCTACTTATGTACGTCCATCACTATCTTTAGCTCTTCAGTAAATAAAACAAGTATAAAACAAAGTAAAAAAAATTTAAAAAAAGAGTCCAACACTAGTTAGACACAAAGCTACGGGACAAATCAGAGAACGGTCCTCACACAGTCAGAGTGGCAGGCAAAAGACTCTGCAGTAAGTGGGCAGGCTTGCCCATCAGACAGGTAGGCAATTAACACCTGTGGGAACCAGCAGATTTAATGGTGGACTTCAATGTCGCCCCTTCCGTGCCTATAGAGGTCAACAGCACTAGTGTCAAGTTGGGCTTGAACCCCACAGATAGTCACGAGGCCAGCAGACAAGTGATACTAATTCATTTTTTCCCCTCTTCAAAATAAAAATAATGCCCATCTCGCAGTAATGTTGTGTGTAAAGTACTTAATTACAGGCAGTTACTGCCGCTGTCATTATTTTTAGAAGCAGTGGTACTGCGGCAGCAAACTTGCCAGGTCTGGGCACTTGCCAGAACTGAAATCCGGCTCTGCCACTCACTAGACGGGCAAGTCAGCCTCTCCAAGCTTTGCTTTCTTTTCTGTTAAATGCAGATAAGAATAAGCACCTCTTTAAGAAGAGCTAATCACACGAATCAGCTAATCAGCTAATGCATACCAAGTGCTTAGCACAGCGACTCTCATATAAGTGCTCAATACACGGTATCGATAATGACGGTGAAGAGGCAGAGGAACATGATGATCTCGGGGCAGACAGAACAATGTTCTTCATCTTTTTTTTTTTTAATGTCTATTTACTTATTTTGAGAGAAGAGAGACAGAGCTCGGACAGGGGAGGGACAGAGAGATGCAGAGAATCCCAAGCAGGCACTGCACTGTCAGTGCAGAGTCCGACGTGGGGCTTGACCAAAGGAGCCACAAAATTGTGACCTGAGCGGAGATCAAGAGTTGGGGGTCTAACTGAATAAGCCACTCAGATGCCCCAGACAGAAAATATTTTATATCATGATGTCCTGGCAAATTGCAGGCTTGAGTTTTGGGTTGGTTTTGCTTTTTGGGTTTTTTTTGGGGGGGGAGAGGGGGGTGTTTCCCTTTAACCGTTGTAACCCTATTTGAAGTATTTGAAGTATTGAGATTTCTATAATAAAATGCCTTATTGGAAAATAACAATTCTTCCCAACATAGAATTTTAAGAAAAAATTTCAAAACAACATTCAAGCTTAAGCAAGCAAACTTTCTCTTCAAAATAAAACATTAACCAGATCTTTCATTTATATGTTTAAGATTTTTGATTCATGTTCTGTCAAAGCACAGGGATCAATCGGAATAGCAGGAGCTCATCTCGAAGAAAAACCAAGCGGCACAGTCCTGACTGGGTCAGGTGGGACACAGAACTTGTGCACTCGAGTGTCACTTTACTCAGTTTGCTCAAAGATATGGTCTCTAAGCAACCAGGTCCCAAATTTTAAACAAACAGTCCCGGTCATATGAATCACTTCCGAACGGTCTCACTTTGCCTACCAGCACTTTCTTACACAAATACTTCCTGCGAGGGGTTTATTTAGCAGTCTCAATTGGAAATAACCAGAAGCCATCAAATACCGCATGGCTTAAAAATGTTCAGAATAGGTCCTGCTACCAACAGATATCCCCAAATCGCTAAACTGTGAAGCAGAAGAAATTCTGCAGAAATCAGAGATGGGTCATCATGCAAAGCCAGAAAATTAAATTCCTAGAACATGCCAACTTAGGTCCCCAAATACATTTTTACTATTCTTTCATGGGGAACATTAAAATATACAAACACGATTGTTACTCTGACTCTAAGACTAGAAGAAATAAATGCCAAATTCAGTCAAATAAATAGCCCACTTAGCCCAATTAGACTTTCCCAATCTTGATGGGGGGGCAATCTATACAGTTAGCCGGCCTCTTAACACTGGTTTCCTGTGGTCACACCCACTCTGAGACTTACTGAAAATAAGGGGAACTGGTAAAGTATTCAACCCAACTCTTGGCTCCAACCTCCTTTTTTCCACCTGAAAAGAATGCTATATGTGTCACACTATTCTCCATGAACTAGAGACCATTAAATCTATTAACAAGAATAGAGAGGGAAAAGGAGTGAACAGTCCAAAATGAAAACTGCAATAAGACAAAGAAACTACCATTAACAGAACCAAAGGGGAAAAAACCAAGACAGTAGAAAAATCCAGTAAATCAAAAGATAGATGTGGGACACATATCTAGTCCTGATTTAACATAAACAGACAAAATGGAGAATAGCCATAAAACAAACTACAGAGATCTAACCTACCAACAGGTACCCCAAGACGGAACTAATGAGTCAGAACTAATTATTAGAGGTACAACTCCTTAGAGCTAAAACAAACACAACACAAAACAAAAACAAACAAACCAGAAAGATAATATAAATCAAGAGTCTCCACATTACAGGCAAAATTACTAAGCCAACATCAACTCTAATATATAACTCAAGGAAACTTTAAGAAAGAAGAACTCCACAAGTTTCAAATCATGGAAAATCGTGAGGCAAAAACAAAACAGAAAAAAGTCATTTGTCATGGAGCTAAAATCAAGCCAGCTTTAGAGGTTTCTAAGTTCTACACATTTTCTCAAGAAAAATGAAATATAGTTTACCATAAAAGAAGAGTGTAGAAATAGAACTGTACTTAATTTAATATTTGACAAAGTAGACATTGATTGCTAACAGGTTGTAAAAAAATTATTTTTAGGTGACAGAATAATTTAGGGGCTCCTGGGTGACTCAGTTGGTTAAGCACCCAGCTTCAGCTCAGGTCATGATCTCGAGGTTTGTGGGTTCCAGCCCCGCATGGGGCTCTGTGCTAACAGCTGGGAGCCTGAAGCCTGCTTCAGATTCTGTATCTCCCCTCTCTCTCTGCTCCTCCCTCGCCTGTGTGAGCTCGTGCTCTCTCTCGTTCTCAAAAATAAGTACTTTTTGGGGCGCCTGGGTGGCTCAGTCGGTTAAGCGTCCGACTCGGCTCAGGTCACAACCTCATGGTTTGTGGGTTGGAGCCCCATGTCGGGCTCTGTGCTGACAGCTAGGAGCCTGGAGCCTGCTTCGGATTCTGTGTCTCCCTCTCTCTCTGACCTTCCCCATTCATGCTGTGTCTCAAAAATAAATAAACATTTAAAAAAAATTTTTTTAATAAAAAAAAGATAAGTATTTTTTAAAAAGGCAACAAGAGGGATTTTTTTTTTAATGACAGAATAATTTGCATAAAATTTATTTATTTTGAGTGTGAGGGTGTGAGCAGGGGAAGGGCAGAGAGAGAGGGGCAGAGAGAGAGGGGGAGGGAGGGAGGGGGGGAGGGAGGGAGGGAGGGAGGGAGGGAGAAAGAGAGAGAGAGAGAGAGAGAGAGAGAGAGAGAGAGAGAGAGAGGGAGAGAATCCCAAGCAGACTCGTGCTATCAGCACAGAGCCCAATGAGGGGCCCAATTTCACAAGCCCATGACCCATCAGATCATGAGCCTAAATCAAGAGTCAGATGCTTAACCGACTGAGTCATCCAGGCACCCCTAAAATGACAGAATAATTTACAAACACCATGAGATTTAAAGACTTAGATTCCTAACAAAAATTAAGCATTAAATTGAAAAAAGCTAACAATATAAGACTTCACATTTTAGCAAGGCTTTGGAGAATTTGAACTATGGCTTTGAATTGATCAAAGAAATTGCAAAGAGAAAGATTAACATTTGAATTGCATAAAATTGAAAACTTCTGTACAGGGGCACCTGGCTGGCTCAGTCAGTATTGTGCGTGACTCTTGATCTCATGGTTGTAGATTTGAGCCCCACGTTGAATGTGGAGATTACTTAAAAATAAAATCTTAAAGAAATTTAACAAAATGAAAAAATAAAACTTCTGTACAGTGAAAAACCAAAATGGCAAATCAAGAGAAAATATTGGTAGCAAATACAACAGGAGGTTGACCATATTATAAGAGAGCTTATGAAAGTTAACATCATGACTCTATTAGACAACCTCATCCACAATGTGAATAAAATAAAAAAAAATTTTTTTTTAACGTTTATTTATTTTTGAGACAGAGAGAGACAGAGCATGAACAGGGGAGGGTCAGAGAGAGAGGGAGACACAGAATCTGAAACAGGCTCCAGGCTCTGAGCGGTCAGCACAGAGCCCGATGCGGGGCTCGAACTCACGGACTGTGAGATCATGACCTGAGCCGAAGTCGGCCGCTTAACCGACTGAGCCACCCAGGCGCCCCAAAATAAAATTGATAAACAAGTACATGGGAAAAATGTTTAAACTTTCCAGCAATCAAAGCAATATCATTTTAAACTGGAATAAGTCTAAATAAATTATGGATGTTATGTAACCACTGAAAATAGTAATTAAGACAACGATATAGCAATTAAAAGATCTAAATTTGTGAATACAACTATCTAAAAATTATCTACAACTTTTCCTTTTACTCAGGCCCTTTCTTTTTTCTTTATTATAAAATTCATGATCATTGTAAAAAGCATTTTAAATCTACCGAAGAGCACTAAAATAAAAAGGAAACGTCTTGGGGTGCCTGGGTGGCTTAGTCAGTTAAGTGTCTCTTGGTTTTGGCTCAGGTCATGATCTCACCATTGGTGGGTTCGAGCCCCGAGTTCAAGCCCGCTCTTCCTCCCTCTCTCTCAAATAAATAAACATTTAATGCAAAAAAAAAAAAAAAAAGAAAAGAAAAAGTCTTCTCACACCCCCCACCCCGACTCCCTAGACGTATCTTCTTATTTGAGTTTCCTGTGAAACACAAGCTTAAATCTGAAGTGAAAAAACTAAGGCCACAAACCTTTAGGACTTTGAAAGTGCCCAGAAAATTCTCCAGAAAAGTTTACTAATGCCTCATCACCTTTATGTTAAATCTGCTTTTGCCCCAAGGGCCAGGATAAAGAATACATTTACCCAGTGCCCACTGCATTTCAGCCACTATGCCAGGCACTTAGCCCTCACAGCACCTCCAGAAGATGCGGAGTATCTCCATTCTGCAAAGCACAGATTTAGGCTCACTCCCTCAAGTTAAACAACTTGCTAAACCCGAATCAGAAATCACACCTGCCAAAACTGAAAATCCTCACTCTTTTCACTTCGCATATCCCACTTCGCATATCCCAACAGCCAAGTTTTTTAAAACATTTCAGGTTTGTTTGTTTATTTTTTTTAATGTTTATTTTTGAGAGAGAGAGAGAGAGAGAGAGAGAGAGAGAGAGAGTGTGTGTTAGTGGGGGAGGGGCAGAGAGAGAGGAGACACAGAATCTGAAACAGGCTCCAGGCTCTGAGCTGTCAGCACAGAGCCCATCACGGGGCTTGAACTCACAAACCATGAGATCATGACCTGAGCTGAAGTCTGGACACTTAACAGACTGAGCCACCCAGGTGCCCCAAATGTTTCAGGTTTTTTAAATGTCTGTTTTAATTAATTATAAGTATTATGAGATTACTCATAATACTTATAATTACTCAGTATTATGAGTAGTATGACTTTTCTTAGTACCAACGATAGCTGACTGCCTAATACATACCAGATTACTCTCCATATTTCTTCACTGTAAATTTTGCTGAGTGTCTCAGCTACACCATAGGGTAAAAAGCAGTAAAACGCTTTTCTGACCACAGTAGGAACTAATCCTTCCGTTTGTGCAAAAGGCACTCTTAGCTTGAACAACTTTAATAAAGGCACTTTTAAATGCAACCAACTTCTTACCTCTGAGTCTATCCAAGGCAGGTGCACCAAGGTAAGTTTCAGAAAATAGAAGTGAGGTTTTCCATCTGTATCATCATTTTCAGAGTTAAGACTAAATCCCACCCCATACTTCACCTTGCTAATTATGAATACATGAATGTACCCGGCTTGTAGTCCCAATGTGCCATTAAGTAGCTATATCTATGTGACCCTCTGACTCACACAGGGTCTCATGAGGCAATTTAGTTTTCTCATCTGTAAAAGGAAAACATAGGTCAACCTCCTAAAAAATGAAGGGATATTCCTCCATTTGAGAATTGTAGAGGCTGATGGGTAAGGTATTGTTCTTCTGAATCCCCTCACCTACCCATTTTTTTTTTTTTTTTTCTTGCCTAATCTTAAATATCCTTAACTTGCTTTCATGATCATGGTGTGCCAGCCTGGATATATCCAGATGTTACTGAATTCTGCTCCCATGTAGAGATCTAAAGAGCCCATCCTAGAAAATGTTCAATGCCAACAACAAAGTCATATGCACAAAAGAGAATCTGTTCTCAAGAACTGCTTTTTTTCCAAGACACTGTTTCAATTCCCCTAAATTACAGAAGGAAGAGTGCCTGTTTAGTGCCATGCTCTTGTTAACAATGCGAAGTCTCTGCCAGTCTCCAACCAGCCAGAGCCCTGCTTTCCCTTCTACACGGGGCTGGGGGTGTGCTGGGGGGGGGGGGGGGGTATGCCCTGCCCCTTCAGGTAGCATATGGACACAGCAAGAGAAAGGTGGCCCATGACAGGTCTTGAAAGGGCATTACAGCAAGCCTCTGAAAGAAGGGACCCTTAACCTTCAACCCCAGAGAGTGCTGGGATTAACTTTCTTCCTGTGACCTTTAAACTAACTGAATTTTCTCCCGTTTCCATTTATACATTCTCCTCACTGCAGACTACGCGTCCTGCCCGGCCTGATATGTTCTCTTCCTGGGTCTGTTCACGTGAACATTCTGATCCTTCTCTGTATCACTTTCTCCTCTCCAAGACCTGAGCGCCTAGTGTAGCTCACATGTTCACACTTCGCCTCTCTCAACTAAGTGAAAATGCTAGTCGTCTCTACCATACAGCTATTCCACAGACCAAACAAATGTGAAGACAATCAGAACAGGCAAAAAGATCAAAATAAACCCACATTTTGGGGTGCCTGGGTGGCTCAGTCGGTTAAGCGTCCGACTTCAGCTCGGGTCACGATCTCACAGTCCGTGGGTTCGAGCCCTGCGTTAGGCTCTGGGCTGATGGCTCAGAGCCTGGAGCCTGCTTCCCATTCCATGTCTCCCTCTCTCTCTGCCCCTCCCCTGCTCATGCTCTGTCTCTCTCTGTCTCAAAAATAAATAAAAACATCAAAACTTTTTTAAAAAATAAAAATTAAAAAATAAACCCACATTTCAAGTCCTTGGTCTGCTCTGCAGCTCGTAACAAAAAGCCCTGAATCCTCAGATATTTCCTTAAAATAGTGACTTAATTTCCATATTAAAGCTACTCTCCAAAAAATAGGGGAAAGCAGAATCTATTCTCTTATTCCCAATCACTCTAGGTGCACACTTTCACGGAATCACTCCTAAATCTTCCCACTCAACCTTTCAGGGAAACATGACCCACAGCACACCCTCATTTCTCTACAAACACCCCTGCACTCACTGTCTCCACACACCGTCTTCACCCTCTCTACACAATCTCCTCTCTTCCCAGGGCAGAGCTCTGTTACAGGTACGGGAGAAAATGGAGTGCCCTGGGATACACAATGGAGCCACTGTACTCCAAGGTGGAGCTTCCAGGGGGAGGAGTAGCAGTACTAGAAATAGAACCGAAGGGGGAAACCTTTTCTCTCCTGGATCTCTCTGACCTTTCTTCCTGGACTTGGAAGGGGTGTAAATTCCAGACCCTGGGGCTCCTCCAACTCGGGAGGGGTGGAGGTGATGAAGGAAACAGGATGGGGGCCGATCCAAAAAGGCAAACTGGGCTTGCGCTAGAGGGGAAAGTGGGGCGCCAACAGCACACGGGGACAGCCCGGCTCACCAGGGTAGAAAACACAACGGGAGCTAAAGCCCCAGCTACGACGGGAGAGCATGTGATCTGTCCGTGGTTTACCTCAAACGCTTTTTAAGGGTGGCAGCAGCCGCTTCATACGGCCAGTAGGGATCCCAGTCTTCTATTCTCTGCAGGGCACCCCAGGCTTCTTCCTAGCCCCCTCTGGTAGTAAAATCTAAATACACGCTCCCAACTTGATTTTCTACTCAAAGCTTTCAACAACAACCACCACCGCATCCTGGGATTGCCTCCCTAAAATAAATCAGGCACATTTCCACGATGCCAGGCCAAAAGGACAATACGCCACTATTATACCCTCCCTTATAACCCAAAGCATAAAAAATAACGAGTATCACCAATGTCTCACTTCCTCGGTCACTTCCTAAGTATGCAAAAGTAGCCAACTAAAAAACACTGCAGGTGATCATGGATGTTAAAGGAAATGGGCTACTTTTCTATTCTGGAAAAAACACCTCAGAGGGACACCTGAGTGGCTCAGTCGGTTAAACGTCCGACTCTGGATCTCAGGGTTGAGGGAAAACTCCCAACAGAAAAGAACGGCCCTAGAGCAGATGGAAATGAGCAGACAGAATACGCAAAGAAGGAAATGTGATAGAAAGCACCATTCTCGTCAGGCTATCATAACGCAGAGCTCTAAAACTATTTTAAATCTTGCTTCTCAACTAAGGGGGAGCCTATCAGAACCACCAGAACCATTTTTTTTTTAATTTTTTTTTTTAACGTTTATTTATTTTTGAGACAGAGAGAGACAGAGCATGAATAGGGGAGGGGCAGAGAGAGAGGGAGACACAGAATCTGAAGCAGGCTCCAGGCTCTGAGCCATCAGCCCAGAGCCCGACGCGGGGCTCGAACTCACGGACCGTGAGATCGTGACCTGAGCTAAAGTCGGACGCTTAACCGACTGAGCCACCCAGGCGCCCCCAGAACCATTTAAAATATATAGGTATAGGGGCGCCTGGTGGCTCGGTCGGTTGAGTGTCCGACTCTTGATTTTGGCTCAGGTCATGATCTCACAGTTCATGGGTTCGAGCCCTGCATCAGGCTCTGTGCTATCAGTGCAGAGCCTGCTTGGGATTCTTTCTCTCCCTCTCTCTCTGCCCCCACCCCACGCTCACTGCTCGCTCTCTCTCTCAAAAAATAAATAAACTTAAATAAGATATACAGGTATCTGGACCTTCCAGACCTACAGAATCAGAGTCTCTATGGTAAGGCCGAGTTATCTGTATTTTTAAGTTCCCCGGGTGACCTAATGCACACACTTGGTTGAGAACCACTGTACGACTGCCTTTCAAAAAACTAATCTTCAGTCAAGAAAACTACAAGTAGACCATGCAGACTCAGGCTTCAGCTTCCTCACTGACATGAAATGGTTAAAGTGGAATAGGCGTTGAACTAGAGTAGCGGTGGCAAGGGAGTGGTAGCCAAGACGCTCTGTAAAAAGGGAATTTTACTGTGGAAACCCAAGTTTAAAACAAAAGCAGAACTGCCTCGGATGGAGGAAGGAAGGGAGTTGGGGTTCTTCCCTCTCATCCCCAGGTCACCGCAACAGAGACACAGGATGGCCTCTCATTCCAGCTGCGGCTTTCAAATTCTTTGACTTTCCAAAACTAGATCTAGTCCACAGTTTAAGTAACAGGGACCTAATCTTTTTTTTCCATGGGGCCCTTACACACTTCATATGAGAAACATCCCCTTTTCTTTTTTTTTTTTTAAGTTTATTTATTTTGAGAGAGAGAGAGCAAGCGAGCGAGCAGGGCAGGGGCAGAGAGGATCTCAAGGAGCCTCCACGCTCAGCTTAGAGCTGATGTGGGGCTCTATCTTGGGACCGAGATCTTGACCTGAGCCAAAATCAAGAGTGGGTCCTTTAACCGACTGAGCCACCAGGCGCCCCTCCTCTTTTCTAATCACATATTCACTTCCTGCTGTCTAACCTTCTATTTAGAAAAACAAGTGTTATTATCATTCTCCCCACCTAAATCACCACTAACCGCCCCCCTGTACCCAGTCTAAGGGAAGAGGTTTAAGCTCAGCAAAGAAGCCTGGATTCAAGACATCAGAATGCTGTTAGAGAGTCCCAGGGACGGAAGAAGGAAAACAGAACCAGGGAGGGGCACAAAAGGGACCATGTCTTTCGAGAGGAAAAGGAAAAGAGCTGAAAGGCTAACACTTGTAACTTCAGGAACACATGGATGTTTGTTGTATTGTTCTCTGGACTTTCCTAAAAGTGTTTAAGAGCCTCAGAATTAACAAAACAAAAATACTCTTGTTTATTAACACTACTGAAACATCCTTGATTTTCACTGGACTTTGATCACAAATACCTTTCATTACCCCATGCTGGCCTTTTCCACCAAAGCTCACACGTAGGAAACAAGATCTGTAATTATATCTACCTGCCCTGGGGCCTTGCAAAGGAATACCAGCACCAAAACAAAACTGAACCACTGATAGCAAATAGACACTCTAAGAGTAAGACCACCAGGTGTCCCAGCATCTGAAAAAGGAAAACCGCCCTTGTACGTTCACTTCCCAAAAAATGCAGAGGATGGTGACTCCGGTAAACTTTGAATACTGCCAAACCGGTGGACCTTTCCCCAGAGTCCTACCAAGAGGAAAATGAATCCAATTCATATATAAATCAAAACCAGTGAAACACCAGGCTAAGAACTTTAAACTTCAAAAAATGCTATTTCAAAAAAAACCAAAATGCTATTTCTGGGCCACCTGGCTGGCTCAATCATAAAGCCTGTGATTCTTGATCTCAGGATCCTGAGTTCAAGCCCCGTGTTGGGTATGGAGCCTACTTAAAAAGACACACGCAAAAGAAAAGTTTGGGGAAAAAACCCCCACAAACTGCTATTCTCCCCTACAGCTCGTAGTGCCCCAAAACATGCACGATACGCATAAAACCAAACACAGATCTGGGAATTTTTCAGAATACATAAGCGCCCATCAGAGTTTCACGATAAGCTGCTATCGAGGCCACTTGTTCCCGCGAATAAATACCCTACCTATACTTATTCCTTCAAACTACCAGCCTCCGACAGTCACACCTAGGACATATTCAAAGAGATCTTTATCTGTGTTCACATCACAACAGCTCCCTTCTCTGCAGCCGGCCAATCCTTACCTCTTTGCTTCTTCCAAATGACAAAGGTACTCATAAGCCACATTCTGACGTCTCCTTTCGTCCATCTCCTCTGCAGTGAGTCTCTCATTATCCAGGACAGCTAAAACATGAAAGGAAGAATGTAAACACAAGAATCTGTAACCCTTCTGACAGATAAAAGAAAGCCACGGCATCAAATTCCTGTTAGTCACCTGGCAGGTCAGGGTAACCTGTGGACGTGTGGATGGCCAGATGCACTACGAGGACTTTCCTAAAACAGGAACTAGGGGGTTTCAACTACATTCGTCTTACCCTTTTGTTAAAAGTGTCATCATACAGACTTGTACGAAATTTTAGTACAAGTTTGTTGAAACTTGACAAATACTGAGTTGAGATTTTGGCCCAACTCTGTTCTGGTCTATCTACCAGACTCTCTCCCAATACAGAGCTGAGAGTGTTGTTTTCCCCTTGTTTATTAATAACCCAAGGCAGCAGTCATTGAGAACTAAGTGGCGGTAATTATGTGCAACGCCTTACATGCATTCTCTCACGGAAGTCCCACAACAATGCTCTGATTATCACTCCCATTTTACAGATGAGGAAACTGAGGCCGGGTGCTCTTAGCTCTACCGCTAATAAGCGGTTGCCGGGCCTGGATTCCAACCCAGGCAGTCTGTCTCAAATCTGCCAACTTCATGGGCACCCGGGGTATGGCATCGACTCCTGACTCCTTGGGATGGCATTCAAGGCCTTTTCCAATTTGGCCCCAACTACTTCTGGAAACTCTTCTCCCTCTCCCCACCACTGTGTGCCCTACCCCGCTCGGCCCCCACCACTCCGGGCCCTTGGTGCTCTTTCCCCCAGCCTTGTCTCTCGGACCCCACGCTGCCCAACGTCACGCAGCATCCGCCAGAGCTCCGTTCACGTGTCACTACCTGCGTTCTTACTGCCTTCCCCCCGCCCCTCCGCCACATCCACCTTCCTGCTTTTGCCCGGCTGGCTCAGCATCTTTTATCTTTCTTACACCTCGCTATCATTAGCTCGTACACCTGTCCTTCTCTGATTGAGACGCTCTTGGCAGGCAGGGCCTGCTCTTACTAATTTCACAAACGTGACACAATGCCTCACACCTAACTGTTGAGTGAAATTGTCCTAAAAGCGGACCATCACTCTCACAAGAGAAAAGAAAAACGAAATCTCAGGATTCCAAAGGACCCTCCTGCGGCCAGCGGTAGCTGGGCCGCCTACAAGCTCAGTGCCGTCCCCTGGACGGCTACAGAAAACGAGGTTCGGAAAAATGAGGAAGTCACAGGGGTTCTTTTTTTTCTTTTTTTCTTTCTTTTTTTTTTTTTTTTTTTTTTTTTTTTTTTTCTCTCTCTCTCTCTCTCTCTCTGTTTTAATTTTTGAAAGCCTGACCAGGGAACGAAGCCCGAGCAAGGTGAAGTGGCCCGCCCCGGGCCGCACGTCTCCGCTGGCCCGGGGCCCCCCGCAGGTCCCGACCCCGGGTCCACGTCGCAGGCGGCACCCGGGGGCAGCGCCTCCCCGCGAAGCGCGAGCGGAGCCCAGCGCTCCGGGACACGCCCTGCCCCGGCCTCCTGCCACCTCACCCTAGGCCGTCTCCCCCAAATCTCGGCGGCGCTGCGAGGCGGGAGGCTCTGGGTGGGGCCCCTCGCGTCGCGGCGCCCGGGCTCAGGCGAAGAGGGCCGCCTGCGTCCCCGCCGCCGCCGCCGCCGCCGCCTCCGAGCCCAGGTCGCGCGCCTCGCCGCCCCTCCCGCCCGCCGCCCGGCCCGGCCGGCTCTTCCGGGTCCGCGCGGCCCGCAGCCGCCCTGCCGCGCCCGCCCGCCCGAGCCCCCCGGGAAAAAGGCGCCTCGGAGGCAGCGAGCCCGGCCCCGAAGCCCCCGCGCCGCAGAGCCCCGCACTCACAGCCATAGTGCGGCCGGACCACGCCCAGTCCGTCAACATCGTCCGTGGCGGACATGGCGGCCGAGCCCGGGTCTCTGCTGAGGAAGCGGTGAGACCTTGAAGGCGCGGCCGACGGCAGCTGCGGCTCCTGCAGAGTGCGCGGGCTGCCTTGCTCCCTGAGGCCCCGCCCCGCCCCGTCGGCCCCGCCCCATCCGACCCCGCCCCTCCGGCCCCGCCCTGCCGCGCCTCGCCCTGCCGCGCCGAAGGCAGCTGGGGTGGGGGCGGGGCCCGAGCCGCTCAGCCCCGCCCAATCCCCGCCCCTGACGGTAACGCCCTCAGGAGGCGGAAGGAAGGGGGCGGAGCCCACCCGTCCCCGGCGCTCGCGGTCCTCCTCGCTCCGCGGGAAAGGCGGCCCCCGCCCTGGAGCCCTGCCCTGCCGGCCGCCGCCCCACCGCACCTCGGGGACAGAGAACGCCGCCTAACCGAAACAGCATATTGTTCCTAAACTAGAAGAGGAGGTTGCGCAGAAGAAAAAGATATTCCGGAAGAAACAAAAGCTTATGGACCGGGATTAAATTCAGCGTTAAATAAAAGCACATAAAAGTTTAAAAAAAAAAAAAAAAAGGCTTGAAATAAAAACCATGGCCCCTCCTCTTTTCCCCTGCCGGTGGAGCTAAACTCCTTTGCACCAAAGCGCTCCAGGAAGGCGTCCTTTGCAGTGACCCAAAGTGTTCTTGAGGAACAGAAGCAGGACCCAAACTGCCATAAGGGAGGCACAGCCCTGCAGCCTGGCCTCAGTCTTCTCTCCAGATTCGCCCCTCGTCACCAGATTAGAACGGCTTAACACCACCCCCCCCCCCCACACACACACCGCGTACTTGAGAAGTGGATGCTAAAACAGGAGACTGTCCAAGCCTCCTTCTCTTAGTTTCCCCTGCCTCTGTTCTTCCTAAGTTCCTCTTTTCTCAGGGGATTCTTTGCCCTTTTTTAGGATGCCTCTTCCCCTTGCAGCTTGTGGCCTGCCCTTAAAATATTGGTATTCATTGGAATTCTGTTCTTAGCCTCTTCTGTTTTTTTGCCCGCTCCTTCTGGGTTTTTCCCCCCCCCCCCCCATTTTACGCACTCTTTCTGGATATTTTTATTCTTACTCACCTTAAACTGCTGAAGAGCTTTAAATGCACATTTCCAGACCAGGCTCTGTAAAAGACCCGACTCAGTATTTTCAGCTGTGTAATGGACATGTCCCCCTGTGAATACTGCAGACACTTCAAATTCAACGTGTTGAACACCGACTCTGTTCCTACGATAGTCTTTGTTAATAGAAGTGCTCTGTTGGCCATCAGGACACCCCAGCCTCCCTGCCTCACTCCGCACATCCAGCCGGTGTTCTGAAGTGTCTTGCTTTTGTCTCTATCCCCATTGTGATTATACTGTTTAGATTGTCACCATCTCTGTTCTCTCTTCGGCCAACTCACTCCTCACTGTCACCAGCGTGTTCTTCCTAAAGTGCAAATGCCTTTGCATTCCTCCTTTTTACATTTTTCTCATTATTCCCTTCAGGATATGGTCCAAGTTCCTTAGCATGCCGAATAAGCCCCTTCATAACCTGACTCCAGGCTTTTTGGTCTAGCCTTTTTTCAACTATTTGCTCTTCCTTCAAAATATTAAAGCGAGGACCTTGAAAACCTAGAACAAAACACTTTCCATTAAAAAAACAAGCAAAGGGTGGTGCCTGGGTGGCTCAGTTGGTTGAGCGCTGGACTCTTGATTTTGGCTAGCGCCATGATCTCATGGGTTCGGGAGATGAGCCCAGCATCAGGCTCTGCTCTGACAACGAGAAGCCTGCTTGGGATTCCCTCTCTCACCCTCTCTCTCTCTCCTCCCCCCACCCCCACTCATGCTCTCTCTCTCTTTCAAAATAAACTTAAGAGAATAAATAAAAAATTTAAAAAACAGGCAAAGGTTTAATTATTACAAATTCAAAAGTTAGTTCTTTCTAAAATTGTCAAGTTCAGCTTACAAATTTTATTATTCTAAGCCTAGCATATTTTACCAATCACTTTTCAGAAACTTTGAATACTTTTTGGTCCCATTTACAAACTTAGTTAATTCAACATCTCCAATCATTTAAAATTATGTCTATAAACTTAATTTATTTGGTTTCCCATTTAATTTCTTCAGTTTTCTAACCTAGAAACTTTTCAAGGCTTAGCAATTCTTATAAATTAAATAAACTTACAAAAAATGAATCTAAATTTCTCTTAAATGGCCCAGTTCCATATGTGCAAACTTAGTAAGATATCAACTCACAATCTTAAGTCTAAAACTAATCCAGTAGACATATAAGACTGTCACTCGAATAAGCCAAATTTTCTTAAACATTACAAGTGCATAAAATGTGAACTATGCACATATTTCTTCTTTAATGTTTACTTTTTTTGAGAGAGAGAGAGAAACAGCGTGAGATGGAGAGAGACAGAGAGAAAGGGAGACAGTATCTGAAGCAGGCTCCAGGCTCTGAGCTGTCAGCACAGAACCTGATGCAGGGCTTGAACTCACAAACTGTGAGATCATGATTTGAGCTGAAGTCAGACACTCAACCGACTAAGACACTCACGTGCCCCTGCACATATTTCTTCTTAACCCCAACATATTAGTCCCATAGTTTTTACCCCATTAAGCTTTTCTGTACTAATTTTAAAGCTTCTCTGAGTTGAAAGGTACATAGCTGCTAAGAAAGTTTCCAACCTAGTTAATTAAGATTACTTTTTAAATTTATTTTATTTTATTTTATTTTTGAGAGAGAGAGAGAAAGAGAGAGAGAGAGAATGAGCAGAGGAGGGGTAGAGAAAGATAATCCCAAGCAGACTGCACTGTGAGCACAGAGCCTGACATGGGGCTTGAACTCACAAACCTTAGATCATGACCTGAGACAAAATCAAGTGTTGGACACTTAACCAGCTGAGTCACCCAGGCACCCCTATTTTATTTTATTATAGAGAAAGAGTGCACCACCCAGGCCTGCAAGCAAGGGAGGGGCAGAGAGAGAGAGAGAGAGAGAGAGAGAGAGACAGAATCCCAAGCAGGCTCCCCACCCAGCTCAGAGCCCCCCGAGGGGCCGGATCCCACAACCATAGGATCACGACCTGAGCCGAAATCAAGAGTTGGTTGCTCAACCGACTGAGCCACCCCAGGAGCCCCAAGATTACTTTTGATCAGAGATTTCCATTAGATATAACTCCTGGAGCTTTAGACTTTCAGGACCATTTTTCTCATTGTGTCACTTTGAGCTGTTTTCTATATTATGTCATAGATTTGAAAACTTGTTATCTATTCCTCTGACTACCCTTAGAAACCAGCAAGTCCTATCCAGTTTACCTTTTGATTTTATTTTCTATGTCTTGGCTTTTAAAACACTTACCTATGTTTTCATTTTAATTCTAAAGACCTTTGGAATGGATGGAATCCAAATACATAAATGTGTTTTATCTCTAATGATAAATGTTATGAACCTAATACGCTCAGGCATTTTTTTTTTTAAGTAAGCTCTAGGTCCAGGTGGGGCTCGAATTCATGACCCCAAAAACCAAGAATTGCATGCTCTACCCACTGAGCCAACAAGACACCCCCTGTGAGTCCTTTCTTATTCCTAGAAACATGCAATTCTAACAGGTATTTAAATCAATCTCCCATTGAATTTCAGATATCTCACATAGCTTTATCTGATGTTCACAAATTAAGCCATTCTTCATAATTATACTAACTGAAAGCTACTGAGGCTTTACAAGACTAAGTGTTTTGTATTTATTTTCTTTTCTGAACTTCCTGATAATTCTACAAAGTAAGAACTCCTAGGGGTGCCAGCTGGCTCAGTCAGTAGAGTAGAACTTACTTTAAAAAAAAAAAAAAAAAAAGGAAGAAAGAAAGAAAAGGAAAGGAAAGAACTATTATTATCTCTAATTTACAGATGAGAAGTGGAGAACTAAGTAATTCAACTGAAGCCACGTAGTAAGAGGCAGAGCTGGAACTCAAACCCCAACTCTAATGACAAAGCCCCCATGCCTGGTCAATAAACCTGAGATTCAGGGAAATGCACATGAAGACCATCCTTGGCCACTTAGTATTTCTCACCTATCAAAGTAGCAATATTTTGTTTGTTTTCATTGATACTGTTGGCAAAAAGTGACAAAGCAACCACTCTCCTACACAGCTACTTGGGCTGTAAATTGATACAATCTTTCTGAAGTCCAAATTGGCATTAGGCAGCTACCCTTCAACCAAGGAATTCCTCTCTTGAAATTTATCAAAATGAAACTATTTTCTTTCTTTCCTGCTCTTTTTAAGTAAACTCTGCCCCAATATGGGGCTGGTACAACCCCAAGATCAAGAGTCACGTGCTCTACTGACTCAGCCAGCCAGGTGCCCCATAATGAAAATACTTTTAAGGTGCAAAAATTAGCAATAAATACGCTTATGGAAATGTCTTAAATGCCCATCATTAGGCTTTGAAATCAGCAATGGCACCCCCACACAATGAAATGCTAGACACCCCTAACAGCGATAACTTGTGGTTCTGGTCACGTTTGACTGGCTACCAGGAATATATATATGGACTAGAACTGCAGCAAGAGAAAAACAGGACTCGTGGAAGGCTGAAGGCATGGCTCTGTTCCTCTGAGCATCTCTGCTTCTCTACAGGGTCTGCTCTTACCCCCCCCCCTCCTCTTTTTGACAACCAGCCTCCTCCATTCTAGTTTTTTCTGCTCCTTCACAACTATGACTTCTATTTATTTGGCTTTCCATGGCCTTAATTCAAAGCCATGACATCCTTACGGCATCAGCTCCTTTGAGGATAGTCTCAGTTGCCCAATTCCATAACCCAGTGGCATGATTGGCCCAGCTCATCTTTCCACCTCCCAGGTATGCCTCTGATCGCCCACAGGGAGGCTGCCCTTCAATCAGATGCCAATCCTTTGGTTCATTTAGCTGCGGTCGGGAGATACAGCCAAGTAAGGATAGAAAACTAAGAACTGGGCAATGTTTCCTTCAATGGGAGGCTGGCTAGGCAATGCTGTCAATCTTTGGGTGACTCGTATTTTTTTTAATTCTTCTTTTTTTTTTTAATGTTTGTGTATTTTGGAGGCAGAGAGTGTGCGTGCCCACATGCTTTGGAGGGTCAGAGACAGAGGACAGAGAGAGAGACTATCCCAAGCAGGTTCAGCACTGTCAGCACAGAGCCTGATAACAGGGCTTGATCTCACAAACAGTGAGATCATGATCTGAAACAACATGGGGTCTGATGTTTGACCGACTGAGCCACCCAGGTGCCCCTGATGGTGGGTATTTCTAATATTTCTAATATGATGCCTAAATGAAAATAACAAATTGCAAACCAATAAATATATTATGATACCATTTTTGCTTTAGAAGCATAGAAATAAGAGCACCTGGGTGGCTCGGTTAAGTGTCTGACTTCAGCTCAGGTCATGATCTCACCATCAGTGAGTTCAAGCCCCACATTGGGCTCTGTGCTGACAGCTCAGAGCCTGGAACCTACTCCGGATTCTGTCTCCCTCTCTCTCTGCCCCTCCCTGCTCACACTCTGTCTCTCTCTCTCAAAGATAAATAAAACAGTAAAATATTTTTTTAAAAAGTATACAAATAAATACATATAGATGTGCATGTGAATAGAAAAAAAGAGCTTTGAAGCATACACATCAATATATTAACAGTAGTTTCCCCAGGTAGTGGAGTTACAATGGATTTTGTGGAATTTGTTTATTTGCTTTTTTCTATTAACCAAGTTTTCTACGATGAGGTACTCAAAATACTCTTTTGTCAGTAAGAATAAATATGAATAAAGTTAGTAACTATGAAATAAATGAATGAAAATTAAATTACCACAGATGTTGGCGAGGATGCAGAGAAAGGGAAGCCTCGTGCACTTCTGGTGGGAATGCAAACTGGTGCAGCCACTCTGGAAACAGGATGGAGGTTCCTCAAAAAATTAAAAATAGAACGACCCTACAACCCAGCAATTGCACTATTAGGTATTTATCCAAAGGATACAAAAATGCTGATTTGAAGGGACACATGCACCCCCATTTTATAGCAGCGTTATCGACAATAGCCAATTTATGGAAAGAGCCCAAACGTCCATCGACTGACAAGTGGATAAAGAAGATGTGGTATGTATGCAAATGGAATACTGCTCGGCGATGAAAAAGAATGAAATCTTGCCATCTACAAGAACGTGGATGGAACCAGAGTGTATTATGCTGAGTGAAATAAGTCATGCAGAGAAAGACAAACAGATTTCACTCCTGTGTGGAATTTAAGAAACACGACAGATGAACGTAGGGGAAGGGGAGGAAATCTAAGATAAGAACAGAGAGGGAGGCAAACCATAAGAGACTCAAATACAGAGAACAAATTGAGGGTTGCTGCAGTGGAGGCAGGTAGGAGGACGGGCTAGGTGGGGGATGGGCACTGAGGACAGGTGGCTGATGGGCACTAAGGAGGGCACCTGTTGGGACGAGCACTGCGTGTTGTATGTAAGTGATGAATCACCGGGTTCTACTCCTGAAACCAATACTACGTGGTATGTTAACTAACTTGAATTCGAATTTTAAAAAGTAATAAATTACAAAATAATTAGCCAAATGGCCATTTCGGGAGATAAAATTGGTTCATAAGCTCAAGGAATTTATAGACTCCTGGGAATGGAGTAATATTAACAGGACAGATTCAGATAAGCACCATAATAGAAGTTTCTCTTGACCTGGAATACCTTTAACCCCCTTATCTGCCTGGGAAACTGCTACTCAACTTCCCAGACCTAACTTACATGTCACCTCCTCCCCCCAGGCAAAATTAATCACTTCCTCATTCATTTCCCAGAAGGACTCTAGAAACCACACGTCTTCAAAAAGAACTCCCAAGTTTTTCACATTTTAATGCTTCTGAAATCAGGATAGGACTTACAATCAGTCATTTAAAAAACCAAAACACAGGGACACCTGGGTGGCTCCGTCGGTTAAGTGACTGACTTCGGCTCAGGCCATGATCCCAAGTTCGTGAGTTTGAGCCCCACGCTGGGCTTTGCAGTGACAGTACACAGCCCGCTTTGGATTCTCAGTCTCTCTCTCTCTCTCTCTCTCTCTCTCTCTCTCTCTCTCCCTTTCCTCCAGCCCATGCTGTCTCTCTCAAAAATAACTAAACATTTTAAAAAATAATAAAAAAAAAAACAAAAAACTAGCCAGCTACCAGTATAAGAAGTAGATGAGAAAGTAACATAATTATCATTGCTTGCAGATGTGCAATCTTAATTTCTCAGAAAAGATCAAAGAACTGTCAGCGCTAGAATTAATGACAGATCCACTCTTTTGGAATAGTTAAATGGATCCAAATAAAGTCAGACTCTTCACAAAAAGCTTGGCTCCAACTTTGGTTTACAGAAGAGGCTAAGTAAGTAATTCCAGGGATAAATGTATGCTGTTGTGGATCAAGTTTTTTAAAACATACATTTGATAGGATAGTCTGATGATGATGATATAAACTCTACCCCCAAGGTGGGGCTCAAAAATCATGACCCCCAGAACAAGAGTCGCATGCTCTACCAACGCCCCTAGGCGCCCCTAGGATATTCTAAATGTCCCAAAAGGCTGTTGGAATTTGATGATGCAATCCCACAAGCAAAGGTGTCTTTGATTCCAGGAAGTCTGCAACCTTATATGAGTCCATTATAGCACTTAGTTCATGGAATTACAATTAGTTATTTACTTATCCACCTTCCCAAACAGACCATTAACTCCTCAAAGACAGACATTTGGGTAACTAAACTCAGCATGAATAGTTAACAAATGTGACATCTTTACTGTTGGAATTTTAAGATTTGCTTTTTATTCATTTATTGATGGATTCCCGGGGACAGACGGGAATACTTTTAACTGCTTTGGTCCCTTATGTTGTATGAGAGCTCACAGGGATTTAGATACCAGCATCTTCTGACAGAGGCTGGAAATCTGAGGCTCCAGCTCCTCAACACTTTTAAAGGTCACGTGTCACAGGGTGCCTGGGTGGCTCAGGCGGTTAAGTGTCTGACTTTGGCTCTCAAGTCATGATCTTGCAGTTCATGAGTTCAAGCCCCACATCGGACTCTGCTGTCAGCACAGAGCTCACTTCGGATCCTCTGTCCCCCTCTCTCTCTGTCTCCCCTTCTCTCTGCCCCTCACATGCTTGCACTCTCTTAAGAATAAATAAACATTATAGGGCATCTGGGTGGCTCAGTCAGTTAAACATCTGACTTCTGCTCAGGTCATGATCTTACTGTTCACAAGTTCAAGCTCCGTGTCAGGCTCTGTGTTGACAGCTCAGAGCCTGGAGCCTGCTTTAGATTCTGTGTCTCCCTTTCTCTCTGTCCCTCCCCTGCTCACACTCTGTCTGTCTGTCTGTCTCTCTCTCTCTCTCTCATAAATAAATAAGCATTTAAAAAAAAAAGAATAAAGATTAAAGAAAAAAATAAAAAGAAAACTAATGCATATGCCCAAAGACATTGGGTGTATGTGGAGGGGAATGAGGTGGTCTTACTAAATATGCTGATGACAAAATCTTGCATAAAATGGACCGTGAGCTAGCTGGGCACCCTATTCCTCTCCAACAGGACTGACTCCATATATTCAATGAGTCTTTTGCGCAGATGTATCCAATAATAAATGGGTATTCAATCTGATCTCTGACCTGATTTCTTTGTCTTCTTATAGCCTAAACAACTTGGGTAAACTAAGGGTAGAAATGCAAAAGGAATCATAGGCAGCAAATTACAGTATAGCATCAAGCGGGTCTTTGTGGTTTTTTTTTTTAATTTTTAAAAAATTTTTTTTATTTTGAGAGAGATAAAAAAGCACAAGTTGGGGAGGGGCAGAGAGAGAGGGAGACACAGAATCCAAAGCAGGCACCAGACTCTGAGCTGTCAGCACAGAGCATGACACGGGACTTGAACCCACATACTGTGAGATCATGACCTGAGCGGAAGTTGGATGCTTAACCGACTGAGCCACCCAGGTGCCCCAGGAGCAAAATGTTTTAGCTACCTGTTTATAATTGCGGCCATTTACCAACTTACTATGTTCCAGAATGTTCTAGGCCGTGTGTGTGTGTGTGTGTGTATGTATATATACATATGTATATATACATATATATATATATATATATTCTTATATAATCTTCATAATAACTCTATGAGAAAGATATTATTATCTTCATATTATAAATGAGGAAGCAGGTACAAACAGGTTAGCTATTTTGCTCAACGTTGTAAGGTTCAGAGTTAGGAATCCAGTGGTCTAGGTCTTTCTGATTCTAAAATCTCTGGCAAATTACCATTCACTCCACCTCCCAGTTACAAACAGCATATCGCTGAGAAGTTGTTTGTTCGCTTTTTGCACGTGCCTCATTCCCCCTGGAAACCCTTTGAGAAACATTCGTGAACATCTGTGTCCTGGCCGAGGGACAACTGACGTGAAAGACCCGGACGTTGTGGGAGGAAGACAGGAAGTCAGCCCAGAATGGAGTTGGGGCATTGGTTTCCGGGTTGGGGTTAGAATAGGCCGCAAGACATTACTGTTGCTGTCTCAAGGCTAAAGACAAAGGATAACTATAAGGACCTACCAAGAGACATAGGAACCATGAGCTCAGAAGGTACCCAGATCAAAGTATGGAGAAAAGAGGTCATTGAAACAAGAGCCCCCTCCTCACAGGCCTGGATCCTGAGACAAGCCTGCACGGGCAGAGTTCTCTCGTGGCCTGCCTTTTAAACATCGACACGATGACAGTAGGCCACTAGGTACAACAGTGAACTTGTAATAGTGCCATCCAGGTCCAATTCTAAATGTTTGACATGAATCATCTTTTTGGATCGTCGCAACAGGCCTACGAGACAATTTAAGGATACGGAAACAGACTCAGAAAGGTTAACTAATTTGGGGCACCTGGATGACTCAGTTAAGCGTTCGGCTCTTCTGCTCAGGTCATGATCTCACAGTTCGGGGGTTCGAACCCCACATCTGGCTC
This sequence comes from Panthera tigris, assembly GCF_018350195.1. Classification (NCBI taxonomy): domain Eukaryota; kingdom Metazoa; phylum Chordata; class Mammalia; order Carnivora; family Felidae; genus Panthera; species Panthera tigris. Next base: position 5,087,104 of record NC_056665.1, on the reverse strand, counting down.
CATGCTGGCAGTGCGGAACCTGCTTGGGATTCCCTTTCCCTCTCTCTCTCTCTGTCTCCTCTCATGTGCTCTCTCTCTCTCTCTCAAAATAAATAAATAAACTAAAAAAAGAAAAAAGAGTTTACCTTATTTTCCAAAGATTACACTTGTAATTAGTGACATACCCAGAATTCAAACTGCACTTGACCCGAAGCCCATGTATGTGAACACTCGTCTGCTGATGTGCCAACCCCTGTCTGTGGCCGTAGCTACCTAGAGAACTGAGTTGAAAGATTTGTGAGGCCACATCCACCAAGAACATCATGAGCACTGCCATGACAGAGTACTCTCGTGGAGCTTTTGGACATCAAGAAATCATTTGAGGGTGCCTGGGTGGCTCAGTTGGTTAAGCATCTGACTCATGATTTCAGCTCAGGTCTTGATCTCAGGGTGGTGAGGTCAAGCCCCACGCTGGGGATGGAGCCTACTTTAAAAAGAGGGAGGGAGGAAGGAAGGAGAGAAAAAACTGTCATTTGAAGAGTGCTAAGCACAGAATAGTTGCCTTTTTTTTTTTTTTTTTATAGTAAGCTCTACACCCAATGTGGGGCTTGAACTCAGAACCCCGAGGTCAAAAGTCACATGCTTTACCAACTGAGCCAGCCAAGAGCCCTGAGAGCAGTTGATTTTTACTAGATGTTGGAAGGTTTCCTAGAAGAGGTGTTATTTAAGCAAGTCTTCCAAGGAATAACCAGTGGAAAGTGTGAGAAAGCACAACTTGGGAAAACTATAAACAAAGCCAGGGAATTATAAAAATGTATTGTGTATGGGCATGTGTTTGTGCATATGTGCCCCACTTACCTCCTAGCTGCCTCACTCTTCCCCAAGAGCAGAAGCCAACATGATGCTTCAAGAAGTCCAAGTGGAACCTCTTTGGAAATATGCCCAATCTTTGTAGAGGCTGTGACCTCCCCTTTCCGCAGAGACCATGGGTTGTTGGTTGGGTAATGAGTGGATATTTTGGGTGAGAAGGGCTACAAGTCACCTCTCCCTTTTTCACTGCCCATTCAAGATTGGTATTCAGGTGGCAGAATGCTCACATTCTTGGAGGAATGCTGCTTTGCTATGGGCCCCTCCAGAAGCGGAGTACAGAAAATCTTACAAGGCCTTTTCGTGTGATTATGGGCAAACTGGCAACATTTTTACCACCGCTTATATTGCTAGAATAGAGCAATGTAAATACCGTGAGACTTGAAACATAGATAAAGACTGTCACGGAAAAAATGAGACACAGACACATGTAGCCATGTTCCTCCCTCAGACACTAATTAACTGACCCACATCCAGCCTGGCGAGAAAATGGCCAAGTTCTAGCTTGTTCCTCACAGTATAGAACCGGGTTCCCTGAACCATAAGTACCAATCGTGTTGTTCAGTTCAGTGGACTCATTGGCAACACCCTCATGTATCAGAGTGTCTTATGTAGCAGAATTCGCATGTGAAGCTCAAACAAAGCTTAAATTTCAAGATCAGGCCTTGTATTCACCTACTCGTTTATATACCAACTGCCCTAAGTGACACTTCCTTCATGGAGCCTTCCTTGATGCTCAGGAGTATAGCCCATCTCTGGTTTTGGATTCTTCTTCTTCTTCTTCTTCCTCTCCTCCTCCTTCCTCCTCCTTCTCCTCCTTCTTTAGAGAAAGAGAGAGAGCACAAGCAGGGGAGAGGGGCAGAGGAAGAGAGAGAGAGAACCTTAAGCAGGCTCCAGGCTCAGCTCAGAGCCCACAACCCTGGGATCATGACCTGACCTGAAATCAAGAGTCGGGTGCTCAACCAGCTGAGCCACCCAGGTGCCACTCATATTCTTCTTTGCATTGAAAATGATGTGTCTGTAGGTCTGTTTCCCCCAACTATTCTATGTGTTTCTTTTTTTTAAACTCTTTAAAAGATATTATTTATTTTAATTAAACTTTATACACAATGAGGGGCTCACACTCATGACCCCAAGATCAAGAGTCACAGGCTCTACCAACTCAGCCATCCAGGCATTCTTCCATATGCTTCTTGAGAGAATTGTCATGTTTATGCTGTATTCCCAGCACCTTGGGCTGGGTCTGGATATAACAGGTGTGTAATGAGTGTTTAGTGAATTAAATTGAATAAGGTGGAGAGATACAATGTGGGGATGGGCATGTATTCATATATTCTATTTGTGATACACCTCGGACTCTGAAGAGGTAGGACAGGCTGTGCTGGGGCTAATTCAAGGCTTAGATGCTGAAGTGAAGTGTTTTGGGTTTCCATCAGTTGAATCCAACTCACCTAGATAAAGAGATGTATGTACTCAGTACACAAATGATAGATTCAGAGCAAGAGCCATGCTCAGGAGTAAAAGCAAGCTTCTGGCTTCAGAACTCCCAGATTGTGTTTTAGATAATCTGATGGGTGGCTAAAACAGGTGGGATCCATATGTCATCCTGGCTGCAGGGAGAGAAGCTGAACATCTGTAGACAGGGCCTCATTGTGGATGAAGACTCCAGTATCTGGGGCAAAAGGCAGGGTCATACCAGAAGAGACAAGAAAGGAGAGTCAATGCCAGAGCTCACGTAAGGGTCTTCAGTTCTACAATAAGGAGATCCAATGCTCTCCTGTAGACAATAGGGAATTATTTAAGACTTTATAAGCAGGGGAGGAGTATGATTTGGTTCACCAAAGATTCATGAAATGTTTACTTTGCACTAGGTACTAACAAGGACATAAAGTTGAGTTAAAGGTAGTCTCTGTCCTTTAGACAAGTACACACGATGAAATAAAGTAAGTGAAACCCAAGATGTACAAAGGGTTAGAGAGATCGAAAGGAGATCCTGTCCACCAGATGGAGAAGATCTGGAAATATTTCACAGAAAGGGAATGCTTCAAAGGGGCCCTAAATTTATGAACATAGAATTTATGAACATAGAATTCACTAAAGAGGAAACATGAACAATCAATAAACTTGTTTTGTGGGTTTTTTTTTTCTTTTCAATTTTTAAGTAAGCTCTATGCCCGATGTGGAGCTTGTACTCATAAACCCAAGATCAAGACTCACATGCTCTACTGACTGAGCCACCTAGGCACCCCAATACTCAATAAACTTGTAAAAGTTGTTCAACTTCCCTACTAATTAGGGAGATGCATGTTAAAACCACAATGAGATGTCAAGGTGCCTGGGTGGCTCAGTCGGTTGAGCATCTGACTCTTTATTTTGGCTCAGGTCATGATCCCAAGGTCATAGAATCAAGCCCTGCATTGGGCTCTGTGCTGAGCATGAAGCCTGCTTGAGATTCTCTCTCTCTCTCTCTCTCTCTCTCTCTCTGCCCCTCTCCACCACTCCTGCACTCTCTCTCTCTCACACACACACAGACACACACAATGAGATGTTTTTTCATACCCATCAGATCAGAACAATTTTAATGTCTGACAAAACTAAGGGTTGACAAGGAAGAATGGTGAAAGAAATTTTTATACATTATTGGTGAGAATGGAAATTAGTACAACCACTTTGGAGAATATGGTAATTTGGCAATATCTATTTAAAGATGTGATGTGCGCTTACCATATGACCTCAGAATTCCACTTCTAGATATATATATATATATATATATATATATATATATATATATATTTCTCTGGAATTCTTATATATGTACACAAGGAGACATACCAAAATGCTCATCAGGGAAATGAATGAAGTACATGTACCAACGTGGATGAATCTCACAAATACAATATTGAAGAGGGAGAAAGCACAGAATACTTACCTGGGGGGATAGCCATTCATATACAACTTAAGCAAATTTATGCAAACTGAGTTTACACATTGGTTTATACAAACCAATTTAAACAAGTTTATATATTGCTTAGGGATCTATATCAGTATCTCTATGTAGAGGTGCCTGGCTGGCTCAGTCGGGAGAACATGTGACTCTTGATCTCAGGGTCATGAGTTTGAGTCTCATGTTGGGTATAGAGTTTACTTAATAAAAAAAAATTTTTTTTTAAACCAATGTAAATATGATTTTACCCCTGGGTGGCTCAATCAGTTGAGTGTCTGACTTTGGCTCAGGTCATGATCTCATGGTTCGTGAGTTTGAGCCCTGCATTAGGCTCTGCACTGACAGTGTGGAGCTTACTTGGGATTCTGTCTCTCTGTCTCTACCCCTACCCCATTTGCATGATTTCTATCTCTCAAGAATAAATAAAGAAGCAAAAAAAAGCTAAAAAAATCTATGTAAATATATATATATATATATATATATATATATATATATATATGCATAGGAGTGTATTTTGAGACCCAGCGTCCAATATGGCATTCCTACACCATCAAACAATTCTCTGGACTCCAGCAGGATGCCTGAGAATTCAACTCAATTCTGACACTATCTACCTGGAGACAGCATCAGATTCCACAAGGTAAAGGACTCAGATCTACAAGACGGCCCCACCCCATCCCCACTTTCGACCAGTAAGCCTAGGTTGTTTACCTGTGCCTCTCTGAACGACTAGCTATAAATCAGCTAGGACCTCCTGGGATCTCCTCTAGCAAATTCAGTCAATTTGCTAGAGTGGCTTGCTCAAACATTTTGCTTGGTAGATTAATGGTTTATTATAAAAAGGTATAACTTAGGAACAGCCAGACGGAACAGATGCAAGAGGGAAAGGCTTGGGGAGGGGGCGTGGAGCTTCCGTGCCCTCTTCCTGCCCTCTCCCTGCATTTACCAACCCAGAAGTTCTCCAAACCCCACTTTTTTTTTTTTTTAATTTTTTATGGAAGCTTCATTATATGGGCACGGTTGATTAAATTGTTGGTAGTCGCCTATGGCTTCAACTCAAGCACCTCTCCCTCCCCAGAGCTCAGGGGGGTGGGACTGAAAATTCCAACCCTCTGACCACGTGGTTGGCTCCATTGGCAACCAGCCCCCAAAGGGACTTGCTTTCCAAAGGTCATTCATTAACATTAGAAAAGACACATTTATCACTCTTCATGCTTGCTTAGGAAATTCAAGAGTTTTGGAAGCTCTGTGCCTGAAATGGGGATGAAGACTAAATATGTATTTCTTATTATAAATCACAATATCACAGAATAAGAAATACCAAATTCAGAAGAGTGGAATGAGGTTCAGGGAAGGAAAGACTGTAATTGAGGAGATGTTCACAGAAACCGTTATGTGTATGTGTATGGGTAAAATTTTCTTTCTCCTTTCTTTCTTTCTTCCTTCCTTCCTTCCTTTCTTTCTTTTCTTTTAATTTTTAACGTTTTTATTTCAGCACAAGCGGGGGAGGGGCAGATAGAGAGGAAGACACAGAATCCGAAGCAGGCTCCAGGCTCCGAGCTGTCAGCACAGAGCCTGACTTGGGGCTCAAACCCACCAACCTTGAGATCATGACCTGAACCGAAGTCGGATGCTTAACCAACTGAGCCACCCAGGCACCCCTAAAATTTTATTTATTAATCTGTGTGGTAAGTACATGGTTGTTCTTTGCACCACCCTTTATATTTTTTCTAGATCTTATGTATTGAACTTTTTGGAAAATAGAGTGAATACTTGCATCAGGAAGTTGTTCTAGGGAGAGAAAAAACCGTGCTGGCCGGGCGGGCTGCGTTCAGGGAACGAAGTGTCTACTTTCTTCTGCTTAGCAAAGAGTATTTAATGTCCTAATAGGAGCAACTTGCATTTATATAACATCCTGAACTTTATCAATCATTTTCACGTACACCAGCTCATGTAATCATCAACTTGAGAGGCAAGTATTCATTCCTTTTTTATGGAAGAGGAAACAGGCTCAGAAAGGTTAGGTGATATATTTGTTACTACTTATGTTAGAGCAAGGTTTAAAAAGATATGTATTAAATGGTATTGATCTCTAGAAGGCGGAATAATGGGTGATTTTACCTGTTTCGTTGGCTTAATTGTATTTTCTGATATTTCTAGAATGAACATGTATAACATATCAAGTGGAAAAAAAATAGTATAGTAGAGAGAGGGAGGGAAGAAGACAGGAAAAAAAAATCAGTGACTTGTGGGATCGAGCCCACTCTCCCCCTCTCTCTGCCCCTCCTCTACTCACAGGCTCTGTCTCTCTCCCGCTCTCTCAAAACAAATAAATGAACTTAAAAAAAAAAAGTGACTTTCTCAAATCACATAGTCAAGTTTTTGTTTTGTTTTGTTTTGAAGAAAACCCTGCCTTCAACATGAGGCTCAAACTCACCACCCAAGATTAAGAGGCTCGTACTTTACCAACTGAGCCAGGCTGGTACCCCTTCAGTAGTCGAGTTTTTGATCCTGATCCCATACCCCAAGTATACAAATGACAGACAACAGAAGAAATACAAGAAAGAAGTTAACATGTGAAACACAGGCATAACTTCACTAGCAATCAAAGACATGCATGCAAATGAAAACAATATGTGAGAATCATGTCTATTAAATTAGCAAAATGTTTCTCAAGGATAAGGGTGTAGTAAAACTGTTAGTCATTTATTGCTGATAGCATTGTAAATTGGTACAATTTGCTCAGAAAATTATTTGGAAGCAATTAATCAGAGCTGTAAAAATATTCACACCCTGTGTAAATCTAAAAGGTGGGAACATTTTTTTCTGGGGGAAAAAATTGTTCGGAAGAACACTACCAATGTAGCAGGGTATCTTCATTTAGACAAGGGTACACATTTGGCTGTTTATAGAAGGTGGGCCTAGAAACTTCTGGACATTTATTTTCACTAATTTATACATATAGGGATTTTTTTTTTTTTTTTAGCTGAAAGAAAAATGGGAAATTATGAGGGTGTGATTGGGAAAGAATGGTGGGGATTGGCCTAGTGTCTATTTAGCCTTTGGTGCTTGGAATGCCCTTTTTTTATTTTTATTGTTTTTCCCTCATACTATAACTTAACTTTATGAGATTTAAGTGGAAAAGGTCAGTCTCTGGAAAACTGTTCTGTTTTCCTGTTTCTTTTTTTTCCCCCCTTGTGAAATATAAATAAAAAGTATGTAAGTGATGCATATTAATTTGAGGAATTATGATAAAAAGAAAATCTGTGTGCTCGGTAGCCAGCTTAAGAAATAGAAACTTAGGGGCACCTAGGTGGCTGTCTCTTAAGTGTCCAACTTCGGCTCAGGTCATGATCTCTCGGTTCGTGAGTTCCACCCCGCATCAAATTCTGTGCTGCCAGCTCCGAGCCTGGAGCCTGTTTCAGATTCTGTGTCTCCTCTCTCTGCCCCTCCCCCCACTCATGCTCTCTCTCTCTCTCTCTCTCTCTCAAAAATAAATAAACATTTAAAAAACTTAAAAAAAAAAAGAAATAGAAGTATAACATTCTTTTTCCCATTCCAGTTAACCTCTACCCTGGATTTTGTATTCATAAACCTTTCGCTGTTCATTATAACTTGTGTTCATCCCTACTGCCCAAGCAATATATTGTTTAATATTTCCTGTGTTCATCTTTATGGCTTTTCGACTCTTCCATGTGTATTTTTGTCCTATTTTTGTGTTCACTAGTGAGTTTTTGAGGCTCATTGTGTTGATGCATGTAACTGTAGTTTGTTCATTTTCTCTGATGTATACAGTATTCCACAGTGTGAATTTACCACGTTGGTCAGAGGTGGGACCACTAAATCTGTATTTTGAACAAGCACCCCCAGTGTTACTAATGCAAGTGAGCCTTGGCTCATGCTTTTTGTTTTATTTAAAAAAATTCTTTTTAATGTTTATTTTTGAGAGAGACAGAGTGCAAGTGACGAGGCAGAGAGAGAGGGAGACACAGAATCTGAAGCAGGCTCCAGGCTCTGAGCCGTCAGCACAGAGCCCGACGGGGGGCTTGAACTCACAGACCGTGAGATTATGACCTGAGCCAAAGTCAGACGCTTAACCGACTGAGCCACCCAGGTGCCCTTGGCTCATGCTTTGAAACGTATTCTTAGAGGATGAGTCCAAGCTCCTACGCTTCAGTCGCTCAGCTCTCTACTCCTACCTTTTTAATTTCCTTTTTTTTTTTTTTTTGTAAGTAATTGCTACACCCAACATGGGGCTTAAACTCACAACCCCAAGATCAAGAGTTGCACTTTCCTCCCACTGAGCCAGCCAGGTGCCCCTAGAAAATTCTTATTCTTCAAGTCTCCCCATTAAATGATAAACTCCTCCAAGGCAAAGATTATCGTCCTTATCGTTGTTGTCATTGACATTTATGGGGCAGACGAAAGCAGATACTGTATAGACAGTTTTCTGTGTGTCATCCCATTGATCAGCACTCAACCCCATGAAGAAGGCACTGGGATTATCATTCTGCAGATAAGGAGATAAGGGTCAGAAAGAGTCAGTAACTTCCTGAAGTTCAAGAGCTCTTCAACATGGACCTCTTTCACTGTCTTGTCTTTATACCTCCAGGGTCTGGTGTAGGCTTTGGTGTGTGGTAAGCACTCAGTAAATGTTTGCTGAGCTGAAGTGAAGGGAAAAGTTAAAGAGACCAGATGGAAAATCATCCTGTTAGTTCAGATGATGGCGGTAGGGTTGGAGAAGAGGAGCTAGAAACAGGATGTGGCATGTGGGGCTATTACAGAGTTGAAATCTGGGTGGTGAAATTGGGGGAGGGAATGAGGAAGAGACAAGGGATTTCCTTTTTTTTTTTTTTTTAATGCTCAGGGACCAGTAATTTTATTTTTTTAGGTTTATTTATTTTTAATAACCTCTACACCAAACATGGGGCTCACACCCATGAGAACAAGAGTTGCACACTCTTCTGACTGAACCAGCCGGGCGACCCTCCTGTTTTATTTATTTATTTACTTATTTATTTATTATTTTGGGTAGTTCTGTATTTCTGGAAAATTTTAAAGAAAGCTCATGGTGCTTTTACAAATTTAAACAGAGAAAAAGCAGGGTAGAGGCAATGGCTATGTAACTTGGCACCAACAAAATAGAGCAAATAAGGGAGAAAGAGGAATCTAAGCCAAAAGCATGCTGGGGCTGGGAAGCCCTATTAAAAGAGTCTGAGAATAACTACATGTGAGTAGAAGTTTGATAAAAAAAAAAAAAAAAGAAGAAGATGAAGAAGAAAGAAATATAATGGGGTCTAGGAGAGTTCATTTTGAGGTAGGAAGAAGATTTAATGATCTTGCTTTATTGTTTTGGTGTCTTCCAGTGCCTGCCATGGTGCTCAGTCATGATGATAACCACCTACCATGACTTAGTGTGGGATGGGCATTGTGCTATTAAACACTTTATATCATAGATTCCGGCAATGCCTTCAGTGTCTCTCTCGATAATGTAAATTACAGATAGCTGTCAAACCAAACTTCCTCAGCTGCTGATCTTGCTTGGCCTCTACCGGACCATTAGCAGCACTCCCTTCTCCAGAGAATAACATCTGAAATCTTCAATTTGACAACTAAGAGCTTTCTTGGTGTGACTCGCACTTACCTTCTCTGTCCACCTTCGTCTCGTGCTGTTACTTTTCCAACACAGTGAGATCCCTGCCTGTGAGTGTGCGTCCATCCATCCATCCAGTGAGCATTTATTGACCGTCTACCACATGTCGGGCACTCTTTTAGGTGCAGGCAACAGACGGGGAAACAAGAGAAGTGGCTCCCTCCTAATATGGAGTTTTACCAGAACAATAAATGAGAAGATATCAGACAGGTGTAAGGACTTTGATGAAAATGAGAGAGGGCAATGGGATAGTGGGCACTGGGAGAGGAAGACTGACTAGATAGGGACAGTCAGGGAAAGTCTCTGCAAGAAGGTGAGTTTCAGGCTGAAAGCTGGTTGACAAATAGGAATCTAAGCAAAGATTTGGGTGAGGAACATTCTAGGCAGAGGGATCAGTTAGGACCAAGGCTCTAAGATGTATACAACCTTGTTGTGATCAAGGAATGGAGGGAACGTGGGCAGGCGAAAGCACAGTGGGTGAGAAGGAAGGTGATATCAGAAGAGGCTGGGGTGTCAGGCCAAGGGGGGGCTTGTAGGTCTGGTTAAAGATTTGGGTCTTTATACTAAAAGCAATGGGAAGCTGTGGGCTTTATTTAAGCAGATACGTGATGTGATTAGATTTAGGATTTTATTTTATTTTTTAAGTTTTTTTTTTTTTTTTTTTGAGAGACAGAGAGAGAGCAAGTAGGAGAGGGGCAGAGAGAGGGAGAGAGAGAATCCCAAGCAGGCTCTGCGCTGTCAGCACAGAGCCCGACATGGGGCTCAAACCCACGAACTGGGGGATTGTGACCTGAGCCAAAATCAAGAGTCAGATGCTTTAACCAACTGAACCACCCAGGCACCCCTGATTTAGGATTTTAAACAATCACTTTGGTTTCTGTGAGAAGGAATTAGAGCAAAAACAAAATCAGGGAGATCAGTAGGAGCCTAGGGCAGGAATTCAGAGAAGAGAGTGGTGGTCGTTTGGAGCTGAGAGGTGGCAGGAGAGATGGAGGTTCTGACGTAGGGTTGAAAGGAATCGGGAGAAGTGAAATTGGTACAGGTTGGTAACGATGTGCATTTTGAAGTGATGGAGGGAGGAGGTATGGAGTGTGTGCAAGAAGCGAATGGCCCAGTAATAATAGGGTAGAAACAAAGGGAAAATACGGAAGGTCACTTACCTCAACTCTCACCAATAGTATTTGAGTCTTCCTGCTCATGGCTCTGTGTGTGTGTGTGGTGGGGGGGGGGGGGGGCAGAGCCACAAAGCAAGTCACACGTTGCCCCTCAAGAGCTCACACTTACTGGACAGACACATTTGTAGATACACATCATCAAAAACAAGGTACTAGAAAAAGACTTAATATGTGACAAGCGAGTGGTGTCTACTAAACACCGTTGGGAGGAAGTAGAGATAGGAGAGGCTGGGGCCTGCAGAGCTTTTTGTTTGGAGGTAATGTGCTAACTACTGGCGGCAATGAGGCGGGGGGGGGGGGGGGGGGGGGGGGGGGGGGGGGGGGGGGGGGGGGGGGGGGGGGGGGGTTGCTTGTTGTTTTTCTGGATGCGCTCTGCCCAGCCCCACGTGGGGCTGCAACTCACCAGTAAGAGTTGCAAGTTCCACCGATGAGCCAGCCAGGCGCCCGGAGCGGGGGGCTGAGGCTTGGGAGATGGAGAAAAACCCAGGCCATGGGCCCCTCGCTCTCCTCCTCCCAGAGCACGAAGGAGCACGCGCAGAAGAGCCGTGCCCCACGGCGGACGGTGCTGGGCACTCCGAGAGCCCCCGGTGTGTGAAGCGCAGCAGCCAGAAGGATCTTTCTCTGCTTGAACTGATGGACTGAGGCCGACGGTGATCGGCTGACCTGTCCAAGGACCGTCGGCCGGTAACTAACTGCACCCAAACCAGAAACTGGGTCTTGTGCCCCCTGGTTCTGTGCCGCCTCTACATCCTGCCCGCTACGTGTCATTTGCAGACAATGTGTGCGCATCGCAGTTCTGGCGGGGTTCAGGGTTATGCTGCTTGTGTTTAATAATGAAGCTTTTGCGTCCCTCTGAGTCCCTAATTGGCTCCTTCTTGCGGGATTACCCTTCCAAGACACCTTCCATAAACTCAGTGCAAAATTCTCAGGAGGTCACTTCTGAGGGATATGATGCTCACCTCTGTATACCTCATTCTACAGCCTACCCTGGACAAAGCACTCTCCCCTGGAGGGAGGTACCCCTGGACTTCACGTAAATTACCCCTTACCTCCGCCAGCCAGGCTTTCCCTTGCCTTCTCATCTCAATTTTACAAGTTATTACTGTTGTTTAACAACGGATCGTATCGGATTCAGGATGATACTTGGGTAGATAGATACAATGAGTGATAAAATGGCAGATAAAATGAGCGAAGATGCTATACTCTCACAGTGCCATAAAAGGGATGTAAAATCATTCCCTGCTAATACGGACGCGGCTGCCTCTCCTGCTTCAGGCCAGGATAGTGATGGGAAGTATGAATTGGCAAGTTACAGTCCGTCCCTAAGGAATCATTCAAGTATTTACTGAACTCTTTAGCGCACTGTTTCACGGGGAACCAGACAAACTGGCGGGGAAGAAGGCTGGAAAAAAAGCAAAGGAGTCCACTGGAAAAGCGAGATTTATGCGTGTATAAATGTCCTGTCAGAAACAGCCTCTCACGGAAGGAGCTTCGAAATCTAGGGCACGGAGGCTGATATGCAGGTGGCGATATTTAAAGAGTGAAGGAATTCTAATAAAACAGTGGGTGTGCTGTTCCTATACAAACTGTACCTCAGGGAAACCAGAGTTGAGAAGAGGGAGTTCTGTTGATAGACGCATTCCCGCTAATAAACGAAGAAGGAATAAGTGATAGAAATAAATAAAGCCTCACCGTTTGGCAAACCCAAATGAATCAAGGGCGTGTTGATGGCTGCTAATATCTGAGACAAAACAGCACTGTGTACCTCCTGGTAGAAGACACGAGATCACTCTGGAGTGTTCCTGCCTGCCCCCACCCCCGCTCCCCGCCGGAAATCTGAATCTGATCATGTTTACAGATCCGAATGCCAATATTAGGAGGCTGGAGGAGCGCGTTAAAGGGCCCAGAGGATGGAATCAGCAAAAACGCAGAGCTGTGGGAGGCACCACGGGACAACCAGGTTTGTTCAACAAGGAAGTTACAAGAACAGAGAGAGGGAGGAAGAACGGGGAGAACTTCGGATCAAGGCTTGTAAGGAAAATACCACCTCAATCGCTATGGAGACCTTATTTGGATTTTGATTCAAACAAACAACAGCAGCAACAACAACAAAACAATAAAAAACACAAACAACATAAGATAGTTAGGGACATGTGAACGTTCACTGAAATATTTGATGATACTGTGAATCACTGTTAATGTTTTTTCCAGTATTGTGGCTGTGTTCGCCTCAGAAGACTACCTTTGGCTCACCGCTTTTCCCTTAGAGTGTGAACCACCCCCCCAAGCCACGTGTGCCTGTCCTTGCCTTTCCACTCTCACTCCATGACGATCAAGGACCTCCAGCCCAGGGTCCTGTAAAGCTCCCTGGAACTTAGGCTACATCCTTCCATCGTTTCCAAATTCAAAACGGTTTGGTACAGATAACATGGGGCGGCCAGTCCTACACGTAATGTCTCAGAGACACTCTAACAAATGTCAGAGCTGGTCTGTTCTATGTTGTTAAAGAAGAGACTCGCAGCCAAATCCTGGCTCTGTGTCGCCTAGGTGACCCACGAGGAGTTGCTTAGCATTTTTGGGCCTTAGGTTTTCAACAGGTAGAGAAAGAAGTCTGTTATTATGAGAGAAAATGGGACGCCTGGGAAATATTAGCCAGAGTTCCTTGGAGGGAAGACATTTGCAACACTGAACTTTAGAGATATCATTACTTTATAATTTAACAACAAAGTGCTTGTGTGTGTGTGCATGTGTGCGCATTAGAGCCTCACAACAATCTTGTGAGGTAGGTAAGGTGGAGGCTGAGAGAAGGTAAAGTCCGGCCAAATTAAATGTCAGGGCCGGGTCTCAAACACCTCACCTTCTCAAGGAAGTCAGTGTTCTTTCCAACACACTGCCTTCCCTCAATTTATTTCAGTTAAATACAGAAATGTACTGGTGCCTCAAATGAATGACTCTTAAAAAAAAATTAGGGAGTCACAGTAACTTAAAACTCACGGGCCAATGACCCAGGCGATTCAAAGACAGGAGTTGTCTCCTTCAGCTAAATGCCAGGAAGGATCCCTGTAATATTTAATAGCAATGTTGCTTCCATAGTTTTATAGTCCCCTTCCAGGTCCCTTGGGCTTGTTCATCGCGGGATATTTGTGCCTCAGATGACAGCAAACCTCCAGTGGGAGTACCTCATACACGGCTGTACAAAGAGCTTCTGAAATTCTTTCAGCCTCTAAATCACAGGACCACAAACATCCTCTTCGAGAATTCTGCCTCGTCATGGCAATGAGACATCTGGTGACTAATGTCTGCACAGCCCTGGATTGGGAGAGTGTTTTCTGTTTTCTGTGTTCACACCCCAAATCTTCTAGTGGCAATCTCATTTCTGGCAAGTTCTGGGCTTGCGGGGCTGCACTAACGGATTCCTTATCAAGTTATAAGGCTAGTTAAACGCAACCAACTTCGTACTGAGCGCCTTTTAAGGGCCAGCCATTATACGGTATTAAGGGCTTATGATAAGATCTCAAATATCATTCACTAACAGTGATAATGTGGCCACATTTATCTCACTTCTCTTTTACTTACCAAGCATCAACCGTCAAACTCACCCCTAAGGTCGGTCAAAAACACTGAAGGAATGCCTTTTGTGTTCAGGATATTATTTGGTGCCTATGAGTTTATCTCCGCCATTAAAGCGGGGAAGAAGACGGAGGACAGACCGGGGCCCAACCTGAGCCTCTGATGCCCAGGTTCAGGCTTTCTCTACATGGAGCACTTGGAGACAAGGGAAATGAAAATCTGGAAGGGGCAGCGGACCATTTCCTAGATCAAATGGGTGTTTTGATGGCATAAGAGATGTGCTTTTTGGCGGAAGCTCTTGTCACACCTACTGCAGTGGAAAGGTTTTTCCCCCGTGTGGGTTCTCTGGTGTGTGAGGAAATGGGAACGCTGACTGAAGGTTTTGCCGCACTCGGGACAGCGATAGGGCCTGTCTCCTGCGTGGATTCGTTGATGGGTAATGAAGTGGGAGCTCTGGTTGAAGCTCTTCCCACACTCGCCACATTTATAGGGTCTTTCCCCCGTGTGGATCCTTTGGTGCTTTATGAGGGCAGAGCCGTCGGCGAATCCCTTCCCGCAGTTGTCACACTGGAACGGCCTCTCACCTGTGTGTGTCCTCTGGTGCGTGACCAGGTGTGAGCTCTGACTGAAGCTTTTGCGGCAGTGGGGACAGCTGAAAGGCCTTTCCCCCGAGTGGGTGCTCATGTGCGCTACAAAGTGAGAACTATCTCGGAAGTCCTTCCCGCACTCTGCGCATTTGAAGGGCCGCTCTCCGGTGTGAGTTCGCTGGTGCTTCACCAGGTCTGAGCTCTGGCTAAAACTCTCCCCACAGTCGCTGCACCTGTAAGGCTTCACGCCCGTGTGGGTCCTCTGATGGGTGATGAAGTTTGAGCTTCGGCTAAAGCTTTTATGGCATTTGAGACACGTGTAGGGCTTCTCTCCCGTGTGGGTTCTTTGGTGCATGACGAGGTGTGGCTTCCGCCCAAAGGTCTTCCCACACTCGGGGCACTCGTAGGGTCTCTCGCCTGTGTGGGTTCTCTGATGTTTGATGAGCGTAGAGCTGTCGCTGAATTTTTTCTCACAGCCGCTGCATTGGTAGGGTTTCTCTCCCGTGTGCGTTCTGCGATGGGTGACAAGGTCTGAACTCTGCTTGAAGCCTTTCCCACATTCGATGCACTTATAAGGCCTCTCGCCAGTGTGGGTTCGTAGGTGTCTGATGAGATAGGAGCTCTGGTTAAAGCTTTTCCCGCACTCTGCACACACGGGCTTCTTTCCTGCATATCCATCCAGGAGCTCGTTTAAATCCTTCTCTTGCGGAAAGGGCTCCGGCTGGCCCTCTCCTGGGAGGGCCCCGTGTTCCCCTTCTAACTCAAGGTCCCTCTCCCAGTTTCCTCCCCAGTTAGGAGGAGGAGAAATATCCTTATTGGCCCTTTCTGAGGATGTTCCACACCGTTCTGCTGCTTCTGAAATGTCCCGACTGAGTTTGGTCACCTGATTCTCAAAGTCTGAAAAATTAACACAAGTTAACCAATTATCCGGAAAAACATCAGAAAGCAGTAAGGAAGACTGAGATTAGTGGTTTTGCAACAGACTACACAATTTGACTACTCTGATTTTAAACCTTGTGAAAAGTTTTATTTACTTGTTTAAAGATTTTATTTTATTTTTATACTACAGGCTGGTGTATCCCATCTATTTTATCATATCTATATTATACAGCCGCTTTTGCTGTTGCAAAGATTTTATTTTTAAGTAGTCTCTATACCCAATGTGGGGCTTGAACCCACAACCCCAAGATCAAGACTCATGGGCTGTACTGACTGAACCAGCCAGATGAACTCGGTGAAGTTTATCAAGCTTACAAAACCTAAATTCCTAAACCCTTTTTAAGATGAATCCTTTTTTTACAATGTTTATTTTTGAGGGAGAGAGAGAGACAGAGTGAGTGGAAGAAGTGCAGAGAGAGAGACACACACAGAATTCCAAGTAGGCTCCAGGCTCTGAGCTGTCAGCACAGAGCCCGACGTGGGACTCGCACTCACAGACCACGAGATCGTGACCTGAGCCAAAGTCAGACACTTAACCGACTGAGCCACCCAGGTGCCCCTTAAGATGACTCTTGAAGTAACCTTGATATCCTTCAAGAGTATATGCCACATATTGTCCAAATCCGGCAACTCTTTTCAAAGATGTTATAGTATAGACAAAAGTGAAATGCTTATTTTAAAATGAAGACTTCAGGGGCATCTGCGTGGCTCAGTCAGTAGAGCCTGGGACTCTTGATCTTGGGGTTGTGAATTCAAATTCCATGTTGAGCAAAGAGTTTACTTAAAAAAAATAAAATGAAGGGACTTTAGCTCAGGTCACGATCTTGTGCTTCGTGAGTTCAAGCCCAACGTCCGGCTCGCTGCTGTCAGCGCCTAGCCTGCTTCGGATCCTCTGTCCCCCTCTTTCTGCCCCTCCACCACTCACGCTCTCTCAAAAATAAACTTTTTTTAATTAAAAAAAAAAAGGGGGGTGCCTGGGTGGCTCAGTTGGTGAAGCGTCCAACTTCGGCTCAGGTCATGATCTCACGGTTCATGAGTTCGAGCCCCACGTCAGGCTCTGTGCTGACAGCTTGGAGCCTGGAGCCTGCTTCGTCCGGCTTCGGCTCAGGTCATGATCTCACGGTTCATGAGTTCGAGCCCCACGTCAGGCTCTGTGCTGACAGCTCGGAGCCTGGAGCCTGCTTCGGACTCTGTCTCCTTGTCTCTCTGCCCCTCCCCCACTTGTGCTCTGTCTCTCTGTGTCTCTCAAAAATAAATAAATGTAAAACAATTTTTTTTAAATAAATGAACCAAATGAAGACTTTATTTGGTCCGTTACTGACTGCCCAAGAAGTCCAACTTAAACCTGTAAAAGTGAGAACAGAAGTCTACGGCAGCATTCCAAATTCTTCATCTAAGCAAGGGTTAGATTTCTTCCCACCTCGTAATAGTCACATCTCACCTGTGTGACTTTCCCGTAGGATCTTTCTTGCCTCGAAATTTTGGAGCGGTAGCGTCCACGGTTCTTCTTTCTGCTCCAGCTGGGAAATCACACTTGGTCTGGAAATCCTATACAGGAAGGTGAACATAGCATATTAATCGGAACCAGCCATACAAAGCCTGACCAAAAGGCAAGCCCTCCTTCTTCCCTAAGCAGAGGACAACACCCAGGGAGATGCTAATGTATGTTTGGTCTCAGTGAAACAATGAGATGGAATAATAAAACAGATTATCTCCCCAAGGGGCTGAGAAAAAAGCCCCTTTCCTCTCATCACACACACACACACACACACACACACACACACACACACACAACAGACTTGGGTGACAGAAACTCTAGAGTGAGCACAATAATTCACTTCTGAAGGCACAAGGCTAAATTCAGATATAGAGAGAATTTTCTCAGAAACCATGCCGCCAAGACCTCACCCTTAGAAAGAATCAAGGAAGTTAACTCTAATGTCGGGCTTTAAACTTTTCCCAGAAAGGCAGCAGTAGATACAACCATGAGAAAAAGACAAACACTTGTAAGGAAAAAAAAAAAAATGGGCAAAGGTCATAAATAGGCAATTCACACACACACACAAATACACGCAATCTATAAATATATGAAAAATCTTTAACCTTACCATTAACCGGAAAAATTCAAATTAAAACAATGATACAGTTAGGCAATACAATGTAGAGGAAAAGAGTGCAAATTTCAGTTATATTGCGTACGAGTCAATCTTATCCCTTCCTCTTACTAGCTGTGTGACCTCAGGAAAGTTACTTAAACTCTCTGTCTCAGGGTCATCATCTATAAAATAGGGATAATGATAAGACCTACCTTCTAGTATTGTTGTAAGGATTAAGTGGGAACTCTTCAATGTTAGCTATCACTATTATTTAACCCAGACTCTTAAATTATCCTACCATGATAGCTAGGATGTATAGAAATGGACGCTTTCATATAATGCTTGTAGGAATAAAGAATTCAATCTTTTTGGAAGGCATTTGGCAAAAATATCAAATACTATAGAAAGATATCTATTCTTTGGCCCAGCAATTCTAGTTCTGGGAATTCTAAGGAAATGAAAAAAAAGTTAAAAAATAAAGTTGTGCAAAAGATCTATTACCTAATTATTAACTAATTATACTTTAAGAAACCATATTCCCCCCCACCCCCAAAAAAAAGAGAGCTAAAAGATGTTCATCACAATACTGGTAAAGATCTGGAAAGGACCTAAATGTCCTATGACAAAGGAATAATTATATTTGATTAAGCCATATGAAATTGCCAGTGTAGGGGCGCCTGGGTGACTCAGTCGGTTAAGCATCCAACTCTTAATCTCGGCTCAGGTCACGATCTCACAGTGAATTCGTGCCCTGAGTCGGGCTCCGTGCTGACAGCGTGCAGCCTGCTTGAAATTCTGTCTCTCCCTCTCTCTGCCCCTCCCCTGAGTGTGCTCTCTCTCTGTCTCAAAATAAATAAATTTCAAAAAAAAAAATTTTTTTTAATTGCCATTGTATAAGTTAAAAAGCGGCTTAAAAATGGTCAAATATATGGTTCAATCTAATGTAAATTATTGTATTCCATACAATAAAATACTAAGTGATTATTTTGAAGCAATGTATAGAAAAACAGTTATTGTTGTCAGAATGTATTACAATACAATGTGTAAAAAAGTAAGATGCACAACGGAATTTACAGTATGATCCCAATGTTTTCTCTTTTGTTTTTGTTAATTATATCTGTGCTTAGGACAATGGCTGGAAGGACAGTAACTCTTCAGAAGTGGGATGGAGTGGGACTTTTGGTTTCATTTTGTTTGTCTTTTCTTCAATGAGTATATATTAGTATACTTTTATTTTTTTTTAATGTTTTTTAACATTTATTTATTTTTGAGAGACAGAGAAAGACAGAGCTCAAGCAGGGAAAGGGCAGAGAGAGAGAGAGGGAAGACACAGAATCTGAAGCAGGCTCCAGGCTCTGAGCTGTCAGCACAGAGCCTGATGTGGGGCTCAAGCCCACAAACCGTGAGATCATGACCTGAGCCGAAGTCGGACGCCCGACCGACTGAGCCACTCAGGTGCCCCTATGGTGAGATACTAATTAAACAATAAATATCAAAGATATCTACAAACCATAAAGTGCCATAAAAATGTAAGTCATTAAAAAAAAGGAAGTTATTTTTTTTTCTGCTAGGGAGGCAACAATTATTAAAGATCTCACAGAGATCTTTAGCTCTAAGAGATCAACGTCCCTAGAGACCACTCAGACCTGGGCCCTCTCACATGATCTAAGTCTTTAAAAAAATTTTTTTTTGATGTTTATTTATTTTTGAGATAACGCGAGAGACAGAATGCGGGCAAGTGGAGGGGCAGACAGAGGGAGACACAGAATCCAAAGCAGGCTCCAGGCTCCGAGCTGTCAGCTGTCAGCCCAGAGCCCGACGTGGGGCTCAAACTCACAAACCGTGAGAACGTGACCTGAGCCGAAGTCAGACACTTGTTCGACTGAGCCACTCAGGTGCCCCTCACGTGATCTAAGTCTTAAACCTAAAGGAGAGTAGCATCCTTACCCTGGGAGAGCCCATTCTTGTAACTGTGCTGGGTGGTATCCCTGAAGAGCATTCTCTAAGCTGGGTCCAGGTAACCCATTCTTCCCTGAAGTCCCCAGCCACATCATTGAGAGTCATCAGTTCCTAAAGCAGGAGAACTCAGTATGCATCAAAAGCTCCCTGGATAGTCTAACCATTGTCTCAAAACCAAAAGACCACCCCGGTGCCACCAGTATACCCAAAGACCCCAGCCCCCCCCCCCCCCCCCGGAATAGAATAGTTCTGAGATAAATTCTGTCAACCATAGAAGGGTTGCTTTTCTTACTGTTTTTACATAATCCTTCCCTTGGCCAACATTCACATCACTAAGTGAGGCCTGGAGCTCCCAAACACAGCTACAAGAAACATTAACCTTTTGAGGAACAAATTGTCCATGATGGACAAGATAAACAAAGGATAGAGTATGCAGGTGTTGGGGGGAGGGACTTGATTTTGCGAAAAGCTCTCCAGCTACATCTTCCTCGGCAAGCTAGGAAATTGTGGATTTAATTATACTCGTATTAGCTATGAGAACAGCTGGCTTTTCCTGGCTTGCAGATTTGGTGTCAACCTCAAGGAACAGATCAGACAGAACATGAAAAGTTCTGGGTACCATTTTTACAGTAATGTGCTGTAAAAGGCAGTAAGAGTCACAAAGAAATAGAATTTTGTTTTGTTTTGATGTGTGTGTGCGTGTGTGTGTTTGCGGGGGGGAGGGGTGGCTTAAAGAGTTTCCAATAGAAAAAAACACAAGTCAGCCAGCTGAATCTACTACAAAAACTGCGTTTCAGTGGAGGATGGACCAGACTGGAACGAGGAAGCTTTCCTCTTTCTCGTCTTTTGTCACACCAGTCGAAGCACCTGGCTACTACTAGAATATTCTTGCACTTTTCGTGGAAATACTCATGCATTTACACACATTGCTCTCGGTCCTTTATAAAGTACTGAGTTTTTAAAAGACCTAAAAACCGTAAGGAAACATTTCATCTCTCTGCTTTAAAACCCCAACAAACGAAAGGAATGCCATTAGGAGGTAAAAACTGGAAATAAGTTTTGAGCATACATTTTATTTCGGCATCCATGAGGAGACACAACTGCAGGGCCCACTTGCAGGAGACAGCGGGACTGAGGGGAGGAGAGTTCACAGCCACGGTCACGGAAACATTGTTTCCCACCCGGTCTCCCATCCCCCCACCCCCACCCCCCGCAGGTGACCCCGCAGGCCCCCGGAGCGCCGAGGTGCTGTGACTAAGTGCCATCGTGAGCGGCACCGGTTTGTTCGCTGGGTTTATTAATAGGGACATGACGGCACGGGTGGGACCGGCACTCGTCCCCCACCCCCACCCCCCTCGCGGTGCTGCAGGCCCTAATCAGGGCGCCGCGGTCACAGGGTCACAAGGCACGCCGAAGCCCGGGGACCACGACCGAGGAGCGGGAAGACTGATCAAGAGGATGGGCTATCCCGACGACGGCACAGAAAGCCGCAGCCACCTCTCTTCACTCTTCGGCGAAACCCGCGGGCTCCGAAAGGCGAGCGCGGCGACCTGGCAGGGGCCACAGCGCGGCGGCGGGCGAGTCCCCTCCACGCCCCTCCGCAGCTCCCGGGCGACCGCCGCAGTCTCCTTCCCCGCATCACTCACCGGCCCGGCTCCGGGATGGAGCAGAAAGTGAGAGTCCTCCACCGCCGAGCCGCTCCCGGCCCACAAAGCCGAGGCGGTCCCTTCTCGAACCCGACCGGGATTCGTGACAGGGCTGTGGGGACACAGGTGGGACTCTGCGCTCGACCGCTCGCAGCCGGAAGATACCGCCCCTGTTTCATTGCCATTGGCTGCTCAGTTTCGGCGACCAGAAGCCTTGTCCGCCCATAGGCTGGTGCAGCTTTCAATCTCCGCGCGGCCTTCTGGGAAATGTAGTCTCGAACAAGACCGCTTCGAAGGACTCGGAGTCCGGGGATGCCCAGGTCCCAGCGGCGCCAAGTGCAAAACCCAGTTCTCCCTACCGCGGGAACTGCTCCTCCCGAGGTGAGAGGGTGGGGTCCGGAGACTGCACACCCGGAGAGGGATCTGCAGATGGGAACCACCTGGCCTCACCCGACTGCCGCCGAGCAGCCTTGTACCAACGGCGGCGTCTCCCGCGCTCTGGCACCTCGCCCTTGCCAAGCGAGGGGCAGCTCATCGCCGCGGCCTTGTGGATCCTCCTGTGCCGGGTTCCCCATCCTGGGGGGCAGAGCCTGCCTGGTGTCTGCCACCAACAGATCCCTGGGCAACTGAGGCTGTGCATTAAGAAACCCCAAGCAGAAGCCTTTAGCGGAAAACAGACGTTTTGCCCCCTTCCATTGGCATCGCAATTTCCTCTCCATTGGTAAGCACACCTGTTAATAGCCAGAGGAGGCTGGCCTGGGTGTCTTATCGCCTAGGAAAGGTGTACTGGGTTCCAAACTGTGGAGCCTCCCGGGTCTTCCCCTACCTAAAAAATAATAGAAGCCTTTCTTTACAATGAAGAAAACGCACCTGTCTACCCGATTTGTTGATTCATTCAGTGCAGTTAAAAACAAACAAACAAACAAAAAACCGAAACATTTTGGGGCACTTGGGTGGCTCAGTTGGTTAAGCGTCCAACTTTGGCTCAGGGCATGGTCTCATGGTTCTTTGAGCCCTGAGTGGGGGCTCTGTGCTGACAGCTCAGAGCCTGGAGCCTGCTTGGGATTCGGTTTCCCTCTCTCTGCCCCTCACCCGCTCGTGCTCTGTCTCTCTCTCTCTCTCTCTCAAAAATAAATAAATAATAATAAAAGAATAATAATAAAGAAGAAATTAAAAATAATATTATTAAAAATAAGAAGAAGAAGAAGAACATTTTGTGGTGGACTGTAAAATTCTTAGAATGACCAGCTCAAGGGGTAATGTGAAAGACTCCTTCAGTGCTAGTTCAACCATTCCTTCAATGTGTACGGTGTATCTTCCAACAAATATTTACTGGGAACGTTCTACATTCCAGACTGTTCTGCGCATTGTGGTTACCCACAGGAATCACACGTGACCATTGCCTTCCTGAAGCTCACAGGCCAACAGAGGCGAGAAACCATAGAAAATACACTGCAATACCAAATAATGTTTTCTTTTTTTTTTTTTCCATATAGCTAGTGCATCTCAATTGTTTTGCTATATAACTGTAGTCAGCTGCAAAATGACCACAATAGCATTTTGGGGAATTCTGCCCACCATAAACAAACATCTGGTTTTGCTCAGCAGATACGTTTTAGTTAGATGGAAATGGGATAAACTGAAATCTCATGGGAACCCAGAAACAGCAAGGAACACCCTGGAAACCTAGGGAGTGCCAGGCTCCCATAAACGGAACACAGTTCAGGACCTGGATAATCAGAGGCATCTCGAGACCCCTCAGGGGTCTTTCTGGCATTCTGCCATCAGGAAGATTCTATGGCTCTTCAACCGATCATCAGGGAGTGTGGAGGGCAGGTACACGAAGAGTCACTGAATCTGGCCGATGGCTCTCCCTTGCCTCTCCCTCTGGCCTCGTTCCTTCTGCCCCCGCCTCGCTCTCTTAGCATTTTATTCATCGTTATCAGATGTGTGGGGAGAAGAAGGGGAGGAGAAGCTCGGTCTCATGAGAAAATCAGCCTGTAGAGAAATGAGGCCATGTACCCCGGGGGGCTACTTGGAGCAGGCCCATGACCTATTAGGAGTTGGGTGCTTACAGGTGTGGCAGCATGGAAATGGAGGAGGGGAGGGAAGCTGAAAAGACTTCATGGAGGATGAAGAGAGATTTTTAGCAGGTGCTTTAACTCCCTCTAAGGGAGGGAGTATATCATCTTTTGGTGCATAACAAATTACCCCTCAAACGCCGTGGGTTATCACAGCCATTTATTATGGTTTCTGTGGCTCGCGAATCCGAGCAGCTTAGCTGGCTGTCTCTAATCGAGGGTCTGTCATGAGGCTGCATCCAGGTGCTGACTGGGGCTGCGGATGATCCGAAGGCCTGACTGGGGCTGGAGGCTCTGCTTCCAAGCTCACACATACACAGGCTGTCTCCTCACACGTAGGCCTCTCCTCACAACACGGTGGCCAGTTTCCCCAGAATGAGCGATCTGACAGAAGCAGAGGCTCACCTAATCTTGGAAGTGATATACCGTCCCTTCTGCCAAATGCCCTTGGTCATGCAGACCACCCCTGGTACGGTGTGGGACAAGGACATGAATACTAGGAAGCATGGATCAGTGGGCCACCTTGGAGACCGGCTACCACAGGACTAAAGTGGACTTTAGGACATTTTCCTTGTGACGCTCTGTCAAACTCCTGTGGCACCTCTTTAAGGAAACTTGTAATAGAGATCTATACGTATGGGGAAGCGGGGAGGGACAGTCACAATGTACACGGCACGACCCAGAGGTACAAATTAAAAAACAATATTTTTTTATTTTAGAGAGAGAGAGAGTATGAGCAGGGGAGAGAGTTAGAGGGAGAGAGAGACAGAGAGAGACAGAGAGAGAGAGAGAGAGAGAATCTCAAGCAGGCCCCACACTCAGTATGGGGCCCAACGTGGGGCTCGATCCCACAACCCTGGAATCATGACCTGAGCCGAAATCAAGAGTAGGATGCTCAACTGACTGAGCCACCCAGGCGCCCTAGTACACATTTTTTTTTTAAGTCTTCATGACTGCACTAAGATTCCTCAGAAGATTCTCATTACTGGGCAGCTCTTCAGCTTACTGGTTAAAAAGAACATTCTCTTTCGGGTTTGAAATAGTTAAATTTGGGCAAATCGGAGTCCATTTAAAGTTCAAATTCCCTCTGAAAGCTGCCTGTCTCCCCCAACGGCGTCCTCTCCACTTACTCATTCCCAAGATGTTGTCGGGGAGCAGGGGGCGCACGGGGGGAAGGGACCCCAGTTCTCCAGCTGACCTTCTCCACCGACTCCTGCTCACCCCACGCACAGCTCACTCACCAGATCTCTCCCGGCCTCTCTACTCATTTCATCGCCACTGACGCATCCAATTCCGGGGGCCTGTTCTCTCCGGTGCCTGCTTAGGCCACTGCCCTGAAGTCTTGGCCATGGGTCTTCAGCCACAGGGTGACCCTTCGGGAGGCTTCCTGGCTCTCAGTTTCAGCCTGTCCCATCACCCTTACTGGGAGCACTTGGAGATTTCTGAAACCCTCCACGGTACACAGCATAAGCCTCAGGGTGCTGCTTCTGACCCTCTGTCTGCCCGATTCATCCATGGCTGCCATTTCCACACTACTGTAACTACGTCACGTTGACTCAGGGATGCTCTATGGGTCAGTCTCCTTTAACAGTTCAAAAAAGAAACAGGCTGCGATTTCTTTCTTTCTTTTTTTAATAGGTTTCCTTCATTAAAAAATTTTTTTTAATGTTTATTTTTGAGAGAGTGGGGGAGGAGCGGGGGGATGGGGGGACAAAGGGTCCAAAGCAGGCTCCAGGCTGACAGCACAGAGCCCGATGCTGGGCTTGAACTCACCAATCGTGAGATCATGACCTGAGCCGAAGTCGGAGCCCCGCCCCCCTTCCCGGCTGAGCCACCCAGATGCCCCAGCTGCAATTTCTTTTATTTCAGTTTCCCTTTCAGTCTCTTTGGGGTTCTTAGCACTGTCCTGCGTCTGTTCCCTTTGGCGATAAACTTCCTGGCCTCCTTTTAATGGCCCCAGCCTGCCTGGAGCCCCTCTCTAAGGAACTGCGCCTGGCTGTGTGTAAGGGACTACTGTCGTTCAGCCGGTAGGGGCTATTTTTCTCAGGTATCAAGAAGCGTGGAAATAGCACCGGTCCAGCCACTCTGGGAGGGCCAGCAGGGACTCAGATGACCTCTGTCTCTCTGCTCTGCCTACCTTAGTGGGAGGCCCTTGTCTTGGTTGCTTCCAGTCATCACGTCCGGGTTCCAGAATAGAATATTGTTCCACCATTAAATGCTATCAGCATTGAACTAATGCAGAACGTGGAAAAATGAAAGATGTGTAAAAAAAAAAAATGTGGCAAAACAGGTGCATCAAGTATGATCACACTTGTATGTGGTGAACACTTGTCATTTGTCTACTAGCTCACTGGTCCCGGGTATTACAAGAAATAGCACCCGATCTTTCTTGAGGAAACAGCACCCGTGGTTCAGATGTCAGCTGGCCTCTCCTCGCGT
Source organism: Panthera tigris (assembly GCF_018350195.1). Lineage (NCBI taxonomy): Eukaryota > Metazoa > Chordata > Mammalia > Carnivora > Felidae > Panthera > Panthera tigris. Next base: position 5,061,169 of record NC_056665.1, on the reverse strand, counting down.
GACCCTCCCCTCCGTCACAGGGTTTGGCTTAGAAGCGGGTACTTGAGGGCCGGCTGGGTGGCTCAGTCGGCTAAGTGTCCCACTCTGGATTTCGGCTCAGGTCATGATCTCGCGGTCCGTGGGATCGAGCCCCACGTCGGGCTCTGCGCTGATATCGCAGAGCCTGTTTGGGACTCTCTCTCTCCCTCTTTCTCTGCCCCTCCCCTGTTTGTACTCTCTCTCTCTCTGTCTCTCTCTCTCTCTCTCAAAATAAATAAATAAACATTACACTCTATACTAAAAAACAGAAGTGGGTACTTGATCCAGACTGAGCCAGTCACCGCCCCGTGCCACCTTGCGATGACAGTTTGTCAGAGAGTGTGCTGGTGTATCGAGCAGAGCCTGTCAGGAACCTTCCCTGGCACTTCTTAATCTGGGACCAAAGAAAAAAGGCCTTTTCCCACAGGGGAAGATGGGGGGCCGGGGGGCCGGGAGGCTGGGGGAATGGGCCGCCACGTTTCCTGCCGGGTGAACTGCAGTCTGAGTGCACGAGTGGACCACAGAGAGCTGGAAGCAGAGAGCAAAAGCTGGGGGGCAGTCCTGAGAGCCTTCGAGTCTTTGGTCACTGAGGCCAGAAATAACCCTGACTTTTCCCTAAGTGTGTCTTATGAGTCAATACACATTCCTTTCTTGCCTAAGCTAGTTTGAGTGGCAAAGGTCAGACACTCGAAATTTAAAAATTCCCCAATAACGCACCATTTCTGTCAAAGAAAAATCCATGGACGTGGACACACACATGTACGTATATACAAATATGAGAAGAGCTTTTGCTCATCTGTATTTCAAATCTCTCTCAATGACCCTAGTCGGTTTTTAATGCCGTGTTTTAGAATTATCCAGTTAAATGTACTTTCTGTAAAGCGTTCAGATAATTCGCCTAAAAGAGAATGCAATTAGAAACAAAATGTGCAGCTTTCATCCTTGCCGATAATAACAAACGAGCAAAATTACTTGAAACCCTTTTAAGCTGAACCACTTCCAGGAGAATTAACCAATTCAACTCCTTCTTGGTAGAGATTCAAAACCAAGTATCTATACCTAATGTGATAAAAAGGATCAGGCGGGGATTATGACCAACTGGTATGATAATGAGGTAATTCTCCCAAACTCCCTCTTTACAGAAGAGACAGTATATCTTCTGTAAAGATGTGTTCTCATTTGGAGGAGGGCCTGAAATTTCCAGAGGGCTTCCGCACAACCTCCTTCCAGGATCTGGGAACCAACTTTGTTTCCTGTCTCTGGTAACCCGACATCACTCATAAAAGACTTTTTTGTGTACTGTGAATCGTATGAGGAAGACTTTGTGACCCTACAGGTTAATTTTTGTAAGACAGAAATTCTCTATTTGAAAATGCATGTTGAAATCACATATTCCATCACCATGGGGAGTTTCTTACTTCCTCTAACAAAAAATCTTTTATTTTTATGATTATGTAAGTAAAATGCATTCATTTTTTAAAAAATTAGAAATACAGGGGCACCTGGGTGGCTCAATCGGTGAAGCATCCGACTTCAGCTCAGGTCATGATTTAACAGTTCCTGAGTTCGAGCCCCACATCGGGCTCTGTGCTGACAGCTTAGAGCCTGGAGCCTGCTTTGAATTCTATGCCTCCCTCTCTCTCTGCCCCTCCCCTGCTCATGCTCTGTCTCTCTCTCCCTCAAAAACAAATAAAAACATTTAAAAAAATTTAAAAAGTTAGAAATACAGAGAAATAGATAAATCCTACCACCCACTAAAAAAAATCACTTAATATTTCGCTACATCTCTTTCCTGTGTGTGTGTGTGTGTGTGTGTGTGTGTGTGTGTGTGTCTGTGCATGCGTGCTAGAAAATTTTGCCCAAGCAGAAGCTACAGTTGAGATATCTCTGGGGAGAAGGGGGAATCCTTCCCTTCTTTCCTCATTCCATTTGATGTTCTTATATGTGTCGGTATCCGAGGTCCTTTACTTTTTTGTTTCAAGAAGGAGAGTGGAGATTTGGGGGCAGAGGTACCTGGTGAGAAGAAGCGATGAGGACAGGTGGGGAACAGTTTGGTGACTGGTGTGTTTTTCGGCCACTTATGAAGGCAGACCGAGAAACTCGGAGAGCCGTGCTCAGCAGAGGCCGGCTGGGGCCCCGGGCACCGGCCGTGCTCTCCGGGGAGCAGGGATGCCTCGCAACCCAGGACTGGAGAGGGGCCCCCTCCTAACCCGGGGGGTGGTACTACCTGGCCAACAGCCTCTACCGCACAGGCAGCCGGAGAAGGGTGTGGGCTGGCCAAGCTTAACAACTGGAGTAGTGTCACATCTGGGGATGCCTCTAAGGAAAGGGAAGAGTTTTCCGAGCGAGGGTGAGGAAGGACATGGGGGTCTTGCAGTCAAGGGCATGATACGTAGGGCAGCACTTCCCAAATATTAATAGCTACGTGAATCACATGGGGCGGGGGGGGGGGGGAGAAGGCTTGTGTTTTTTGTTTTGTTTTGTTTGTTTGTTTTTATTTTTAAATGCCTTTTAAATTTTTGGCTTTTTTCCTCCCCCCACTTTTAATGATGTTAACATAGCACTTTATTTACTGGGAACCTTTTACTTTACATTACTTCCATAGATGATCCAAAATAAAGCCATAAGATTTTCATGTTGTATTACTTGGGGAACATTTCTTTCTACTGGGATGATTAAAAAAAATTTTTTTAATGATTATTTTTTTTTTTTGAGAGAACGGCAGAGCACGAGCAGGGGAGGGGCAGAGAGAGAGGGAGATACAGAACCCGAAGCAGGCTCCAGGCTCCGAGCTGTCAGCACAGAGCCCGACGCGGGGCTCGAACTCACAAACCTCGAGATCATGACCTGAGCTAAAGTTGGACACTTAACTGACTGAGCCACCCAGGTGCCCCTCTACTAAAGTGACTTAAGCAGCATTTTCTCTTCCTGTCCTGTGGGAACAAAAGAAATCTAAGCTTTGTTAAAGGTTGCAGGCAATATGTTAGGTTGGCTTCATTTAAAAAATGTTTTTTGTTTTTTGTTTATTTTTGTTTTTACATTTATTTATTTTTGAGAGACAGAGTGAGACGAAGTGAGGGTGGGGGAGGGGCAGAGAGGGAGGGAGACACAGGATTGGAAGCAGGCTCCAGGCTCTGAGCTGTCAGCACAGAGCCCAACGCGGGGCTTGAACCCACAGACTGTGAGATCATGACCTGAGCCGAAGTCGGATGCTCAACTGACTGAGCCACCCAGGCGCCTCTAAAAAATGTTTTTGAAATAAAATTCATATAGCATAAATTCAAAAATTCAGTGGTGGTTAGTATATTTACAATGTTGGGCAAACGTCACCACTATCTAATTCCAGAACATTTCCATCATTCCCCAAAAGAAATCCCTCACCCATCATCAGTGACTCCGATGCCCCCTTTCGCCCATACCTTAGGCAGACAATAATCTTTTTGTCTCTATAGATCTGCTTTATCCAGGACATTTCAAATGAATGGAATCATACGATATGTGCTCTTCTGTGTCTGACTTCTTTCATTTAACATAATGTTTTCAGGGCTTATCTATGCCATACCACATATCAGTATTTCATGCCTTTTTATGGCTCAGTAATATTCCATTGTGTGGACAGACCTTATTTGCTTATCCACTCATCAGCTGACGTGGGAGCCTGTATATTAAATATGTATTCTGATTCAGCAGGCGGGGCTAGGACGGGGTCTGAGATTCTGCATTTCTAGCAAGTTCCCAGGTTGTTGTCCCACACTGCTAGTTCAAACACCACGCTTGGAATATAAAGGATTTAGGGGCACCTGGTTAAGAGTCGGTTAAGTGTCCAGCTTTGGCTCAGGTCCTGATCTCACGGTTCGTGAGTTCAAGCCCTGCATCAGGCTCGCTGCTGTCGGTGTGGAAGCCGCTTAGGATCCTCTGTCCCCCTGCCCTCCTCCCACTTGCGCTCTCTGTCTTTCAAAACATAAAAAAATGAACGTAAAAAAAAAAAAGGAATATAAAGGATTTAGACTCTAAACACCACATTTTAGAGCATCACAATTTAGGATACGAATATGAGTACAAGCCTGAAGCATACTGGGTAAACACACTCATACACAAATTTTTTTTTTTTTTTTTTTTTTTTTTTTTTTGGTGCCGAGACCCGGGATCATACACAATTTTTAAAAGAAGGATGGACTCCTGCTGTTAGCGTACTTTTGTTAAGGTGAATGAGGCGTCAATCTTCAGCATGGAGCTCTGCCTTCATTAAAGCCTTTACTCACCATGAACGCAGGGAAGAACCTTCCTTTCACAGCCCGGACTTGACCTTGACAAACGTTATCAAGCACTGATACCTGTAAGCCACAAATGGTCATATTACTTAGAGTGAATGTTTATTACCAACAACGGAGATCCGAGGTCCCTGATTTATGAATTTGTTCATCGCTCTTCCTTTTATGGGTCGTTCCCACAGGAGATGGGAGTGCCTCTTTTGTGAGAACATTTCTGGGCCCAGGATATCAAGAGACATGCTGATACGCAGCAGCCCAAATGAATTACCGTCTTTCATCTAAAATGCCACTACATGCCGCTAAGAGAGGGAACAAAACTGCCTATTAAACTCTGACATGCTGTCAGTTGTAAGGTGCATCCTGACTTCAATGATGCCACCATAAGGTAATCAGGGGCAGAGAAATATGGCAACGCCCCCGTGGGCCCCAAACTCACTTTATGTGCCCACTGAAATCCCGTACTGGCCTTGCTTTCCGGCCGGGATGTGAGCAGCGACCTGGTCTGTGGCTGCCGCAGGCTCTGAGTCACAGGAGGGCACGAACCCACCGAAGCCACCGTGCCCGGCCTCGCACCAGCATCCGTGCTTCCGCCCTCTGCCTCGCGGGTTCTAGCCTCGTCGGAGGCTGCCTTGGGTTCTAGCATTTGCCATAACTGCTGGAGGAGGAAGGTTGCTCAACTCCTAAGAGAGAAGAGGTTAATACCCTGCAGGGACAAACGTTGACTAATGAGGGACTTTAGCAGCCTGGAGATGGCTTGATCCTCCCTTCCGTGCCCCTCCCCCACACCGGCCCCCCACCCCCCACCCCGCCCCAGGCTCAGAGATGATACAGCTTTTTTTTTCGGCTTCTCAAAGACATCCTGTGAGACACAGGAAGCAATCGTGTTTGCAAAAGCTGTGGCCAGTACAGTGATGCCTGCTCTCACATTTGCTCCCCTCCTTCCCTTGCTGTGCTCCCTTTTCCTCATCACTCCTGCGGCCCTGGGAACGGATGCTCCCACACAGTCTGGTATAAAAACCTCGCCTCAGATTCTGTTCTCTAAGGAACCCAGGCTCAGACATCATCTCCACCGACGCACGTCGCGGGAATGAAGTCACATGCCGATGTGGATGGGGAAAGACGGGGCGGTGTTGAAAGGAGAGGAGAAGTAGCAGAGGTGTTCTAGAATTTTCCAAGTTGTCAGTACCAGGGCTTAACTGATTTCTTGCTCACAAAACACACTGGACATAGATCTCTATGATCAGGTGAATAGCTAGTATCTGCCTGCAGAAGGGAGGGTGGAGGGGCGCCTGGGCGGCTCAGTCGGTTAAGCGTCCGACTCGGGCTCAGGTCATGATCTCACGGCGCGTGAGTTTGAGCCCCGCGTCGGGCTCTGTGCTGACAGCTCGGAACCTGGAGCCTGCTTCGGGCTCTGTGTCTCCCTCTCTCTCTGCCCCTCCCCTACTTGTGCTTTGTCTCTCTCTCTCAAAAAATAAATAAACACAAATGGGAAGAGTGGATTCAGTATGTGACTTCTTAGAGACTGACACTAAGGGTAACAGCAGCTCCTTCAACCCAGCATTTTCACTTCTAGGAATTAATCCTACAGACACATTTCCGTGCGTGCACCGTATATAAAGATAGTATCATATTGTTGGTTATAACTGGAAGCATCTCAAACGTCGTCAGTACGAGACGGGCTAAATGAATTAGGACATCCCCAGGCCATGAAACACTATGCGGCCATTCAACAGTGAGGAAAATCTAAACATTCTGGTGTGGACTGCCTTCCAAGATATAGTACAGCATGAAAAAAAAAAAAAAAAAGCCCCAACACCAAAGCAGTACGTGCCGTCGACCAACATTGGAGTGAAAAAGATCCATATACCAGGGAGCCTGGGTGGTTCAGTCAGTTGAGCGCCCGACTCCTGGTTTCGGCTCAGGTCATGATCTCAGGATTCGTGGGATCGAGCCCCCCGTCGGGCTCTGGGCTGAAAGTGTGGACCCTGTTTGGGATTCTCTCTCTCCCTCTCTCTGCTCCTCCCCCCTCAAAATGAAAGAATGAATGAATAAATAAATAAATAAACATTAAAAAATATATATCTGTAAACATGTTTCTATCATTCATAGACTTTCTCTGTAAAAGTAAAGAAGAGATCGCTAAGACTGGTTACTTCTGAAAAGGGCAACTGGGGTCCTGTGGCCTGAGGGACAGAGGTGAGAGTGAGACCTGTTCGTTTTACTTCCGTTTTTTAACGGTGTGTATTCTTCAATCGCCTAAACGTGTTTTTGAGCACTGGCTGGGTGTTTCTCTTCTTCTGTGAGGTGGCAACTCTTAGTGTCCTGATTCCACAAGGAGGACACCAAGGTAGAAGAGGTGAAATGACTTGCCCAGGGTCACACGCGGCTATGGCAGCTGAGCCGGGATTCAAAACTGGATCTAACTCCAAAATCCAGGGGGATCAACTCATCCTGATTTGCTGGGATTCTCCTGGTTTAGCAGTGAATGACCCTCACCCCCGGGAAATGCTTAAAAACTATCCTGGTTTTTTTTTTTTTTTAAATGTTTATTTTTGAGAAAGAGAGTGAGACACAGTGTGAGCACGGGAGGGTCAGAGAGAGGGAGACACAGAATCCAAAGCAGGCTCCAGGCTCTGAGCAGTCAGCACAGAGCCCGACTCGGGGCTCGAACCATGAACCGTGAGAACACGACCTGAGCGGAAGTCAGACGCCCAACCCACTGAGCCACCCAGGCGCCCCTGCCCTGGTTTTCAGACGGAAAGCCCGCATTCTGGACACTTCCTTGGGCCTGGACAAAGCAGGATGGCTGGCCACCCTACCGAAATTCCAGATCTCGGCCGCTTTGCTCTGCTACCTTCCCGACGAACTCACGTGTTCTATCCGATCCAGCGTTGACAAATACCTATAAACCGGGAATTTGGAGCCGCACCTGTGGACACCTTCTGAGGTCCCTCCCCGGGCCACACCGTCATCTGGGAGAAACGCCCTCCCTGCTGGTGCGGGTCCCTGGGGCCAGTACGCACCACGGGACTCTACTTTTTCCTGCACAAACGGCTGCAGCGTGAGGGCACTTTTGATCCAGGTCAAAAACCCAGCGGTCACAGATTCTCTCTCCCAGGAGTGCGGCCCTGGCACTCTGGAGACTCCCTACTTGAGGCTGCAAGCCCCGTGAGGGCCCGGTAACCCTGGCCTGAGGCGCCACTGGGGCCGTGCGCTGGAGGCAGACTTGCCAAGCAGAAGAATGAACCCCATGTCAGACAGCAGCGGACGCGGAAGGTCACGGGGCCGCCTCTGGGCCCGGGGCCACGTGGCTTCTCGAACTGGGTCAGAGTACCCTGCGGGCTTGGTCTCATTGCTTCTCCTGGACACTACCATGTCGCCCTGTACCTTCCCACCCGATCTCCCTTTTGGTCTGGAGCTATTCTCCGTGGGTTTCCATCCCTTGAAGACAAACATTCCCTAAACAACGAAAACAATGCTAATTAAAAATGTAATCTCTGCTGGGGCACCCGGCATGCAACTTTTCACCTTGGGGTGATAGGTTTGAGCCCCACGTTGGGAGTAGAGATCACTTAAGAATAAAATCTTAAAGGGGCCCCTGGGTGGCTCAGTCGATTGAGCGTCCGACTTCAGCTCAGGTCACAATCTCGCGGTCCACGAGTTTGAGCCCCGCGTGGGGCTCTGTGCTGACAGCTCAAAGCCTGGAGCCTGCTTCAGATTTTGGGTCTCTTTCTCTCTGCCCCTCCCCTGTTCAGGCCTCTGTCTTTTTCTTTCTCTCAAAAGCAAATAAACATTAAAAAAAATTAAAAATAGGGGCGCCTGGGTGGCTCAGTCGGTTAAGCGGCTGACTTCGGCTTAGGTCATGATCTCACGGTGCGTGAGTTTGAGCCCCGCGTCAGGCTCTGTGCTGACAGCTCAGAGCCTGAAGCCTGTTTCAGATTCTGCGTCTCCTTCTCTCTGACCCTCCCCCGTTGTTCATGCTCTGTCTCTCTCTGTCTCAAAAATAAACGTTAAAAAAAAATAAATAAAAATTAAAAAAAAATTAAAAATAAAATCTAGAAAAAAGAATACACACACACACGTGTGTGTGTGTGTGTGCATGTATGTATACTGTGTGTATATATATAATCTTTGCTTCCTGAGGGCTGGCAATCCAAGGCAGAGAACACTGATATTGCCCAATGTAGGGGGCCAGAGGACAATTTCTTTGGTCTTTCAATTCACAGGGTTCTTTTCTTCCTTTTAAAGTAGGTAAGTAATAATACATACTTATATTTTCACGGTCAAGGTCTCAAATAATACAGAAAAGATGAAGACCTACCTCTGCCTTCAACAATCCCATTCTTTTCCTCTGCCCCGAGGAAACCACTGTTAAAGGTCTGGTGGATGTGTATCCTTCCAGACCTTTCCCCTACATTTCTATTCACATGTACTTTTCTCCTAAATGCCACTGCACGCTGGGGGCCACAATCTGGCAGCCTGTAGGCTTATAGCAGGTTTGGCTTGACCCACAGAGCATTTTTGAAAATCTCTAAGTTAGTTGGCAACATTTTAAATTGGGATATTTCGTGAAACTCTTGGAAACTTGGAAGATAAGGCGACAGGGGCTCTCACTTCTGCCTGGAAACCGCGGAGTAGCACCCAGCAGCGGACTGCCCCCTGCAGGCGGGACGAGCCCTTCTCTTCTCCGGCACCCACTCTTCCCAGAGGTCTCCCACCGGCCCGCCTCAGCCTCATCGGTTTACGTCGCCTCTCTGGCCCTCTGAAGGATGTGCTTTTTCAACCTCTGTAGGTAGTGTTCCGTGGTTCTCTTTTTTCACTTAAAAACCTATCGTGGGCGTCCTTCTGCAAGTACAAACTGACCTACCTTAGTCCTTTTCACAGGTACAGTCCGTGCTCACTATTTGCGGATTCTCTATTTGCAAATTTGCGGCTACTCTCTAAGATTTATTTGTAGTCTTCAAGTTAATAGTCCCAGCGCTTCCGGGGTCACACGGAGACATGGGCAGAGCACTGGACAATTTCAGTGGCTTGATGTGCATGTCTCCCGCTGAGGCTGAACGAGGTGAGGCCCTACTTCCTTGTTTCAGCTTTCATACCGCAAACGAGTGCCCCCAAATTTTGGCAGTCTTTTTAATGCCATGATTTTTGTATTTCTGTGCCCTTTTTTTCTTTTTTTAGAGACAGAGAGAGCACGCATGCAAGCGGGGGAGGCACAGGGCGAGAGGGAGAGGGAGAGTCTTAAGCAGGCTCATGACCGAAGCTGAAATCAGGAGTCAGACGCTTAACCGACCAAGTCACCCAGGCGCCCCTGTCTTTTTGTGCTTCTGCTGTTGATTTCACTTCTTCCATGAAAACCAGTAGGGCTGGAGTGGTGTCCAGCGTTCCCAGGATCAAGAAGGCTGTACGGGGGCTGAACCTATTGCAATAATCATTTGACAACACATGTCAATCAATGCATCCTGTGTGCCCCTTAAACTCACGCGGTGACGTGTGACAATTATTTCTCAGTAAAACTGAAAAAAAGAAGAAGGCTGTGATGTGCCTTATGGAGAAAATACATGTGTCAGATATGCTTCATTCAGGCTCCAGTCAGTGCCCACTGGCTGTGCGTTCTGTGTTAATGAATCAGTGACACTGTCCACTTAGTTAATTTTGCAGGCAAGCCAGGTCTGCTGAAGAAGGGTTTTAAAAGACTACCTGCTAAGTGTCATACAGGAAAAGGGTTACGTGGACGAGAAGGTTTGCAACACTGGTTAGACTGGCTTGTTTTACAAGGATGTTGGCAAATGAACCTACTTAAGGCAACTAGCCTCCAAAGCCCTTGGCTTTCAATCATTGAAAGACCTTGCTATTAATTATTTTTAAGCAATGTGTAATAACTCAAGTGTCTTTAAACAGACACACACATGGGGCGCCTGGCTGGTTCAGTCGGTGGAGCGTGCAACTCCTGATCTTGGGGTTGTGAGTTCGAGCCCCAGGTTGGGTGTGGAGATTACTTAAAAAAAAAATCTTTTTAAAAAATCTGAAAATAAGAAATAGAAAGAAAATGTGAGCAGAGGCTCCCAGGAACCTAACCCGTATTTCCTTTAAGAGCACTGGTTCTGTATTTGTTAATTCAGTGTTCACAGTACTTTACAGAACGTGACTGCTGTGAATACTGTGAATAATGAGAATCAACTGTACTTCTATTTAGCCACTCTGTTATTTATCAATATTTAGGTTGATGCCATTTTTTTTCATGTTTATTTATTTTTGAGAGAGAGAGAGAGAGAGAGAGCGCATGTGTGAGAGGGGAGGGCCAGAGAAAGAGGGAGACACAGAATCTGAAGCAGGCTCCAGGTTCCGAGCTGTCAGCACAAAGCCCGACGCAGGGCTTGAACCCACAAACCACGAGATCATGCAGGGCGCCCAGGGGTCTCAGTCGGTTGAGCGTCCGACTTCGGCCAGGTCATGATCTCACAGTTTGTGAGTTCGAGCCCCACATCGGGCTCTGTGCTGAAAGCTCAGAGTCTGGACCCTGCTTCAGATTCGGTGTCTCCCTCTCTCTCTGCCCCATCCTCACTCATGCTCTGTCTGTCTCTGTCTTAAAAATAAATAAAACGTTAAAAAACAAAAAAACAAAAAAAACAAAAACACGAGATCACGATCTGAGCCAGACCTGAGTCAGATACTTAACCGACTGTGCCACCAAGGTGCCCCCGGTTGATTCCATTTTTTAAATATTACATCCAGTGGGTACGTGTCTCTATATGCATATGCATGAATTTTCTCTAGGATAGGTATCCAGAAGTACAAAGCTGATTCAAAGGGTGTGCCCATTTAAAACACTGATAAATTCTGGGGCGCCTGGGTGGCTCAGTCGGTTAAGTGTCTGACTTCAGCTCAGGTCATCATCTCACGGTTCGTGAGTTCAAGCCCCATGTTGGGCTCTGTGCTGACAGCTCAGAGCCTGGAGCCTGCTTCGGATTCTGTGTCTCCCTCTCTCTCTGCTCTTCTCCTGCTCATGCTCTGTCTCTCTCTCATTGAAGAATAAATAAACATGTAAAACAACAATAATAATAAAATAAAATATCGGTAAATTCTGCTAAATCACATTCCAAAAGGCTCCTTCAATTTCACTGTCTACCAAGTTTGTGAAAGTGCCTGTTTTTGTGCATCTTCATCAAACTTGGTATTATCAATTTTTAATTTGGCCAATATGTTTGTCATATAATGATACATTGTTTTAATATGTATATTTGTACTATTAGTGGCATTATATATCTTTGCATATGTTTCGTGACCAGTTCATAAGGTTTTAATTGAAAAGTATAATAGCCAGGTTCACATATAATTTCCTACCATTACAGACATTATTACAAATACACACAATGAAACAGAAAATCTGAACAGGTCAACTACTAGCAAGGAGATTGAATTAGTAATCAAAAACCTTCTAACAAAAGTCCGGTACCAGACAGCTTCACAATGAATTTCATCAAACGTTCAAAGAATAATTAATACCAGCCCTTCACAAATTCTTCTAAAAAAGAGAAGCGGGGGGAACTCTTCCAAACATATTTTATAACACCAGCATTACCCTGATAGCAAAACCAGACAAGGACGCTACAAAAAAAAAAAAGGGAATTTTTACAGGCCAATATCCATGATGAACATAGATGCAAAAATCCTCAGCAAAATATTAGCAAATTGAATTTAACAATACATTAAGAGGATCATACCCCATCGTCCAGTGGGGTTTATTCCAGGGATCCAAAGATGTTTCAACATCCGCAAATCAGTTCACAGGATACAAAACGAAGGATAAAAATCATATGATCACCTCAACAAATGTAGTAAAAGCATTTGACAAAATTCAACATCCATTTATGATAAAAACTCAACAAAGCTGATATAGAGGAAACGTACCTCAATGTAATAAAGGTTACGTATGTCAAACCCACAGCCAACATCATACTCCATGGTGAAAACTGAGAGCTCTTCCTCTAAGATCGGGAATAAGACAGGAATGTCCACTCTCACACTTCTTTTTTTTTTTAAGTTTATGCATTTACTTTGAGAGAGAGAGAGAGGGAGAGAGAGAGTATGTGAGTGAGCTGGGGAGGGGCGGAGAGCAAGAGAGAGAATCAACACGGGGTTCAATTTCCTGAACTGTGAGATCCTGATCTGAGCCGAAATCAAAAGTCAGACACTTAACCAACTGAGCCATCCAGGTGCCCCAACTCTCACCACTTCTATTCAACATAGTATTGGAAGTGCTAGCCACGGCAATTGGGCAAGAAAAAGAAAAAAAAAAGTATCCAAATTGGAGAGGAAGAAGTAAAACTGTCACTATGTGAAGATGACAAGATATTATATATAGAAAACCCTAAAGGGGCACCCGGGTGGCTTAGTCGGTTGAGCGTCCGACTTCAGCTCAGGTCATGATCTCACAGCTTGTGAGTTCAAACCCTGCATCGGGCTTTGTGCTGACAGCTCAGAGCCTGGAGCCTGCTTTGGATTCTGTGTCTCCTGCTCTCTCTGCTCCTCCCCCACTTACGCTCTGTCTCTCTCTGTCTCTCAAAAATGAATAAATGTAAAAAAAAGAAAAAGAAAAAAAAAGAAAGCCCTAAAGACGCCATCAAAAAACTGTGAGAACTAATAAATTGAGTAAAGTTGCAGAATATAAAATCAACAAATATCTATTGTGTTTCTTTACACCAATAATGAACAGAGAAATTAAGAAAAGAATTCTATTTACAATTGCATCAAAAAGAATAAAATACCTAGGAATAAATTTGACCAAGGAGGTGAACAACCTGTAGTCCAAAAATTATAAGATACTGATGAAAGAAACTGGAGAAGGTACAAACAAATGGAAAGATGCTCCAAGCCCACGTACTGAAAGAAGTAATATTGTTGAAATGGCCATACTAGCCAGAGCAATCTATAGACGCAATGCCATTCCCGGCAAAATTCCAATGGCGCTTTTCACAGAAATAGAACAAACAATCCTAAAATTTGAATGGAGCCACTAAAGCCCCCTGAATGGTGGCATCACACTCCCTGAATTCAAACTCGATTTTGAAGCAACAGTAATGAAAACGGTATAGTACCGGCATAAAAACAGATACATAGATGAACGAGACAGAATAGAGAGCCCAGAAATAGACCATCCCTTATACGGGCAATTCATTGATGACAAAGGAGAAAAGAAGACTCGACGGAGAAAGGACAGTTTCGTCGGTAAGTGACGTTGGGGAAATTGAACAGCCATATGCAAAAGAATGAAACTGGAGCACTCATGCCATACACACAGACTAACTCAAAATGGATTAAAGATTTGACTGTAAGATCTAAAACCATGCAAATTCTCGAAGAACACATGAGCAGCGAACTCCCTGACACAGGTCTTGGTGATGAATTTTTGGATCTGGCACCAAAGGCAAAAGCAACAAAAGAAAAATATGGAAGTGGGACTCCATCGAAGTAAAGAGCTCCTGCATGGCACAGGAAACCATCAACAAAATGAAAAGACAGCCTACTGAATGGGAGAAAGTGAGTGCAAATTATGTAGCTGATAAGGTGCTAATATCTAAAGTATATAAATAACTCAGACTCAATAGCAAAAAACAATCTGATTTACAAAGGAGCGTAAGATCTGAATAGACATTTGTCTTAAAAAATTTGTTTTTGAGAGAGGGAGAGAGAGAGAGCATGGGCAGGGGAGGGACAGAGAGAGGAAGAGAGAGAATTCCAAGCAGGCCCCACATCATCAGCATGGAGCCCAATCCAGGGCTCGAACTCACAAACTGTGAGATCATGACCTGAGCTGAAACCAAGAGTCAAATGCCCAACTGCATGAGCAACCCAGGCGCCCCTGAGTAGACTTTTTTCTAAAGTTTTTTTTTTTTTTTTAATTTTTAATGTTTGTTTTTGAGAGAGAGAGAGGGAGCGAGTGGGAGAGAGGCAGAGAGAGAGGGAGACACAGAATCCAAAGCAGGCTCTAGACTCTGAGCTGTCAGCACACAGCCCGATGTGGGGCTTGAACTCACAAACCACGAGATCATGACCTGAGCCGAAGTCAGATGCTTAACTGACTGAACTATGCAGGCGCCCCAAAAGAAAACATACAGATGGCTAATAGGTATGTGAAAAGATGCTCAATATCATTAATCATCAGGAAAATGCAAATGAAAACGAGAATAAGAGATCATCTCCCACCTGTCAGAATGGCTATTACCAAAAAGACAAGAGATAACAAGTGTTGTGAGGATGTGGAGAAAAGGGAACCTTTGTGCACTGTGGGTGGGAATATAAATTGGAGTAGCCATTATGGAAAACAGTCGGGAGTTTCCTCAAAAAATTAAAAATAAAACTACTATAAGGGTGCCTGGGTGGTTCTGTTGATGAAGCGTCTGACTCTTGGTTTCGGCTCAGGTCATGATCTCACGGTTCATGGGTTCGAGTCCTGAGTGGGGCTATACACTGACAACATGGACCCTACTTGGGATTCTCTCTCTCCCCCTCTCTCTGCCCCTCCACCGCTGGCTCACGCTCTCTCTCTCTCAAAATACATAAGTCAACTTAAAAAAAAAAAAAGAACTACCATATGATCCAGCAATTCCAAATTCCACTTCTGGGCATATATCCAAATAAAACAAAAACACAAATTTGAAAAGATATATGGCACTCTTCATGTTCCCTGCAGCATTATTTATAGTAGCCAAGATATGGAAACAATCTAAGTGTCCACTGATGGATGAATGGATAAGGACATTGTACACACACAGACACACACACACACTCAGAGGCTGGGATGTTATTCAGCATTTTCAAAAGAACAAAATCTTGCCATTTGCAACAACACGGATGGGCCTCGAGAGCATCATGCTAACTGAAATAGGTCAGATACAGAAAGAAAATACTGTGATCTCTCTTAATGTGTAATCTATAAATAAATAAATAAATAAATAAATAAATAAATAAATAAATAAATAAAAACCAAGCTCACAGATACCTCTTGGTGGTTGCAAGAGGTGAGGGGTTGGGGGTGGGGAAGAAATGGGTGAACTGTTCTATTTAGTGTGGTTTTAAAACACTGAATAATAATTTTAAAAACCCTACATATTCATCGAACCACGCAAGGCTGACATGATCTTCAGCTGCACTTAGGGAAGCTCCAGGTTTGGCACCATTGGGGGGTTACCAATGTCAAAGCCCTAGATTCTTTCTTCCCGCCATGCCATCCCGGGCTGGCATCCCTCTTGCCACAACATGGCTGCAAGCGTTTCCGATATCACACTGGCTACGGAAAAGTTCCCAGAGGGAATGAGACCATCTCTTCAGAATACGCAAACTATTCCTAGGAGCCCCTGCGGCACATCAGCTTTCTCATCCCATAGGTCAGAATCGGGTCACTTGTTCACCCTTTAAACCAGTCCCTGGTAAGGAAAATGGAACCCCGGTGAGTAGCTTCAAGTCCACAAATAGGCCAGACAGTCCTGCCTCAACCAGGCATTGCTTGCTCATCTTTCTCTGATCTTTTCTCACTTCTCACCTTAGCAGCCAGGCTTTTCTTGACCATTGTGTTCGCAATGACACCTCCAGCGTTCTCTTTTTCTCTTCTCTGCTTTAGTTTATTCTAACATAGCATATGCTTTACTTGTTTTTTCAAACGTATTGCCCACCTCTTTCAACCAGAATGTAAGCTGAAGGAGTGTAGGAATTTTGCGGTTCTATTCACTGCTAAATCGTTAGCACACTCTGGCCATATAAATAATACTCCGTATTTGTTGAACGAGTGAATACTATTTGAATGAATTCTATCTGAATCCATCTCTCAATTAATTCTAAACTCAGGTGAGGAAAAGAGGGGAATTGTTTATTGAGTCCTCCCCCCTCCCACCCCGCCTGGCCGCTGCAACAGCAGCTTGCACATCAGCAGGACAGGGTGACCCCATCGTCACCTACCAATCTTGGCTCTGTCGCAGACTAGGAGTCTGGAGTTCTTCTCTCTTGTCCAGCAAGAGAGCAGACGCAGCATTGAATACGAGAGAGGCTAATGTCCGGGAGGAGACAAGAGCCCCGAACAGGGGTTTCATCTCCGTATTTATTGAGCTCTCGAGATCTTACACACGTGGTGAATGTGGAGAAAACAACGGGACAGTAATTGTTAACTTGTGTAAGAAGTAAAGGGTCTGGGGGGCAAGTGGTGTTTGTGATCAAAGTGTATTGGCACCAGATGGAAAGTAGTCTCCTGTAGGTGACGTAACAAGTTACTTGTGATCCTGTGAACAATATCTTGCTAGCTAACCTCGGGCGCTTTTGCCACATGGTGGTGGCTTTCCGCCCTAAGCTTTTTTCTACTAAGTGGTTAACCTTGGGAGCTTTCACCCTGTGGTGGTGGCTCTCTGCCCTAAGCCTTCTTAACCCATTTATGTGAGTATAAGGAATTCTGGAGACTATTTCCCCCCAGGCTCCACGTACAGCACTTCTACCTGGATGTGAGGTTGCTTCTGCCGCCCGATCGCAGGTGCATTTGAGCCGAGGCACAGTTCCTGGTGCTGGCTGTTCTGCTCCAACGTTCCTCACAAATGACCACGACCACCCGTTGGTGTCATGTCTTAGCTGAGAACCTCTACTCCAGGCCACTCTGCGGTCGTGTTATGGCTTTGGGACCAGTATCTTGCCCTCATCTTCGGTTGTTTACATTTCCACCACCTGTGCTCATGGTCCCTTCTCCTCCTCTACTCCGGTGACTCACACCTCCATCTACTCAACCTCTGAGGCGTGGCCATATCAGGAACCTGCTTCTGCTTCAGGACCTCAACTCTGTTCTCCGTATTCCCTCTCTTCCTTTCTCTTATAACAACAGGGACAGCTCTTTATCTTCACTGATGCCTCTTTTGCGTCCTTGCTTATTATTCCTCTTACTGTCCACTCAGTCTGGACCCTACAGTTGGTTCTTCAACCATATTCTTTTTTTTTTAAGTTTTTTATGTTTATTTACCCTTGAGAGATAGAGCGAGAGCAGGGGAGGGGCAGAGAGAGAGAGAGAGGGAGACACAGAATCCGAAGCAGGCTCCCGGCTCTGAGCTGTCAGCACAGAGCCCGACATGGGCTCGAACCCACGAACCCTGAGATCATGACCTGAGCTGAAGTTGGACGCTTAACCAACTGAGCCACTCAGGCGCCCCTCAACCGTGTTCTTGCTAGTGCCCTGGAGTTCCTGTTCTCCAGCTTCTCGGTCTACCCACTGTGTCATTCCCCACAAAGGGGAATTCCCTGCTGTCTGCGTCTGCAACTTTCGGGTGGATAGAAGTGGTCCTGACCCGGCCCAGCCGGAGGGGCCTGTCCAGGCGGTACAATCCCCACAGTGCCATCCGCCATTTTTCTTCCTGGAGCTGTCTGGGGTCCTGCCATCTGACCGGCCTGGGGAGTGGGAAGGAGATGGGTCAGGTGAAGGAGGGAGAGAAATGTGGGGCCTCGGTGGGCTGGGCTGGCCAGCCTGGGGGAGATTCTTCTCTCTCCTGTTCCTCCTTGAGGCTAGCCCAGATCCCTTACCTACGCCTAAAAACTTTCACATCACCAGGGAAACTGCTTGATTTCACAAATGCTTTGAACCAACTGGGAACTTCTTATTAGAAATGAATGAAAACAGGGCTTGCCCTCCAGGAAGCCCCTAGCAGCTCACTGGCTCCCCAAGTTTTAATGCTTTGAGAAGAAGCTGAAGTAGCAAATGAGAAAAGCAAAAACAAATGCCCAGAAAGACAACAGTATATGGACTTCACCTTCTTTACTGGAAATTTGGAAATGTGTAAGAATGTATTTCTTTATGTTTTCTAGGCACAAGAAATAACTCTAGCTTTTCTTGATGATTTATAATTAAACTGTTGGTCTTGTCCTAACCCTTTCATTTATTTATTTTTAATTGTTTTAAAGTTTATTTATTTTGAAAATGAGGGAGAGAGAGAGCACAAGTAGGGAAGAGGCAGAGAGAGAGAGGGAGAGAGAGAATTCCAAGTAGGCTCTTTGCTTGTGGGGCTTGAACCCACAAACTGTGAGATCATGACCTGAGTGAAATCAAGAATCAGGTGGTCAACTGACTGAGCCACCCAGGCACCCCTATCCTAACTCTTTTAAATACACTCAATTTGATTTTGGAAAGAAACTGTTTCCAGAATGAATCCAGGCCATAACCTATTATTAACCCTCAGCTTAAATATTGGCAATATTTTTTTAATGTTTATTTATTTTTTGAGGTGGGGGAGGGGCAGAGAGAGGAGGAGACACAAAATCCAAAGCAGGCTCCAGGCTCTGAGCTGCCAGCACAGAGCCTGATGCGGGGCTCAAACCCACATACCGTGAGATCGTGACCTGAGCTGAAGTCAGATGCTTAACCTACTGAGCCACCCAGGCACCCCAATATTGGCAATGTTTAAAGGTAATGCTGTATTTATTTATTTAAAAAAATTTTTAATGTTTTTATTTACTTTTGAGAGAGAGAGAGACAGAGTGTGAGGGGGCAAGGGGCAGAAAGAGGGAGACACATAATCTGAAACAGGCTTCAGGCTCTGAGGTGTCAGTACAGAGCCCGATGTGGGGCTCGAACTCACGAACTGTGAGATCGTGACCTGAGCCGAAGTCAGATGCTCAACCGACTGAGCCACCCGAGCGCTCCTAAAGGTAATGTTTTGAAGAGAACATGATTGCAATTCTCATGCAGATATAAAGTGAATACATGTCCAAGATTTTATTGAATGCATTAACTAATCAAGAAACTAGTAAGATGTTCACAAGAGTATTCAAAGAACTACACACACACACACACACACACACACACGTAGGCAGATAAGAAATGCTAAAAGGAATTTATAAATCGATGCAAATGTATGTATCCACAGGGCAGTAATCAGTTCCATTCCACCAGACATGACTAATTTGCATTTCTCTGGACAAGAATAACTTGCATTAATACTGGTTTTCTACAACTTACAGAGGTGTAAAATAGGTCAAAGATGAGAAAGATACCAGGGATGGTCCTCTAGATAAGACACCCAATAATGTTCATTTGGTCCAGTTTAGTCTTTTGCTTTTTCCTAATAGTGACCACTGGAGGAGAAAACCAAGAAGTATGAATACATAAAAATTTAAAACATGTACATCACAGTATATACATACATACATATATATATATATATAGTTGTATATATATATATAGTTGTTATATGTATATATATATAGTTGTTAAAACTCTTTGGTATGTACACCTAAGATCTGTGCATTCCATTGTCTTATATTTTATATACATTAAAATAATTATTTCAGGGTTGCCTGCCTGGCTCAGTCAGAAAAGTACACGACTCTTGATCTCGAGGTCATAAGTTTGAGCCCCATGTTGGGTGTAGAGATTAAATAGCTAAGTAACTAAATAAATGGTTTTAATCTTAAAAAATAACAAGCTGACGGGGCGCCTGGGTGGCTCAGTCGGTTAAGCGGCTGACTTCAGCTCAGGTCACGATCTCGCGGTCCGTGAGTTCGAGCCCCGCGTCGGGCTCTGGGCTGATGGCTCAAAGCCTGGAGCCTGCTTCCGATTCTGTGTCTCCCTCTCTCTCTCTGCCCCTCCGCTGCTTGCTCTCTCTCTCTCTCTCAAAAATAAACATTAAAAACAAAAATTTAGGGGCGCCTGGGTGGCTCAGTCAGTTAAGCATCTGACTTCGGCTCAGGTCATGATCTCACGGTCTGTGAGTTCGAGCCCCGCGTCGGGCTCTGTGCTGACAGCTCGGAGCCTGGAGCCTGTTTCAGATTCTGTGTCTCCCTCTCTCTGACCCTCCCCTGTTCATACTCTGGCTCTCTCTGTCTCAAAAATAAATAAACGTTAAAAAAAAATTAAAAAAAAATAACAAGCTGAAAAACCTTGTGGGTGTTAAAAATGTTACTAATAAATTTTTCAGTTCAGCACTACACTGAGAAAACATTTGAAACACGTATGACAATAGATGAGCATCGTCAATAAATAATGGGGTCACGTGAACCAACTGAAAAAAATTAAAACTCATATAAATGGGCAAAAGCTACTAACACACAACAGAAGCAGAGACATACATTTAAAACCATTCATACCAGTGATTAATCACAAATTTAAATAAACTCTTTTTCATGTATCTAATGGTCCGAGAGTCTTAAAAACCATTTTACTTTGGACAAGGGTGCAGGAGGGTAAGCATTCCATATCCTGCATGCTGCTGGTAGGACACACGGATACCTGTTTTTGAGGGCCTCTGTTTACAGCATGAGTAAAAAGACTTACAAATGTTTTTGACTCAGTAATTCTAATACTAGGTCTCTTACAAGGAAATAATTAGAAATAGCCCGGGTGGCTCAGCTGATTGAGGGTCTGACTCTTGATTTCGGCTCAGGTCACGATCCTCAGGGCTGTGGGATTGAGCCCCATGCTGGGCTCCACCCTGAGTGTGGAGCCTGCTTGGGATTTTCTTTCTCTCTCTCTCTCTCTCTCTCTCTCTCTCTCTCTCTTTCCCCCGCTGCCCCTTTCTACCACTCAGCTCTCTAAATTAATATAACATAAATAAATAAAAAGAAATACCTTCCAAGATGTTATGTACAAAAATATTCAATATTGTGAAAAATTGGAAATAACCAGTATCTAGTAAAAGGCGAATCACGACAAAAATTACAAAAGAGGGGCAACCAGCTGGCTCAGTCTGAGGAGCCTGTGACTCTTGCTCTCTTGTGAGTTCGGGCCCCATGTCGGGTGTAGAGATTACTTAAATAAATAAAACTTTAAAAAAATTACAATAGAACCATAAGGTGAAAAGATCACTCAACCATTAAAAATAATGTTCAAGGGACAGCTTGTTGGCTCAGTCCGTATGGCATGTGACTCTTGATCTCGGGGTTGTGGGTTTGAGCCCCAGTCTGGGTGTGGAGATTACTTAAAATCTTAAAAAATAATAATGTTTATGAAGAATTTATAAAGACATGGGGTGATGCTCAAGATACATTATGCGAAAAGTGGATGTGGATCTGTATAGGTTACGTTTACAACCATATAAAAAATATATGCACCGTATACTCATATGTCATAGATGCTGTGCTGGAGATGTAACTTGCGGGTTCTGTCACTGCTCTACCAAAAGAATGCCAGAGGGGAGCCTGGGTGGCTCAGTTGGCTGAGCGTCTGACTCTTGGCTTCGGCTCAGGTGATGATCTTGTGGGTTCGTGGAATTGAGCTGTGAGCTGGGCTCTGTGCTGACAGTGCAGAGCCCGCTTGGGATTCTCTCTCTCTCTCTCTCTCTCTCTCTCTGTCCCTCCAACACCTCCCACCCCTGCTCTCTTACATCCCTCCCCACACACATGAGCCCTCTCTTAGTAAAGAAACATTAAACAACAACAACAACAACAACAACAACAACAACAACAAGAATGCCAGAAAGTCTTCTGGGGAGGAGATGCTCTATGAGGTCTCCTTCCTCCAAGGGAGGTAACTAGAATTTAGCTGTTTTGAAGGGCTGGCCCCCGCCAGAGACAATCGGGCCCTAATGTTAGGGTAGGTGGGGACCAGTTACCAGCCTTTTGTGTGAAAGGGTACACAAAGGAGAATGCGTAGGATCCCTGGAAAGCCTACTGAAAGTCGCATTTGGGGCAAGGGTGGAATTTGCAGCCCTGCAGTCCAGGGGGGAAGTGGAACAAGCCCAGTCTGGTTTTGTTTTGTTTTTATATGAAATTTCACTTTTTTTCCAGTTAATTTATTTATTTTGAGAAAGAGTGCACATGCGTGGGGTGGGGGAGGGGCAGAGAGAAGGAGAGAGAGAATCCCAAGCGGGCTCCGTGCTCAGCACAGAGCCCAATGAGGGGCTCAAAGTCATGAACCTCGACATCGTGACCTCAGCTGAAATCAAGAGTCAGAGGCTTAACCGACTGAGCCACCCAGGCACCCCAGGCCCAAGCTGTTTTAAGGGTCGAAAACACCTATGCAAGAAAGAGAAAGCGGTTGGTAGAATTACACAGCTTTTCATTGGAGCCAATCCTGAGACAGTGTTGGGGCTGGACACCTAAACGAGGCCTTGGGAGCTGGCAAAGGACTCTGGATTAGCTGACGCCGAGAGAGTGGACTCCCTCCTCCCTAGGACCTAACAGACCCTGTGTCCAACATCCTGGCCATCAGTCCCTTGGTGGGAACAAGCAGGAGCACCGGAGAGTGACACCTTGTGGTGGAAAAGAGCAACTGCAGAAACAGCCACAGCGCGGACAGGAAGACCTTAGGACAGGAAGGCTTTTCTCCCGCAGTTTTGAGCGGGACTCCTTTGTGTATTACATAGACTCCTGGGCAGGCCAGGAGAAGGGGGAGCTCCAAGAAGCGGGTAAATGGCGAATTTAGTAGTCAGAGTCTAGGGCTTGGTTTTAGTTTCATTTATTTTGGAAAACTTTTTATTTTTTTTAAATACTTATTTAAAAAAAATTTTTTTTAATGTTTATGTATTTTTGAGACAGAGAGAGACAGAGCATGAACGGGGGAGGGTCAGAGAGAGAGGGAGACACAGAATCTGAAGCAGGCTCCAGGCTCTGAGCTGTCAGCACAGAGCCGGACGCGGGGCTTGAACTCACTGACCGTGAGATCATGACCTGAGCCGAAGTCGGACGCTTAACCGACGGAGCCACCCAGGCGCCCCTTTAAATACTTATTTTTGAGAGAGACACATACACACACACACACACACACACACACACACACACACACACACACACGAAGCGCAAGCTGGGGAGGGGCAGAGAGAGGGAGACCCAGAATCCGAAGCAGGCTTCAGGCTCAGAGCTGTCAGCACAGAGCCTGATGTGGGGCTCAGACTCATGAACTGTGAGACCATGACCCAGGCCAAAGTCAGATGCTTGAAGGACTGAGCCACCCAGGCGCCCCTCCTTTGTCCCTTTTTCTATAGAGTTGTTGGTCTTTCTCATGCTCAGCTGTATGGATTCATAGTAAATTATAAATTAGTCATTTGTTACATGTTACAAATATTTCCCCTACTTTGTCATGTGACTTCATTTTTAACCTTTTATGCTACACAGATGTTTTTAATTTGGGGGATTCAAATTTATTTCTCTTTCTTGCTGTGTCTGAGTGCATTTGTTTTATAATTAAAAAAAATTCAAGTCGCTTATATGTGTGTGTGTGTGTGTGAGAGAGAGACAGAGAAACAAATCAAATACACAAGTAAACGACCATTAAAGTCTATGGCCAAACCATTCCCTGGGGATGTCTCTACCTCCCACACCATGTGGCTCAGTCAATCTCAGTCAGTGGCTTCCATATTGGCATAGGAGCAGCAGTCTGGTTTGACAAGCCAGTCGGGGAACTTGTCCCGGAGCCTCTCCTGCATGCCAAGTGCCTTGCAAGCTTTTACTGCAGGTTACAAGATTTTTCTTTTTTCTTTTTTTTAATCTTTCCAATGGTCAACTATTCCGGGAATGATTTTTCTTCCTATGAACTGAGCAGCCTAGGGATTATATATACAGCCGACTCTTGAACAATATGGGTTTGAATTGTGCGGGCCTTCTTCTATGTGAATTTTTTAAGATAATTTTTCTAAATGTTTATTTATTTTTGAGACAGAGGCAGAGCATGAGCAGGGGAGGGGCAGAGAGAGAGGGGTGACAGAATCTGAAGCAGCTCCAGGATCTGAGCCGTCAGCACAGAGCCTGACGGGGGCTGGAATTCATGAACCGTGAGATCATGACATGAGCTGAAATCGGACGCTTAAGCAACTGAGCCATCCAGGCACCCCTTAGGTGGATTTCCTTTCTTTTTTTTTTAAATAAGCTCCATGCTCAATGTGAGGCTTGAACTCATGACACAGAGATCAAGAGTCATATACTCTACCAACTGAGCCACTCAGGCACCCCTAATGTGGATTTTTTTCAATAAATACCATATGGTACATTTATTGTATAGTATATGTAGTTTCTTTTATGATTTTCTTTATTATTTTTTTTAATGTTTATTTGAGAGAGAGTGTGTGAGCGGGGGCGGGGGGAGGGGCAGAGAGAGGGAGACACAGAATCCGAAGCAGGCTCCAGGCTCTGAGCTGTCAGCACAGAGCCCGACACGGGGTTCGAACCCACAAACCATGAGATCATGACCTGAGCCACAGTCAGATGCTTAACTGACTGAGCCACCCAGGCGTCCCTCTCTTACGATTTTCTTAATGTTTTTTTTTGTCTGCTTTATTGAAAGAATACAGTATATGCACATATATCAAATGTGTTAATCGACTGTTTCTGTTATTAGTAAGACTTCTGGTCAACAGTAGGCTATTAGTAGTTGAGTTTTTGGGGAGTCAGAAGCTCTGAGTAGATTTTTAACTGCTGGGGTGGAGATGGGGGGGCAACATCGGTGCTTCTAATCCCCACATTGTTCAAATGTCAACTGTATGTGTGTGTATATATATATATATGTATATATATATATATATATATGCACGTGTATATATAGTGTGTGTGTGCATGCATGCATTTACATTTTTTCTTTTTTTCTTCCCTTTTTTAAAAATGTTTATTCATGTTTGAGTGGGGGGCAGTGAGGGGTAGAGAGAGAGAGGGAGACACAGAATTGCAAGCAGGCTCCCAAGCAAACAGCCTGATGTGGGGCTCAAACTCACGAATATGAGGTCGTGACCTGAGCCCAAGTCGGACGCTTAACCAACTGAGCCACCCAGGTGCCCCTTTTCTTCCTATCTTCATAATTAGTCTTTGCTTGTAATAACCTGAGGGGACACTGGCGATCATGGAGCTAAATCCCCCGTGAAGCACACTCTATGTCAAAGCATTCCTGGCACCACTCCCGCCTCTGCGTTTGGCAAGCGCCGCTCTGCACGAGGCCGCCTCCTGAGTCATTCTGTCCAGCCCAGAGCGCCCGTGTGTCTTCTGAGAAACATCCTTGACTAGAGCGGTTCACAATAGGGCGTGGGAACTGGCCGGAGGCTCTGAAACCATTCTTTCTCTTCCTTCTTGGCACAAAGAGGCTAAGGAGCCCAGGCCAACAGGACAACTTGAGAGAGAGAAACCAGCATCACAGGAAGAGAAAGACAGGGACCAAAGGGCCTCCCCTCTGTCGCACTAACTACAAACCATTTAAAAAAGAGGTTGGGGGGGGGGGGGCGCGCAAGGCGCCTGGGTGGCTCAGTTGGTTAAGCATCCGACTCGGCTCAGGTCATGATCTCACAGTTCGTGGGTTCGAGCCCCACGTCGGGCTCTGTACTGACAGCTTGGAGCCTGGAGCCTGGTTCGGATTCTGTGTCTCCCTCTCTCTCTGCCCCTCCCCTGCTCACGCTCACTCTCTCTCTCAAAAATAAATGCACATTTAAAAAATAATAAAATAAATAAACATTAAAAAATAAATTAAACTTGGGGGGGGGTGTCTGTGTGGCTCAGTTGGTTAAGCATCTGACTTGGTTTCGGTTCAGGTCATGATCTCATGGTTCATAAGTTCGAGCCCTGTGTCGCTGACAGCGCAGTCTGCTGGGAATTCTCTGTCTCTCTCTCTCTCAAAAGAAAATAAACATTTAAAAACCAAATCAAATCAAACCAATGTTTCCCGATCATTCCCTGATTCTCTTTCTCCCTGGGCATTCCTACTATGAGCGAGCCTCCCTTTAGATTTTTTTCTCTTTTTAGGCCAGTCTTACAGCACCCTACAGCACTGTTCACTTAACGATCCTTCCCCGGTCACACATAGGGGTGCTGGCTCCGTGGCACACCTAGCAAAAATGAGACACACATTGTTCACGCAAATGAAGAGACTCCCTTCCTATACATGGAGGAAACGGGGTCGATTAGGCAATGGTGGGGGTCTCAGGCAGGGGGAGATTCTTCCTAGGCCCTGCCTCAATGCCTGAGTCTGCTCGGAGGTCAGTGGCCCTGATCCTGACCGAGTGTTATGGAAATCAAGTTCCCCCGCCCCATCGTCACCATCTCATCACTTCCAGCTGACCTGGGAGCTCCCCCAAAAGCCTTAGGTTGAGCATTCCCTGGGGCAAGGTCTCTTCTCACTCAGCATCTAAAGACAAGTGGTGACACATGTAGTTTCTGCCCGTTCACTTTTCCCTAACGGGCCTTCCATCGCTGGAGTGGAGAACCTGTCTTTGCGTGGGGTTATGAGTAAGGAAAACTAGGAGCCAGATCCAATCCCCTCTCCCGGGTGGGTTGCAGGGGCGGGGGGGAGGGGGGAGCAGGTGACAGGCTCAGCCAACCCAAGGCGCTTCCCCTGGTCTCAGAACCTTGAGAGGAAGGCAGGCTAACAGAGATGCCCGCAGGATCGCCAGGGCTCATGGGGAGGGCACGCTGGCCTGTTTCTGCTAAGAGGTTGCTGCTGCGATTCTTGGGGCCTTACTTAGCCTCTGTTTCTTGATCCCACCTGTTAATTAAGCCTGATTCTTCAGCTCCCATTTACTCGTGAGTTCTCTACTATTCTTTCCCGAAGTCCCTTTTACTTAGCCAGACTAGTTCTCTGAAGCTTTTAACCAGGAATGCCCACTGGTAGAACAGAGCGTCTGTGACCCCTGTGGTTTGGACGACGGAGAGGAGATTCACTGGGAGGAACAATCCTATTCACCGAACAGGGTTGTGTTTCTAGGCTTGCTTGCTGTCCCAGGATGCTCTTAGGGCTCTAGCTTGGGTACCAGGACCATTATGCCATAAGCTGGTCTTAAATGTGAGTTGCTTTCTATCTAAACCCAGGACAGTTGACACTGGCCAGGACCATCTTCCAGAGAATCAGGCACAGGGAAGAGACGGCCGGCTCCAGGATTCTCCTGTGACAAGACAGTGCCAGTTTCCTGTGGTCCAGGGTTGGCCTGGGAGAGCAGCAGGGGCAGATTGCACTGGTAGGCTGTTAGAAAACTTCAGCAGTGCACCCCCTCTCGCCACCTAAACTAATCTTTTCCCTTTTGTGTAAATTCCCATTCCTAGTGGGGATGGAACTGTGGAGAAACAGATCTTTGTAATACGAGATCATCCCCCAGCATTATCATCCTCAATTATTTTGCATAACTGGCTCTCTAGGAATGCCGACCACTAGAGGGGAGGCTGGGAGTTTTGCCTCACAGGCAGGTGGTGCAAACTTTCTCAAGCTGGCCAGGAGGTGGTGCTATTTGCATGAGGTCGGTTTAGGCTAATAAACGGAGGTTGTAGTCAGTAACTGGACCTCACTTTGCATCTAAAAAAAATTTTTTTTTAGTGTTTGAGAGACAGAGAAAGAGACAGAGTGTGAGCAGGGGAGGGGCAGAGAGAGAGAGGGAGACAGAGAATCTGAAGCAGGCTCCAGACTCTGAGCTGTCAGCACAGAGCCTGACATGGGGCTCAAACTCTGAAGGGCAAGGTCATGACCCGAGCCAAAGTCGGACCCTCAACCGACTGAGCCACCCAGGCACCCCTGCATCTTTACACTTGCACTAATTAAAAGGATTAATTAGTGAAAAACAGGTGAAACTCAAATAATCTTGGGAGTGGGGAGAGAACTTTCTAAGAATGACACAAAACTCAGAAGTTATAAAAAGACAAGGTGGACAGCATAAAAATTTCTATGCCAAAAAAACGGCAAAAAAAAAAAAAAAGTACAGCAAACAGAAAAATAGCAACTTCTGTGACAAACTAATAAAGAACTCTTACAAATAAATTTAATTAAAATATAGGAAGAAAAAGAAAGATCTTGCCACTTGCAGCGATATGGATGGATCCAGAGGATTTAATGCTAAGAGAAATAAGTCAGAGATAGACAAATACCATATGGTCTCACTCACATGTGGCATTTAAGAAACAAATGAACAAAGGAAAAAAGAGAGACAAACCAAGAAACAGACTCTTAAGTGGAGAGAACAGATGGTTACCAGAGAGGAGGTGGGTGAAACAGGTTATGGGGATTAAGAGTGCACTTGTTATGGGGAGCCTTGGTTAAGTGCCGACTCCTGATTTTGACTCAGGTCATGCTCTCATGGCTGGTGAGTTCAAGCGAGTTCAAGCGAGTTCAAGCGAGTTCAAGCCCGGAGTTGGGCTGTGCACTCACAGCATGGAGCCTGTTTGGGATTCTCTCCCGGCCTTCTCTGCCCTTCCCCTCCTCTCTCTCTCTCTCAAAATAAATAAACTTAAAAAAAACTCTTCTAAAAAAGGGTGTGCGTTGTCGTGATGAGCGCTGAGTAATGTATGGAATCGTTGAAGCCATATATTGTACACCTGAAACATAGAACATTGTATCTTAACTATTGGATCAAAAGAAAAAGAAAAAAAAAAAAAAAACCATGGGAAGATATTCTTCACTGGTATCTCTCAGTTCACAGAAAAGGAGATTAAAATTATCCAGAGAAACATAAAACATCTTTCAACTACTCATGAAATTTTCATAAATATGAAATGAAATATAAATTAAAAATTAAAGCAACAAATGTAGTCATTTGCTTGTGCGCCTCCAGTGACTGGTCTGCATAATAAAAGCACTCACAATTGTCGTTATCACAGACCACTGACAGCGTGTTTGTTTCCATCCTCATATCCCCCCTTGGGTTTCCAGACGGTTTCTCACCTGCAGGCGGTGTTGGGGCAGTCCTTTCTTCGAGGGCGCCAACTGTGGGAAGGACAGAGGCGGATCTCCCACTCTCACCTCCCAGGGCTGAGACCCACGGTGAGCGGCGCGGGCGTCGGTGACTGACACCGAGCCGCGGAACAGGTGTGCTGGGCGCGGCGTCCGCGCCCGGGGAGGTGATGATGGGGCAGGCTCCGAGAAGACCAGGTGGACCAAAGAAGGGAGTTCTTCGGTGGCAGAAGAGGCGGGGACTTGCCTCCAGCAGGAACGCCACGTGCGAAAACAAAGGGGTGTGCCGAGGCCAGGTGCGTCCGTGGACTTGCAGGTTGAGGGAGGGGGCGCCGGGCTCGGGCAGCCGCGGGGAGGGGGGGTGCTTTTCCCGGGCGGACTCCCGCCTGCTCCGGGCACAGCCTTCGGAGGCGCCTAACGACATGCCTTGCCACGCAGTCCCCTCCGCACAACTTTCACTTTTTATAGGCAAGTACGCGGAGGCCTTCGGGAAGTGAAACGCCCCGCATCAGGTCACAGCTCTGGTCCACCCTGGGGTCCTGAGGGCCGGTCCGCGGATTGGCCTGCCGCACTGCCAGGGCCGTCCACGCTGAGCGGCGCTCCCAGCCCGCGGCCCGGGCCGCCGCTGTGGACTACGACTCCCACAATGCCCTCGGCCCAGCCTCCCCCCTCGGCCGCCTCAGGAGAACCAGTAGAAGAGCAGGATTTCCAGGGGCCGTTCTCGGCGGCCAATAAGCGCGGTGGGGGGCGGGCCTCTCCCGTCCATTGTTCTCGGTGCCCCTCGGGCTCGAGCCGTGGTGGATCCGGAGGGGTCGTGTTGTGCCCGGGGGCGCTTTTGCGTGCGGAGTGGCTGCGGAAGCCCGATCTGGTCTCCCGAGAGGTGAGCCGGGAGAGACGGGCCGAGAGCGGCGCGGGCCGGGGAAGTAGCCCGCAGCAAGGGAATAACGGGCCTGGAGCCAGTGCGGGCAGTCCTGCTGGGGGAGGGGCGTCGGGGGCGCTGTCCGCGACAGTGGGCCGGGGTCCCAGGGTGGGACGCCTGGGGTCCGCTCGGCGAAAGCACCCGGACGTTGCTCGCAGGCGGTGAGCTGCCTGCAAGTTCAGCCAGGGGCGCGGGATTGGGACTGGAAGGCACGCTGGACGGCATCCCGCTCAGCTCCTGGTTTCACGGATGGGGAAACTGAGCTTCCGAGGGGGCGTGTCTTGCCCGGGTCCGAAAGCGAATGAGCTCACCGGGTGCAGTTTTCCCGGGCTCCCAAGCAGGACTTCTGTTATACCTGTGCCTCTTCTAGCCCTTTGGTAAATAACACATTGAGAGCTTCAGTGTTCCCACTAGCTTTCTTCTTCTTTTTTTCCTTCTTCTTCTTCTTCTTTTTTTTTTTTTTAATTTTTCCTTCCCAGTTTTCCCTTTTTTTTGGGGGGGGGGAGGAGGGTTGTTATATGAGTCTTTACGATATAGTAATGATTTTTAAAGAATAATTTTCCCTTTTATAGTCTTTGAGTGGTAATTTCACTGCCCTCAACATCTTGTGTAATTAACGTCCCAAGTTTTTGTTTGGTTTTGTTTTTTGCCTTGTGTACGTGTTCATTTTTAAAGGGATTTGGGGTCATACTTTGTCTAGTGTTTCTGTTTTGCTAGGCGTGTTTTTTTCCATAATTTTCATATTTATGAAGATTATCCCAGATTATTAATGGTTAATAATAATCTTTGTCAGCATAATTTTTAAAAATGTTTGAAACTACAGCAGAATGCACACATCTGAGATTTCATATGTATGTTTTGTGCAACCATCATCAAATCAAGGTGTAGAACGTTTCCAGCACCCCAAAGGCTTTTTTGAGCCCCTTCTCAGTCAGTACCCCTGCCCCAAGGTAACCATTATTAAATCAGCATATTTTTTTAAAAATTGGCATAAAATAAATATATTTTACTGTGTGGCTGTGCCATAATTCACGAACTATTCCTCTGCTGCTGGATTTTTAAAACGTCAGGTTTGTTTTGCAATTAGGAACAATGCCACGGTTTTGTTTCCTTGCAAATATATTTTTCTTTACAAAGATGAATATTTTTAAAGATAAATTCCTGAGGGGCCGAGTCTGCATTGAGGAGAATGAACATTTTAAAACTTCATACTTTTTTTTCTCATTTATAATTTTAATCGAAGCATTGCTGTTTATTTTTTAAAACTTCATACTTCTATGGTAATAATGCAGTTAAGGTGTTGCCTTCCTTCCAGCAAGGCTCACAGTATCTTCATGCCTGATCCATTGCCAATCCTGAAGATGTCCCCGTAAGAAGGATGGCCCCTGAAGTTAAGTGACTAAGTTGTGTGTTAGGTCAAGGGCATTCCGCACCAAGTTTGAACTGATTCAGGGCAGAGTAACTCAGTCCTGGGTTCTTCGGAGGGCTTTGGATTTCTGATACTCCTGCTTTTGGAAAGAAAAGTGCTTGTTTTTTGTGCTTGTGATTCATCTTTTGCCGTAGAAAAGTTTTCAGGAATAAGCCGTTTTTCCTTTAAGAGAGGCAGGAAACTTGTGTTGATCTGTGGACGAGAATCACTTGGTGGCCTGACCTGGGCTGCTGTGAGTTAGATCCCTGTAGGACAGTCTGCTTATTGATTGTGGTTCCCTTTTTTCATTTCTCAGCCAGACGACTTGTGGAAATTTGAGGACGGAGGTGTCTTCTCAGACGAGCCTGGCTCTAGAAGACTGACGTTCAAGGCTCGAAGCCTGCGGGATTGCCTCGGGAAGGTGGATGATGGCTGCAGAGGGGCCGAGAGTAAGCACTCCCTTGAGCCCCTTGGTCCAGGCACCTCACGAGGAAGATGAACAGGAGGAGGTCACCACCATGATCCTGGAGGACGACTCTTGGGTGCAGGAAGCTGTACTTCAGGAGGATGGCCCCGAGTCCGAGAGCGCCGGCAAGGGCAGCCCCCACGGGGAGGCTGCTGGAGGGCCTCAGGGTGCGCTTGGCCGCCTTCGGGAGCTCTGTCGGCGCTGGCTGAGGCCGGAGGTGCACACCAAGGAACAGATGCTGACGGTGCTCCCCAGAGAAATCCAGGCCTGGCTGCAAGAGCACCGGCCCGAAAGCGGCGAGGAGGCCGTGGCCCTGGTGGAGGACCTGACGCAGACCCTTCGGGACGGTGGTAAGACGCCGGGCCTCACCGGGAGGGTGGGCACATGTCTCCGACGAGGGGGAGTGTGGTGTTTGTGGCAGAGGAGAACGTGGCGTCCAGGACGGAGCCCGGTGCAGCCCATTCTCCTGCTCTGTCTGCAGGCGGTCAGAACGCTGTCACCCCGTTTAACGCCCTTGTTGTGTGCAGTGACAGTTCCAGAATTTCACAGGACTACGCTCGGAGCTCTGTCTGTGCAGTAAGCGCAGTTTTTATGTCTGTGCTTATTTGGCGAGGGTGGGAAGCCGGTGGAGGTGGGGGAGGAGGGCGGCTGGAGACCGAGTAAACCACCCCCCTTGGCACCTTCCCTTGGTTGTGCAATACATGTTCAAATATTTGAAGTGCCAGCAATTAGAAAAACCAGATAATCCTACGTTCAAAGAGTGATTATTTTTATGAAACCAAGATCGGTGACGAGTAAGCCAGCTAATGCCTAGGAACTGTCTGTTAAAGTCATCCCGGGCTCTTGGCAACGGTTAACATACTTGTCTCCCGTGTTAGCGATACCTTCTGGGACGCGGACATGCCATTTCACTACTCTGTCTCCGTTCGGGGCTTCGGTTGTGGACCGAGCTCCCTGCTTACCAAATGCCTTCCTTTAGGCTGCTCCAGGACCCGTCGATCGTGGCTGCCTTTGCACTGCCCAGAACCGTAGACGTTCAGAGAGAGCAGAGGACGGGAGAGGTCAGGGAGGATGTGGGGCTGGAGCAGGAGGTCGTCGGCTGGAGTGGAATTTGGAAAAGGTGCAGGGCGGCGGGGAGGGGTTGGCACGAAGCTCGCTGGTTCAGGTGACAGTAAGGGAGGCCCGCTGGTTGGAGTAGAAAGTGTGTTTTTAGGAAGTGGTAGGATGTGGAGCACGGGGGCAGGGTGGGCTTGGACTGGATGTCGCTGGCCTCAGCAGGTTCTCGAACTAGAGCCCAAGCATGGGAGGAAGCGGAGTCTGGCAACAGGAAGTAGGTTTGATTCGAGTAGGGAGATGCTGGTGACAGGACAACAGCCGGGCCTTGGCTGGGCTGAGGTGGGGACAGCTGGAGAAGGGGAGGAGACCGGACACACCTAAGGTGAACTGCGAGTAACACTGGTTAGCGTTCATGGAGTCTTTTCTGGTCCGGGCCCTGCGCCTGGTATCTACGATGCAAAACTCACAGACCCTTCACCATCTTGGGAGAGAAGCGGGATTGTTATCACCAGAGAAACTGAGTGACTCCCCGAAGATCACGCAGTGAGTACAAGGACAAGTCAGGATTCGAACTCACGGGTCTGAGGACACAGTTCACGTTCTTAAGCGTTTCATCACAGACGTGGTGCAAAGCGATAGTTCCCAGCGAGGGGTTGGAAAGAGCGGACGCAGGCGAGGACTAAGACAAAGGGGGCTGACTCAGAGGTGTCTAGTCCGGAGGATTCAGAAGACTGGAAGAGAAGAGAAGAGAAGGAAAGGAAGGTGGTTTGGGAGCAGAGGTTGTGACGATGCCTAGGGACGTGGGAGGTATGAGTAAAGCTGTCTTTTGGAGAAAGGGGCTGATGTCAAGGGCCCACTGTGAGCCCAGCCCTGCCCTGGGCACCTTACGTGGCCATCTCACTGGCAATCCTGGGGGCGGCTGTCCTGTTGCAGATGAGGAAATGGAAGCTCCACAAGGTCAAGGCCTTAGTCGGTGTCGCACACAGCTACCAAGTGCTGGGGCCGGGATTCGCGCTCTGGTCTGTGTGCTTCCGTGTGTGTTTCGTAGTTTTTTTTCTTTCGTGTTGTTTTGTTTTTTGAGCAGCAGGCAGAAGTTTATATTAGAGTATAAGACCCGAAAGGAAGAAGAGTATGAAAGCTGTCTTTACAGAGACGGGGGCACTTGAAAGTGAACACCCTCGTGTTCGGTAGGTTTTATTTGAAGCGAAGTACCTGAGTTTCTTTGGCCCTGAAAAATAACTTTTGATTTTACTCTTCCTATTTAAGAAAACAAAACCAAAAATCTGTCATCCTATCCTAAAAACTTAATTTACCTGTCTCTTGACAGATGTGACAAGCTTGTGATGAACTTCAGGCTCTTCAGTCTGAGGCTGTGGAGAGGCCAGAGGGGTTGAGGGCTGAGGAGTGACCCCTGGGTTGTTTAGTTGGGGAAGTCACAAAGCAGAGGGTCAGGTCTCGGCAGGTGTCTGAGGTGGTTACAGGCACCCCTGCTACGACCCTCCCCACCTGGCTTGCTGCAGGGCTCTGTGCCTCTTATCAGCCCCAGAACATCCAAGATGGGTTCTTCGGTCCTCTGTCTTCTGCCCTTGCGATCGGCTTTGTTGGTCTCCATTCATTTCACAAAGTCGCCTGCCCCCGTCGCCCCCCCTCCCGGTGATTACTCAGAGGCACACCTGTGATCGTCTCCGTCCTTTCTCATTTATTCAGCGTAAGACCACTTGACCTCCGTTCTGTTTGTGCAGCTCGGGACCTTTGGACACGTTTATCCAGCACCGGACATTGCAAGGCCTGGTTAGACAGTGGTTATTTAATGTTTCACTACCAGGCACGTCTAGGTACTCCCATTTGAAGGTTCTTGTAAGTTCAGTTAAGACAGGACTTGTGTGAATAGCTGAGGTGGTAACACTCATCTCTCCTTGTGTTTCCCAAGGACACTTTCGTCCCCATTCACAGCCCTGAGCCAGGTCCTTGGTATTTCTCACCGGCACCCCCGTAGGAGGCATGGCTTCCTCCCCGTCCCTGCCCCTGTTCCAGTCCCACCTGAGTGATCGGGCGCTCTCCTGCTGAAAACTCGTCGTGAGTTCCCCCGTGTCTCCAAATCCAGCACAACCTCTTTCTTCGGCCCGGGACCGGGGCTTTGTGTGACCTGCCCTGCGGCTGCCCTCGGTCATCACGTCACTGCCCCTGCTCCATTCACACCAGATCTTGCTGTTCCTTGAACGTAGCTGGTGCTTTCTAGCATTCATCTGTGCTCCTGAATTCTGAGTTGGAATGGCTTTGTCCCGTCCCTGTGTGAGAAAACCCCGGGAGTCCTTTGACTGCATACCCTTGGAGATACCCTCCATAAAGCTGTCCTTACTTCTGGTCCCTCTTCCTGTCCCTAGGTCCAGCCACCCAAGAGCGTCCCTGATCATCTCTTCCAGAAACCATCTCCCCCAGGGCGTTTGGAACCCCCTTGTCCTTTAGCTTTTGATTATGTTCCATGTTGTTTTCCAGTTATGTGAAGGGTTGACTTAGTTCTTCTAGGAACCTATAAAATCCCAGAAGGCATGGAACCTCTTACCTTTCCTTTCCCTCCCTCCGTCCTACCCCTCCTTCCTTTCGTTTCCTTCCTTCCTTCTGTCCTTCCTTCCTTCCTTCTTCCTTCCTTCCTTCCTTCCTTCCTTCCTTCCTTCCTTCCTTCCTTCCTTCCCTCTTTCCTTTCCTTCCTTCTCCCTCAGCACTGCACACAGTGCCCCACTCACAATGGGAACTCACGAAGTGTTATTGGTATGAATAAGTAAATCCTTCCTGCCCATCTGCAGGTGTGGAGACGCTCCCCTGCACAGTCCACGAAGGAGGCAGACAGCTTCTTCATTCCAGGCTTTCCGCCTCTCCTTGAGGAAGCCGTGCTAAGCTTTTGTTTTATTTTTATACTTTTAAATGTTTATTTATTTTTGAGAGCGTGGAAGCGGGGTAAGGAACAGAGAGAGGGGGAGACAGAGAATCTGAAGCAGGCTCTGCGCTGGCAGCAGCGAGCCTGACTCAGGGCTCGGACTCACCAACTGTGAGATCACAACCTGAACCGAAGTTGGGACACTCAACCAACTAAGCCCCCCCGGCGCCCCTAGCCACTGTAGAATTGAGGCAGTTTGACCCGGTGCTATTCTGTAATTGCTTCACCCAGGTTTCATCCAACTTTCTGTAAGAGGTAAGCAGACACTGTTGGAGCCTGCAGACTGGCGGACTCATGCCACGGTGGCCTTCCCCAGACTCCCCACTACAGTGTTGGTGCTACATCAGAGGAATGGGGAAATGCTTCTCTCCTGATACATAGATTTTATCCCACAGAAGCTCCATCACCCAAAAAAGAGACTGCTGACATGAGAGGGGAGCAAAGGGAAATTATTGGGCTCAAGATGGATAAATTCCTGATAGATCAGTCCTCTGATCATTAGTGCAATGTGTGGTCCCTGGACCGGCAGCATCAGCGTCATCTGGAAATGTGTTAGAAACGAAATTCCTGGGCCCCACCCCGGACCGATGGAACCGGAAACTTTGAGCATGGGGGGTTTAACAAGCCCCCCGAGCGATCCTGATGCTGTCTCCACTTCGCGGGCCACCATGCTACACCTCTGGTTCTCAAATTTGACCACACTTGGGAACCACTTGGGGTCCCAGAGCCCACTCCCAGGGATTCTGATTTTCTGATTTAGTTGCCATGAGGTGTGGCCCAGGCAAGGAAGTTTTGAAAGCTCCCGAGTGGTCCTAAGATGCAGCAAAATTTCAGAACCACTGCTTAGAGCCTGGTTCCTGTGGACCAAAGATACTGCAATCACCCGGTGCTTGTTAGAAAGGTACACTCAGTCTCACCCCAACCCAAGTGAAGCCAAATCTGCATTCGAGATCTCCAGGTGGTTCGTCTGCACGTGGAAGTTTGAGAGGCACTGCTCTGGCTTAGAGAGCATTGGAGGTTGTCCGCTTCAGACCTACTCTTGTCCAACAGTCGAGCCAGAGTCACAGCTGACCTCTCCAGCCATCTTTAGAATCATCTGGCTTTTGAGCACAGGCAACAGGTGACCTATTCTGAGTTTTCTGCCACAGCAAAATGCTCCCTTTATGACAACAGAGCAAATACATTTGTTTTTCTTAAGAAGGAGAGCAGAGAAGGTGTCTGTCTTTTTAAAGCCACGATTCTTGGGGCGCCTGGGTGGCTCAGTCGGTTGAGCGGCTGACCTCGGCTCAGATCACAATATCGCAGTTTGTGGGTCTGAGCCCATGTCGGGCTCTGTGCTGACAGCTCGGAGCCTGGAGCCGGCTTCGGAGTCTGTGTCTCCCTCCCTTTCTGTCCCTCTCCCACTCAACCCTGTGTCTCTCTGTCTCCCAAAAATAAGCAAACATTAAAAAGTAAAAAAATAAATAAAGCTACGATTCTCAGCCTCAAAACAAAAATCACCTGTAATTCACGTAAATACCTGAAATGTGTACCACACAGAGCTCTTAGACGGAATGTCATACCTGTAGGATGTTCGGCAGTCACTCGTTTAAACTGCTAACCGAGCTCACTGCCGGTTTTATCAGCGGTTAAGCTTTCAAGCGGCCAGAGTGCAGGAGGGACAGAAACAGCGCTCCCAGTCGCTCAGGCATGAGCAGGTTCCTGCCAGGCTTGCCAGGACGGCGCTCCGACGGGGGGAGCTCGACTGGGCCCCAAGCTGTAGCCCAGTCAACGCCTGCGTTTTCGACCAATGGCTCTGACGGTGGTGTTGAGGCACTGGTGTGTCGCAGTCAGGTGGGAGGGGCTTTACCAGAATTTGAAGCCTAACCCATGCTAAAGTGCCAAAGCCTGTGACTAATTTATTTCATTGTTGTAAATGAATTACAGTAAATTCAGGTTTATCTCCCTAGTGATAGCGGTTTTCCGCACACTCGCTGTGTTATGCTTTCTGGTGTGAGAGAGAAAGAGGAGGCGTCTGGCCAGGCAGGGGTCACGCACGGCCCTTGAACCCCAGCGGGGATGTGCTGTGCACGTGAGTCTAGAGCCTGTGTCCTGGGTGGGAAAATCCAGGAACCATTGCTTTCGCCTGAGCTTGGCCTGCAGCTTTTGTTCAGTAACCCAGAAGGGAAGAAAAAGGTCATATGGCAATTCGAGAACTGTTTAGTGAATGGTATTTGGACGGTGGTCTCGCCATTTTGAAAAAACAAAATTGGATCCTCATTTCATAACTTACACAGAAATAGATACTGCCTCACAAGTGACAAAAATAAAGTCCAGATGGATTCTAGCTCTCTACTCTAAAAGACCTGGAATGACACGTAGGAGAATCTTTTTATAATCTTGTGGTGGAGAAGGCCTTCTTAAGCAAGACAGCAATCTTCAAAGATGGATTGGACACAGGAAAACAGAAAAGTCCTTTGTGTAAAAAAGGTACTATGCACAAAGTTAAAAAACAGTGCACCAACTGGAAATATTTGCAGCAAAGTCTGCGGTGTAGCAGATAAGCGCCCAAGATCCTTGATCTGTGAGAGGTTCCGTAATCATAAGAAGAGTCAACCCAGAACAATGAAAGGTAATTAAGAGATATGCATGGTCGGGGGTGTGCATGGGTGACTCAGTTGGTTGAGCGTCTAACTCTTGATTTCGGCTCAGGTCATGGTCTCGTGGGTCACGGGATCGAGGCTCCCACACACACCCCCAGTGGAGCTATCAGCTTGGAGCTTGCATGGGACTCTCTCTCCTTCTTTCTGCCCCTCCCCAGCTCATGCATGTGAGCTCTTTCTCTCTCTCTCTCTCAAAATTAATAAATAAAAGATATGAACGGGCAATTTAGAAATGAAAAGTAAATTGTAACTTTATGAAACCAGATGTTCAACTTTAGGAATGATCAGGGAAATACTCATTACAACAAGATACTATTCTTTTGCCTACTGGACCATCTGAAACTTAATAGCATGTTTCTGAGAATTCTCTGCCTTTCTGAGAGTTTATTTAATCTTTTAAAATTAACTTCAGGGGCGCCTGGGTGGCTCAGTGGGTTAAGCGTCCGACTTCGGCTCAGGTCACGATCTCGCGGTCCGTGAGTTCGAGCCCCGCGTCGGGCTCTGGGCTGATGGCTCAGAGCCTGGAGCCTGCCTCCGATTCTGTGTCTCCCTCTCTCTCTCTGCCCCTCCCCCGTTCATGCTCTGTCTCTCTCTGTCTCAAAAATAATAAAAATAAACATTAAAAAAAAATTTAAAAAAATAAATAAAATTAACTTCAGAATTAGGAAGTAATGTCACCTATTTTAAATTTGATAGAGGTGAGCCATATATTCTTTTTTTTTAGTGTGATAAAATTTACAGAATATAAAGTTTGCCATTTTAACCATAAAAAAATTTTTTTTAATGTTCATTTATTTTTGAGAGACTGAGACAGAACGCGAGTGGGGGAGGGGCAGAGAGAGAGAGAGAGAGGGAGACACAAATCTGAAACAGGCTTCCAGGCTCTGAGCTGTCAGCACAGAGCCTGACACAGGGCTCGACCCCACGACCATGAGATCATGACCTGAGTCAATGTCGGACGCCCAACCGACTGAGCCACCCAGGTGGCCCGCCGTTTTAATCACTTTTATGTGTACACTTCAGTGACATTAGATATATTCATATTGTGGTACAATTGTCACCACCATCATTCATCTTCAGAACTTCTTCCTTTTCTCGAGCTGAAACTCTGTGCGCATTGAACAGTAACACCCCATTCCTTCTTCCCCCGCGGCCCCTGGCAACCATTGTCGTTTCTGCCCCTATGATAAGCTTCCTCCAGGAACCTCATATAGAGGAATCACACAACATTTACCTTTTTGTGTCCGGCTTATTATTCCATTTAGCACAATGTCCTCAGGGTTCATCCGTGTAGAAGCATGGGTCAGAGTTTTATTCCTTTGCAAGGTCGAATAATATTTCATTCGCTCATTTGTTGATAGATGTGTGGGTTGTTTTCAACATTTGGTTGTTATGAGTAATGCATGAACATGGATGTCAGAATACCTATTTGCGTCCCTGCTTTCAGTTCTTTTGGGTAAAGATCCAGATGTAGAATTATTAGATCATGTGGTGAGCCTGTGTTTAATTTTTGGGGGGAACCGCCACACTGTTTTCCATAGTGGCTGCATGATTTTACATTCCCACCAGCAGCGCACAGGGAGAGAACAATAAATTTGAAGTCTGTCTTGGGGATGCATTTTTCAAAAGGTTTATGTTATTTATTTATTTTTGAGAGAAAGAGCAGGTGTGCACAAGCAGGGGAGGGACAGAGAGAGACACACACTCTCAGAATCCGAAGCAGGCCCCAGGTTCCGAGCTGTCGGCGCAGAGCCCCATGCGGGGCTAGAACTCGCGAACTGCGAGATCATGATCTGAGCCGAAGTCAGATGCTTAACTGACTGAGCCACCCAGGCGCCCCTCAGGGGTGCATTTTTGACAATCTTTTTATACTTTCTAAAACCTGAAGTTAGTCACAGACAAATATATATGGCGCTGTTAGTAAGTGGGTAATTAAGCGCTATGTCCAAGAGGAACAAGCTTGCTAATTGTGTTTACAGTGAAGCATATGAATAAATCAACTGGGTCGATACTGTATAGATAACTGTTAAGGTCAGTTGGAGGAGGGGCACATGGCTGGCTCAGCTGCTGAAGCATGCAACCCTTAATATCAGGGTCATGAGTTTGAGCCCCACATTGTGCGTAAAGTTTATTTAAGAAAAAGTCATTCAGGGGCGCCTGGGTGGCTCAGTCGGTTAAGCGTCCGACTTCGGCTCGGGTCATGATCTCGCGGCTCGTGAGTTTGAGCCTCGCATTGGGCTCTGTGCTGACAGCTCAGAGCCTGGAGCCTGTTTCAGATTCTGTGTCTCTCCATCTCTCGGCCCCTCCCCTGCTCATGCCCTGTGTCTCTCTGTCTTTCAATAATAAATAAATGTTAAAAAAAAAAATTTTTTTTTTTTTTACAAAAAAAAAAGTCATTCAGAGGAGCACCTAGGTGGCTCAGTCGGTTCAGTGTCCGACTCGGACTCAGGTCATGATCTCACGGTTCGTGAGTTCGAGCTCCATGTTGGGCTCTCTGCTGTCAGCACAGAGCCAGCTTCAGATCCTCTGTCTCCCTCTCTCTCTTCATCCCCCCCCCCCCAAAATAAATAAATATCAAAAAAGAAAAAGTCAGTTAGACCAATGGTCCCATCTTGGCCAGATATCAGCTTCTCAGAGGGGCCCTCTGGTCGCTGGCTTTCACATTAACCCTATTTTATTGCTTTCATAGTACTTCACACTGTCTGAAAATGGCATAATCTGAATAAAGAGTGTGTGTGAGGCTCATCAGTTCTTAAACTGCACAGGACAGTCCAAAACCTTCGTTTTAAAGTCTCCACATAGATAAAGGAACTTCTTTGCTACTTCAGTAGT
Organism: Panthera tigris; assembly: GCF_018350195.1. Classification (NCBI taxonomy): domain Eukaryota; kingdom Metazoa; phylum Chordata; class Mammalia; order Carnivora; family Felidae; genus Panthera; species Panthera tigris. The sequence goes on along the minus strand of NC_056665.1, from coordinate 5,020,039 downwards.
TTTAGGGGAGAGAAGTTATTTAGAAAATGTGACCCTCTCTTCCTTCTTTCCTTAACACCTGACTCATCTCTGGAGTTTTCTGTCCTGGAGATCTGGGCCTTCCTACCACATCCTCCTTCCTTCCCGCCAGCCTCCCTCTTTGCAGCTACATCCGCAGAATATGCTCCTCTTGGCATCTTATAACAGAAGATACGACGTCGACTCGTGAGGTTCCTTTGGAAAGAAAATTCCCAGCCCGGACCGGCTCTTCCCGCCCCACGCATCACGTGTTGGTGAAGACACTCCCCGTGCATCTGACCTAGCCGTTTCTGAATCTTCATGCTCTTCATTGGCCACCAATAAAAAAAGGAGGGAGCTGCCTGAGCTCAAATGCACTCTACTTTGTACTTTTTTTTTTGAGTAGGCTGCATGTCCAGCGTGTGGAACCCAGCGTGGAACCCAGCGCGGGGCTTGAACTCACGACCCTGAGATCCAGACCTGAGCTGAGGTCAAGACTTGGGCGCTTAACTGACTGAGCCACCCGGACACCCCTACTTTGTACTCTTTTGACTTCACCCGTGCCCGTCTTTCTTGAGGAGATGCTCGGAAGGGGCCAGGATCCTTCATCCTTCCCACCTCGGTGATAGTGTTTCCCGTGGAGGCCCTTGTGAAGGCAGAGCACTCGAAGGGCCACTCTTCTGTCCTTCAGAATGGCTCCTGTGCCTCTCTGCTGTCAGAAAGCAGCTTTTAAAGAACTCCCGTCCCTCCTTTGGCCTTTCCTGGAATATCACGGTCTTGCCTCTTTGTCTAGTAAAGGGGGGTAGGACTGGTTCTTAAGCTGCAGACGGCGGGAGGGGGTGTAATGAGGTGACAGAAGATAATCACATAAAGTTAAGCATCACTTTTAAAAGCTTTCCTATTATAAGGGAATTCTCTCATAGTTTCATCTAATTGTTCCACACTGTTTTTGTTTTGTTTACATTTAAATCTTCGATCTAGTTGGGATTTTTCCTGGTATGGGATCCAACTCAGATTTTTGCATGTGGCCTAACCAGTCGTCCAGCCTCATTTACTCAATGTCGTGTTTCTTCTCCACGGATTTGAGAGGCTGCCTTTATCATACGTTAAAGTCCCAGAGTCATTATACGGATTCTTGTTTCCCTTCCACTCGTCTGTCTTTTCATGTGACACCTGCATCAAATTCTGAATTCACATGTCCTTTGAGTCTATTTCTAGAGTTACTGTGTTGTTTTGTTGGTCTTATTGTCAATTTATATTTTCATTCTTGAGATTTGGTAATAGGTTTTAACATCTGGCAAAGATAGTCCCTCTCCTCCCCACCCCTGATTTTAGTCAGTAATCTTAAGATTTTTTCAAGTTTTTTTTTTTTTTAGTAATCTCTACATCCAACATGGTGCTCAGACTCACAACCCCGAGATCAAGAGTCGCACGCTCCACTGACCGGGCCAGCCAGGCGCTCCTTAATGTTTATTTATTAAAAAAATTTTTTTTAATGTTTACTTATTTTTGAGAGAGACAGAGGGCGAGTAGGGGAGGGGCAGAGAGAGAGGGAGACACAGAATCCAAAGCAGGTTCCAGGCTCTAGGCTCTGAGCTGTCAGCACAAAGCCTGACTTACGAACTGCGAGATCATGACGTGAGCCGAAGTCAGACACTTAACCTACCGAGCCACCCAGGCGCCCGTTTTTGTACCGATAAAGACACACTTCGAGTGCACAATTTGCCAATTTTTAGTGATGCGCTTTGAATTCCTGGGTATCCAGATGAGGCAATCAGTGAACACGTCCCGTCTCCCAGCCACCTTCTCTCAGCCCCGATTTTGGCTAGAGTATCACTTCTGCACCGCTCTGTAAACTTGACGTTCTCTTTTCTCACCGTAATCGCCCCAGTAGTGTGAGACTTGCTATCAGGCGTTCATCCCCAGCCCTTTTGCTCCAGGGTTGCCTTCATCTCTTGGTTGACCGAAGCTCACCTCCTGGTAGTTTCTTCAAGAAGGGCTCCCAGGACCCACATTCTGTGACTTTGTGCAGATTCAGCGCTGTTTGCCTGCAGGCCTGATCCTTGGGGGTTTTGTTGAACGTGAGATCCCCGGCCTACCTTTGCTTTCCTGGGCTGCCTCGCGGCTCTTGCCGCCTGAGGCGCTGAATGTCCCCGTGGAGAAGTCTCAGCCCAGCTGGTTCTCCTCCCCCATGTGAGTGATTGGGGCCTTGTCGTCCCCTGTCTCGTCGCTAACCACTCTGGGCTGGTTTTCCTGACACCGCGCACCTTTCAAGGGTCCTTGTAGCTTCATCGGTTACACTTTTAGTGTTTGTCCTGTTCCTTGGTTTAGTTCTCTTTCCTCGCTAACTCCAGTTCTGTGCGTGTGGCCTCTCCTTTTGTCCGTTTCCGCCCTTCTCTTTAATCCCCTCATCTTCTCTGTCCCCTTCTTTTCACTGCTTTTCTCATTTGGGTCCCCCTTCCCCCTTTCTGAGCTTTCCCATCTGCCTCTTTTCCTTTGTGTCCTCATCTTGTCCTCTCGTCTCCAGACTTCCCCTGCCTCCCGGGGCCCTGCCACCACCGCTCCGGCTCTTTCTCGACCGTTCACTTCGCAGCCGGCCTTCCTACGGGCAGTTGCTTTGCTTAGTGTTGTCTTAACGCGTGACCTATGTCGCCTTCTCAGGAATAATTCCCATGATTAATGTGAGGGTCAGAGGCTCTCTCCTTCTCCGCTTCCCAGAAACAGACGCTCCCTGCATAGGTGGCTCATGTGGGTGATTCTGGTTGCAGCCTGACCTCCCAAAGCCAGCCCCGCTTGCCCAGGTCCCACATGCACTGTTGCTCTTGAGGGCGCGTCCCTTACCTTCAGGAAGTGACTTTCTGAGCTTATTGAGATCAGTTGCCCTTAGTCCCCCCCCCCACTCCCCCCGCACCCACTTTCCATGTTTATTCTCTTCACTTCCTGCCTCCTCGGCCTCTGCCCAGTCTCTGCTGTTTTTGGAAGCCCTTGTATGTATTTTGGTGTCTGCAGATTAATCTGCTCCCTAATCTCACTGCAAATGGAGTTTGGGTTCTGTTCATCTTCCCTGTTGCTTCTGAGCTCATTGCAGAACACACCAACCAGTTTTTCTGATTTTAAGGCAGCGGAAAAGCTTATGAGCTAGTGTCCTTGTTCAGAAGAGAACAACTACTAAAGTCATTTTAAAAACATGTCTTGGGTAGTGTTGGCTTGCCGAAAATAAACCAGGGCAGGGCGTCTGCCTGGAGGACCTTGTAGAAGAGTGGTGATGGCAGACCTCTGTGCTAGAACCTTGGGAAACCGTTGCAGGAAGCCGAGGACGCGCAGAACTCCTGGTCCTGGCCGCGTGGGGACATGCACCGGTCCCTGGAGACCTGGGGCCAGAGGGCAGGTGTAGGGGCCCACACACTACCAGCAGAGTGTGTGTTAGTGAGCATGAAATGTACCCTTATGTCTACCTGTGAGTTTAAATACAGTCTCAGCCAGTATTGACTGATGGCACGGCTGGAACCCGGGTTCTCCCTGAGGGATGTGTGGCAGATTTGATCATGTGCACATACGGAAATTTACCTTACCTTACAGAAACTCATAATCATGGAATCAAGCATCTAACTTTAAATAAATGATTTCTGGGGCGCCTGGGTGGCTCAGTCGGTTAAGCGGCCGACTTCGGCCCAGGTCATGATCTCATGAGCCCCGCGTCAGGGTCTGTGTTGACAGCTCAGAGCCTGGAGCCTGTTTCAGATTCTGTGTCTCCCTCTCTCTGACCCTCCCCCGTTCATGCTTTGTCTCTCTCTGTCTCAAAAATAAATAAACGTTAAAAAAAAAATAAACGATTTCTTAGCTTCAGTCATGAGAATGTCACTAGGACTTTGTATAATTATTTTACTAATTGTTTTCCCTGCTCTGGATGGATCTGCTCTTTTCTGGAGGTCTTAAGTTAGGTGTTAGGGATAATCAGCCTATCATCCTTATCAATAAATCATTGATTTACTTCTGTACCCTACAGAATTCCAAAAAAGAATTAAAGACAGCTTACAGAAACTGCACAAGGGTGCTCGCTTCGGTAGCACATATACTAAAATTGGAACGTTACGGAGATTAGCCAAAAAGAAAGAAAGAGAGAGAAAGAAAGGGAAGGGAGGGAAGGAAGGAAGGAAGGGAGAAAGAAAAGAAGAAAGAACAGAAAAAAGAAAGAAAAAAGAAAGGGGCACAAGGAAATTATAGCAAAAAAGAAAATAATGGGAGGGGAAAATGAGATGAAAGAACACAGATTGGGGGCGGGACAAACATCCAGTATTCTTTCTCTGAGCTTTTGACTCCAAGCTTCCAAGCAGGCAAGGCAGAGAGGGGGAGCCATAACCAGAGGGGTGAGGCAAACACAAATGTGTTGATCAGAGAGTGGTTCTTTTGGGAATTTCGGTTACAGGGAAATTTCCTTCTGGCTCATCAAGAGGACATTGTGTGGTATAAACAGTGTTGCCAACAACTTCCTGGCAGTGTTAACGTTCCCGACAGCCATTAATTTCTGATGACGCTTCTCCGACTGCTCGTGACTATGGGCCAGAGTCATTAAATCAACACACGGTTCAGTTCTGTGAGGATCAGAACAGTGGGATCCAGGCTAACGGCTCTCCACTGCTCTGGTTTGATCCTGGGATAGACTTCAGAGTCTCTCTGTTAAGGAAGGGAATGCATGTCTTTTCGGGGATCCTCCCGAATGACTTCTTTCACCCAAATGTTTGATAAGTACTGGGCGGTAGTTTGACAAGTTTCTGGAAGGTAGATACTTTGTATTACCGATGGGAGGTCCATTCTACTGCAGAGAAATTTTAGGGCTCTTTTAACTGCCCACTTGCTTCCAGTCATCTATATAGACACCTGGAAGTCCTTTTTGCAGAGGCCCTGTTATCTCGTCTGTCTTACTTAAAATCTAGTTAGATTATTAACACTATAGTGTGATGCATGAGATTATTATATAATCTTTTTTTTTAAAGCTTTTTAATTTATTTTTGAGAGAGAGAAAGAGCGTGAGTGGGGAAAGGGTAGAGAGAGAGAGTGAGAGAATATCCTGACGCGGGGCTCGAACTCATGAAACCATGAGATCACGACCTGAGCCGAAACCAAGAGCTGGATGCTTAACTAAGCCACCCAGGCACCCCTGAAAAGAGACTGAATTTTAGGGAAATTTCTCCGGCACCAATGAAAAACGTATTCATTCATTCACCAAATTTAATTGAGCACCTGTTAGGCATATGGCACCTTGGTGAGTTTTGGGGGTCATTGTGTTCCCTGTTGTTTTCCCTTGATTAGGATTTTCACATCCCCACCTGACTTCATTTCCCAGTGGAGAAACAGATATAGATGTGGGACCCGAATCTTTAAGTCTTAGAAATTCTGGGTGATTACCACATGGGTATGAGGTCTGACAACCAGATAATCAGAAGGAAAGGAAATCAGCCTGGTTTTTTTCTTTCTTTTTTTTTTTTTAACATTTTTTTTTATTTTTGTGAGACAGAGACAGAGCGCAAGCAGGGCAGAAAGAGAAGGAGACACAGAATCTGAAGCGGGCTCCAGGCTCTGAGCCGTCAGCACAGAGCCCAACGAGGGGCTCGAACTCACGAACCATGAGATCACGACCTGAGCTGAAGTCGGACACCTAACTGACTGAGCTACCCAGGCGCCCCAGAAATCCACGTGGTTTTTAAAAGTTTTGAGTATTCCTTGGCCTCTTCATTTTCATGAGTTTAAATTTTAGGGGAGCCTGGCTGGCTCAGTCAGTAGAGCGTGTGACTCCTGATCTCAGGGTTGTGAGTTGGAGCTCCGCATTGGGCATGGGACCTACTTTATTTATTTTTATTTTTTTAGTGTTTATTTTTGTGACAGAGAGAGAGAGAGAGCATGCGTGAGCAGGGGAGGGACAGAGAGAGAGGGAGACGCAGAATCTGAAGCCGGCTTCAGGCTCCGAGCTGTCAGCACAGAGCCCCACGTGGGGCTCAAACTCAGGGACTGGGAGACCGTGACCCGAGCCCAAGTTGGACACTTAACTGACTGAGCCACCCAGGTGCCCCAAGCTTGGAGCCCGCTTTGAAAACAAAGCTTAGTTCGTAAAAGATTTCACTCTGCTTTCCTTTCCTTTCCTCATCATTACAGGAGGTTGAGTACAAACTGAAGAAACGTGTTTTTCTTCCCTGTTTCAGATTTTGAGATCCAGAGCGAGGATGGGGAGAACTGCAATCAAGATGTGTTCGAGGGCGCGGAATCAGGGCAGATGTTGCCGGAGAGGCCCGACGGGGCGGGCACTCAGCGGCCTGACTGGGAAGGCGACTTGGAGAGAGACCGTGGCCCCCCGGGGGGCGCCGGGGAGGGGCCCCGGCCGGGGGCCGCAGGGAGGTGGCGGCCCAGGGCCGGGAGGTGGGACGGCTCATCGGCCTTCAGGGCACCTACCTGGGGGAGAAGCCCTACGAGTGTCCGCAGTGTGGGAAGACCTTCAGCCGGAAGTCCCACCTGATCACGCACGAGCGGACCCACACGGGGGAGAAGTACTACAAGTGCGGCGAGTGCGGGAAGAGCTTCAGCGACGGCTCCAACTTCAGCAGACACCAGACCACCCACACGGGGGAGAAGCCTTACAAATGCAGGGACTGCGGGCGGAGCTTCAGCCGGAGCGCCAACCTCATAACCCACCAGAGGATCCACACGGGGGAGAAGCCCTTCCAGTGCGCCGAGTGCGGCAAGAGCTTCAGCAGGAGCCCCAACCTCATCGCCCACCAGCGGACCCACACGGGGGAGAAGCCCTACTCGTGCCCCGAGTGCGGGAAGAGCTTCGGCAACCGCTCGAGCCTTAACACGCACCAGGGCATCCACACCGGCGAGAAGCCGTACGCGTGCAAGGAGTGCGGGGAGAGCTTCAGCTACAACTCCAACCTGATCCGGCACCAGCGCATCCACACGGGCGAGAAGCCCTACCGGTGCCCCGACTGCGGGCAGAGGTTCAGCCAGAGCTCGGCGCTCATCACGCACCGCAGGACGCACACCGGCGAGAAGCCCTACCGGTGCGGCGAGTGCGGCAAGAGCTTCAGCCGCAGCTCCAACCTGGCCACGCACCGCAGGACGCACCTGCCGGAGAAGCCCTACAAGTGCGGCGAGTGCGGCAAGAGCTTCAGCCAGAGCTCCAGCCTCATCGCGCACCAGGGCACGCACACGGGCGAGAAGCCCTACGAGTGCCTGACGTGCGGGGAGAGCTTCAGCTGGAGCTCCAACCTCGTCAAGCACCAGCGCATCCACACGGGCGAGAAGCCGCACCGCTGCGGCGACTGCGGCAAGAGCTTCGGCCAGCGCTCCCAGCTGGCGGCGCACCGGCGGACGCACACGGGCGAGAGGCCCTACCGGTGCGTCCTGTGCGGCAAGAGCTTCAGCCGCGGCTCGGTCCTCGTCATGCACCAGCGAGCCCACCTGGGCGACAAGCCGTACCGCTGCCCCGAGTGCGGGAAGGGCTTCAGCTGGAACTCGGTGCTCATCGTCCACCAGCGCACCCACACCGGGGAGAAGCCCTACAAGTGCCCCGACTGCGGCAAGGGCTTCAGCAACAGCTCCAACTTCATCACCCATCAGAGGACTCACGTGAAGGACAAGCTGGGCTGAGGCGGCACAAGGGCCCCGGGGCCCCGAGCTCCCTCCGGGAGAGCCATGCTCCCTAAGCGGTCTCTGGGGACTTTTGCGGGGACCTCGCCCTCCCCCGTCGCCATCTCTAACACACCTCGGTGGTCGCAGGCGAACCCCCAGAACAGGGCACAGGGACGGAGGGTCGGGTCTTCTCACTGCTTCCTTTGCAGGCGCGACTGGCGTCCTGCGTCCCGGTGCTCTGTGCCTCGGTCCCCTCTCTAGTGGGACGGGGTGGGGCGGGGGTGGGGTGTTTTGCATGTGGAACGGAAGACCGCGTGCCCCCAGCCCAGGCTGAGTCCTCGGAAATACGGTCCACAGGTGCTGGTGGTCTCGCCCCCACCTCGCTGGGTTGAGGTGCCTTGACCCCGAGCAGCTGGCACGCCAGGGCGCCCCGTCCAAACCCACTCTTCCTGGCGTGCGTCCTGGGCTTTGATGGCAGGTCAGGGTGGATGGGCTCGTCTAGCTCTGGGTCCTCCACGTGAAGGCAAAGGCCGTTTCTGTTTGTAGAAAGCGTCAGGAACACCTAAACACCAGGCTGTATGCCCTGGAACCAGCATCCTGGTAGGCTTTCCGTCGGTTAAGAGCTGAACAGGGCCTGCCAGGAAGGGTATAAACGGGGATGTACACATTTGCCCGTGTCTCTGCTTACTGTCCCGTGGGAAGTCGGCTGCCGGGGGAATGCACTGGTTTTTGTGGAGTTTTGGTTTTTGAGTGGGAAGTGAAGTCGGGGACCCCCACTGCCTACCCCTGGCCGATGGTGGTTTCTGTCTCATCCAGGGTGGAACAGCCCTGCACTCTTCAGGGGGGCCTGTGTCTTCACCCCCACAGATAAACAGCCCCCAGATCATCTCTCTGCACTGGCCATTCCCGTTCTTCTCTTTTTTATGTTCTATATGCAGAGATAGAATTCTGTCTGGTAGCTTTTGTATACTTTCATATTTTTAAGGAAGTGTTGATTTTGAGGACACACAGTCTGTGCCCCGGAGGGATGTGAGCTTGAATCAAGGGCTGTTCTAACAGGTGTCATCCTTGGTCTGGGGGTGCTACCAGCGCTTTGTGGTTGGGTCCTCGAGCCTCGAAACCGTAGAGACCAGGGGATGGTAGCAGGTCAGGGGGTTGTTATGAGGAAGGGGAGAGCAGATAAAGTGTTTCTGGGAAATGCGAAACCACCTCCTCCAGCGCATGGAGCCTGTGCTCACCACGGGCCTTGGTTCTTAGAGAACGGATGCTCAACATTGCCTAATAAAATAGTCTCATTCTTTGCCTGTGTCTGCCTTCTGATGTGGACCAGACTATTAGCAAACCCACACACCTCACTTCCCACCCACTCACCTCCTGCCCTAGGCCAAAAGTGGCCCAAGACCTTCAGGGAGTCAAAGTCAGTGGCTTCAAAGAACACACCTTTGGGTGAGCCAAGATCTGTGTGCTTGACCGGTGCACACACCTGTCCACCGTCCTTTGCCGACTCTGCATCCGGTCTGTCAACCAAGATGGAGTGGCAGGTTTGGCTAAGAAGCCAGCGGCCTCCTAAGGAGGCTGTTGGGAATCATCTCTATCCAGAATCAACTAGATTAGACACAAGGAGGACGTTTCTAAACTAGGCAGTGATGGTTGTGAAACCAAGCCACGTAGGCCATGAAATCCCCATCATTCACTTATTTGGCAAACATTGAGGACTTAAGTACCATCACGGTGTTGGGTACTAGGTTCTAGGAAAACTCCATAAAGTTTCCGTAGGAGGAATAATCCCACCTGTCCGGATGGATAGGGTGGCTTTCCAGCTGATACCAAATTCTGGGATTTGGGTCGTAGAAGATACTAGCATTCTCTTCCTCTAAGTCTCAAGAAAAGAGCTGATATTAAGCTTTGCAAAACTTTTTTTTTTTTTTTACTCCTCTCTACCTAGCAGGGACACAAAATATCTTAGGAAAAAAAGGGACAGAAGATCAGGTTGGGAGATGACAGTCTGTGGTCCTAGAAAGCTTGAGAGTCCGTCACTTCCTGTCCTGCCTGCCCCTGGAGCGGATCTGTGGAGGCAGAGGGGGCTTAGCATGCACTGGCCTTCGTGCGGCTCCGTGTGGGATGCAAGGGCACAGCCTTCTTCCCTGGAAGACGTCAGGAAGCCCCAGGCCCCTTGGGGGGACTACTTCGGCCCCCCAGCAGATTTCCTTCGGCCATGTCTTTGCCTGTGATTCAGTCACACCTCTGTAACAAAGGCTATTTCCCCTGAATGTACATGCATTTAGGGATTGAGGTTTTGTCATGTTTGTTTCATGGGAACAGCCTTGGGACAGTTACAAATTTAGGGACAAATTTCAAATTAGAATAAATGGTGAAAAAAAAAAAAGCAATTGCTTCACCCTCGGGGAGTCCCCCATGTCCAACTCAGCAGGTCCTCTCCGTGACTTGCTCACTCCCCTCTCCTGGGCCCTCAGGGGCCTCCTTGCACGCTTAGGCCGCTTAGGCCGTTCCCAGACCCAGCTTGGCTCACCTTCCCTGAGAACCCCGAACCTGTCCGGTGTGGCCTCCCTCAGCGTCCCGGCCCCAGAGCAACAAGCTTGTCCGTGGCACCCTCACTTCCTCCAGGCTCAGCCAAGAGCCACCGTTCAGGGTAGCAGTAAACCATCTCCACCTGCGCCAGCGGCCGCTGCTCTCCCGGTCAGGGCCTCGCCCCCTCAGTCACTCCCCCACCCCTGCTTTCCAGTCTCCTAGAGCCTTAGACCCAGCATGTCCAGGAGGCCCCCTCCCTACCGGCCTCCCTTGTGTTTGCTCTGTGAGTAGCACTGCCATCGCGTGGCCCCACTCAACCCCAAACCTGGGAGTCACCCAAGACTCCTTCCTCCCTCCCTCCCTCCCTCCGAGCCGGTCGGGACCGGAGCCCTGCAAGTTCTGCCTATTTAACATCTCTCCCGGCTCCCGCCTCACCCCACCCCCAGGGCATAGTTCATACCCTTCCGCTTGCAATAGCCCGCAGGCTCCCTCCCTGCCTCCTCCTTCATCCTCAACTGTAGCCAGCCTGAGTGTGAGCCCTTCACTACCCAGTTTAACCCCCCCAGGGCTCCCCATCCTACAGAAAGGCTGTGTTCCTTGGAGCACAGGTGAAGTCTTCCTGACGGGCCTCTGAGGAACCTCTGTACCCTGACCATCCTCGCCCCTGGCCGCTCCCCTTGAATGTGCTCCACAGGGCCTGCCTTGTCTTCCCGCTGTCCCCTGTTCTGTTCTGGGATGCCTGGCCTCCCGAGGGCACACCTGCACATTTCTGAAAACTCAGTCTGGGTACCGTCTCCTTCGTGAGGCCTTCCCTGCTCTTCTCTGGCAGACCTCACCCTGCGTCCTGCACCCAAGGACTGTCCAACCTCAGAGCCTCAGACATGATTCTGCCCCTCTGCCTTCTATGTGTTATGATCACACCTGTACTGATCTCTGGCACCCAGCTCAGGACTTGGTATGTGGTAGGAACTCACTTTTTGCTAACTGAGTTCCTTTCTCGGAGATATACAGAAATGCAAGAGGCAGGGGGAGCCCGAAACTCTGACCTGGAAAATGGACTCAGTTCCCCACACTTCCCTTTGATACGATGATAAATACACGTTAGTGAGTTTTAACTTCAGTGCCTCTTGCCTAAGTTAGGATTGACTGCTATTGGTGAATGAAGTCACAGCCGAAGGCATCTATAAAAATCAACTAACCAGGTCACCTGGCTGCCTTAGTCAGCGGAGTGTGCAATTCTTGATCTCAGGGTTGTAAGTTCGAGCCCCACGTTGGGTGCAGAGATTACTTAAAATAAAATCTTGGGACACCTGGGTGGCTCAGTTGGTTGAGTGTCCAACTCTTGATTTTGGCTCAGGTCATGATGTAACAGTTTGTGAGATCAAGCCTTACATCGGGCTTCCCGCTGGGTGTTGAGCCAAAGATTCTCTTTCTTTCTCTCTCTCTCTGCCCCTCTTCCTCGATTGTGTACTCACTCCCTCTTAAAAAAAATTTTTGTTTAAATCCTTAAAAAAAACGAGCACCTGTGCGGCTCAGTCGGTTAAGCCTCCAACTCTTGACTTCAGCTCAGGTCATGATTTTACGGTCATGAGCTCAAGCCCTTCATCAGGCTCTGCACTGATTGTGGGGCCTGCGTAAGATTCTTTCTCCCTCTCTGCTCCTCCCCTGCTAGCACTCATGAGCGTGTGCTGTCTCTCTAAAAATAAACCCATAAATAAATATTAAATTAAATAATCTAAACATAAAAAAACCCCAAACTAACCAGTATCCTAATGAAACAACTCGTATTTTTGAAATGTCACAGGTGTCAGAAGCCAGTGGGAAACTAGGCATTTTCTTTCCTGTAGCTGAGTCTAGTACACAATGTTTCTCTTGTCTGGACAAGCAATGTATCTTATCAAGAGAGTGTATCTTATCTCACTCTTACCCTTTGATCCTAGTGCGTTTATATGACATATTCTGAGAACCGCCCCCCCCCCCATTTTAATATATACATTTAAAAAAAATTTTTTTTTTTTAATGTTCATTTATTTTTGAGAGAGAGACAGAATGTGAGCAGGGGAGGGGCAGAGAGAGAGGGAGACACAGAATCCAAAGCAGGCTCCAGGCTCTGAGCTGTGAGCACAGAGCCCAACGTGGGGCTTGAACCCACAAACCAGGAGATCATGACCTGAGATGAAGTCGGATGCTTAACCGACTGAGCCGCCCAGGTGCCCCTATATATCCATTTTAAAATACAAAACACAGGTAAGTGCACAAAAGTGTATGCTCATGGCACTCTTACAAACTGGACACACCCATGTAACCAGCACCCAGATCAAGAAACAGCACCGCCACATCCCAGAGGCCCCTCAGGTCCACGCCCAGCAGTACTTTGTCACCCTGTCCCTGTTCTCATGTTTGGCACGGTAAAGGGAGTGTTGGGAGCTGGACAGACCTGGTTCTAGACACTTGGGCCACCAATCACAACCCCCCCCCCCCGCACCGACTTTTAGTAGACATTTTACAATATGAGGCAAGTCATAAAGAGACTTCTTTTTTTCATGGAATTTTTCTTCCCTTTGGGTTGCGTTTTTATACTTTATGATAAGCCACACTAGCCTACAGCAACAACCCAGGGAGCAGCTGCTGTGCACAGGCTCTGTGCTACGTTCTACACGTACGCCTCACTTGATCTTGACAACCCTGTGAGGTAGGTCCGTATCCCCGCTTCGGGGCTGGGGGAGTGGAGGCTCAGAGGGGAATCCGGTGCGTAACCTGCCCGGCACCTGCTGCTTTATTTCACTGTGTTATTAAAGCCCTGAGAAGTACCCATGGGAAAAAATGGAGAAAAGAACCAAACACTGAAATGCAAACAACACCGGCTACGAGGCTTCCCTGTAGCTGGTAGCAAGAAGATCCCACAACTGGAATTGGTCCTGCCTTGCACGGCGCCACGTGACCGGTGGTGGCTCTTCCCAGCCCCTTATCCCTGACTTTGCAGTCCTGTCTCCTCACAGGGAGCTCAGCAGGGACCCAGGGTGCTGGGCTCGCACTCACAGTCCCTCCGGGACAGCCCTGGAGTTTTTTCACACGCACGGCCATTTTAACCTCCCCTGTTGCCCGGGCGGGCCCTGTTAAGTATTTTCAAATTTCTGGACAGAATATTAGGGCCCTTCCTTTTTCTACTCTCATGATTTGATAACATAGCCCCAGGCCCCAGAGGAAGTGGAAGTAGGACTGTATGGACAATGGTCAGATTTTGAGACAGAGGATTTCCTCGCCTGGTGGGGGGTGACGGCTGGTGGCGAATCCCCTTTGGCTCTCCACCCAGTCACTGGTGCAACTGGGCTCATGCCTCTGGTGTCAGCAGGGGCTGTGGCTCTAGGGCCTACCTGCCCCCGGTTCCCCCTCTCCTGCTGGCTCTTCCCAGTGTCCCAGCTCTGAGAACTCTCCATCCCTTCGCAGGCCCGAGCCAGCTGTGGAACGGCTGTGGGGTGGGGAGTCCGGCTCCAAGGAAACACCACCCGGGCCCCTGGAGCTCCCAGGCCCTGGCAGACACAGCGTCTCCACTGCCTGTTTACACTGTTGGCGTCTGAGGGCAGGCGTGCCCGCCAGGAGGCCTCAGCGGGGGCACCTTTGGCCAATTGACCGCAGAGTTCTGGTCCCCAGCCTTTCTGGTGCAGAGACTGGATTTCCCCAGTTACCCAGAGGTGACCGGACCCTGGGTGGCAGGCTCCTGCTAACTCAATTTCCAAGAGACCAAGAGAATCTAGAACTCCAATTATTAATTTATGGTGGGGGATCTCCTATCACAAGCCTCCTTCAGAGCACCCCTTATTCCTGGTCTTGAGTGACTGCAATGGTGGCTTTGTGATTACAGAGTGCTTGAGCAGCCGGACAGGAAAGGAAGCGGTCATGTGAGGGACAGGCAGACGCCAGCCATGAGCCCCTCCGGGGACAGATGCCGGGCTTCAAAACCACTTGTTATCCGTGTCCCCCCAGGCTGTCTGCTCAGCGCCCAAGATGGCCTTGTTAACTCTGCCAGGTTTCCCTGTTGGACAGGTCTCCTTGCGCAGGTAAGTTAGTATCACTGGTTAAATGAGTTGGATGGATGGTCCAGTGGGCCTAGGGAACATAGTCTCCACTCATTATATGTGGCTGTCATCTGTCGAATTCCTGGAGGAGAAGCTTTTATCTCCTTCACCTGGAAATCCTTGTCCCCTTATGCACTGCTTCTAAACACCTCTGTGCAATGTTTTTCTAAATACATCAGGGATCCAGAAACCAAACGCTTGCTGAAACTGACGTACAGCCATTTGCCGCTCCTAGCTGTCCCAAATGGTGCTGCCTTCAGAGTTACTGGCTCCTGTGTCTCCCTCCCACTCGTGTCCTGGCGTCTGTGGCATAGTGGATGGTGGGTTGCGAGCCAAAGAGACCTGTTGGGCGTCTGGGTGGCTCAGCTGGTCGAATGATGGACTCCTGATTTTGGCTCAGGCCGTGATCTCGCTGTTCTCGGGATCAGGCCTTGCTTCCGGTTCTGCACGGACAGTGTGGAGCCTGCTTGGGGTTCTCTCTCTCTCTCTCTCTCTCTCTCTCTCTCTCCCCCCTCTCTGCCCCTCCCCCCAAAGCATGCTCTTTGTCTCTCTCTCTCTCAAAATAAACTTAAAAAACCTAGAGACCTGCCAGACCTGGTTCTAGACACACCTGTGCCACTAACCAGCATTATGATGAGGCAAATCACTTCCGGAAGCCTCATTTCCACATCTGCAAAACTGATGACAGTGCTTGCTGTGCCCACTCCAGAAGGCTGCTTGGAGGAGGTCGGTCACTCTGTATGGCAGAGAACACTAAAATCCTATCCGTGGTAATATTGCTAACTCTGACCTAGACGTAGCCTGCTTTCACCAAAAAACGCACCTGTCTAGGTTTCTGAGGACAACTGTCCTCTGAGGGACCAGGAGGCCACAAGTGGGAAAGTATCTCATGTGTGTAGACTTTTGGGGGTCCTTTAGTCCCATTCTTTGAGGGGCGTGGCCCACAGCTTGAGGACACGTATGCGTGTCTTCTCCCTTCAAGTACTGGATGTGGTGTTGATGGTCGATATGACTTGTGTTTGGGGCTACACTCTCCCTGCTTGATTTAGCTTCCAGTGAAAGTTCCATGTGCTCAGGAGCTCCCTGAGTTAAGGTAACAGGGCAGGGACGTGGATTAGTAATTTTCAATTTTCTTCTTTTTTTTTTAAACAGAGGAGGGGCGCCTGGGTGGCTCAGTCGGTTAAGCGGCCAACTTCGGCTCAGGTCATGATCTCGCGGTCTGTGAGTTCGAGCCCCGCGTCGGGCTCTGTGCTGACCGCTCAGAGCCTGGAGCCTGTTTCAGATTCTGTGTCTCCCTCTCTCTGACCCTCCCCCGTTCATGCTCTGTCTCTCTCTGTCTCAAAAAATAAATAAACGTTAAAAAAAACCAACAACAACAGAGGAAACTCTTTTCAAGGGAAATCTTAAACTAATAGAAAATGTGTAAAAGCAAAGCTTCTCCGTGACTTGCTGGTGGGAACCCAAAGCCTTCTCCTGGCCCAGACTCACAATTGGACTTAGGGCTTTCTGGAAAGCCCCTCTTGCCATCCTGTGTTTCCCTTGCCTGCCCCTCCCCCCCCCCCAAGGCTGCCCCTTCTGTGGGAATAATCAGCTTCACCCACCTTTAATTGAATTTTGGACCTTTCATCTGTTAAAGAGGGAGTGAGGCCTACTATGCAGGATTCATTATCAGATCCAAACCAGAGAAAATATGCAATGTAAGTGCTCAATAAAATGCAATTTCCTGCCCCCTTCCCCTGAGGCCGCACCTTCTACCCTCTTGGGCTCTCCCAGTCGCTCTCCAGTATTTCTTTCCAGCCACATTCTTTGAAGGCACCTTTGAGCACTTACCACACTGCATTGGAGATATGTGGGTTGTTCAGGGCAGCATTTTAAAATTGCATCCACCAGAGGCGCCTGGCTGGCTCAGTCATTGGAGCATGCCACTCTTGATCTCGGGTCATGAGTTTGAGCCCCAAGTGGGACCTAGAGATACAAAAAATAAATTAAAAAATAAATACATAAAAATGCATCCTCTGCTGGCCTGCATTCCTTAGGAGGAGGGAGTGTTTGGCTTGGGCCAAAGTTAATGTTCCACGGCTGATTGTTGGAATGAATAAGCGTCAATAGTATTCATCCTGTCAAAGTATTCACCTTAAATCTCCCAGGGCTGTGCACGCAGGAAATGAGGGTGTGTGGCGGACGTGTGTGTGCGCGGAGGGGTGGTGGTGGTGGTAAAGCACTGCCATAGTGGACAACCATGCCGGAAAAGTACTTTCTTAAGTGGCGAAAAATCTGAATTGGAGTCTCGGCGGCGCACTCGCAGACCCCGGGCCCCCAAAGGCTCTCCCTCTCTCTCACTCAGGGCCCCCAGCAGTCGAGGAGCGGGTAGGACCACACCACCTCCGCTGGGTCTGCTCCAGGCTGTGGCTCTGGACTCCCAGATCCCGCGTGCAGTAAAGTCCCACCCCTCATCAGTGATTCGTCTGAAACACAGGCGTCTAGGCCGCCCTCACATTTTATTGGCTAGTGCTGTTGTCAGTCTGCGGGCACGGAGGCCTATGGGAAATGGAGCCTGGCAAAACCCAGTCCTTCTGGGGATCGCGTTTCCGCTTCCGGTGTTTAGTGGACATCCGAACGCCAGGACCCCGGGTCCGGGCTGGGGGTTCGAGGGTCGTTTGGGGACGTTGCGCGGCCGCGGAGAAGGTGCCACGGGCCCCGGCCCCCCGGCGTCGCAGGGCCTCGGCTGGCGCGCGCGGCTGTCACCTCGGGCCCTAGCCGCCCTCGCCGGGTGGGCGTGGCCGGACCGAAACCCAGGGTCCCGCCGCCTCGGGTCCAGGCCCCGCCGCCCCGCGAGCGGCCCCCGGGCGAGATGCGGCCCTCGTGCTGGCGGCGCCCTCCTACGCGCCGCCCACCGGACTCGGCGGGGAGGACCCTGGCCTTGTAGCCGCCGAGGCGACCCCGTCCCCAGGGCCCGCATTTACCCCATAAGGCTTCCAGAGAAGGTCGCCCGCGGAGCAGAGTAGCCTTCCGGTGTAAGTCACGCTCTGCGGGCCAGTCTCCCAGTCCACGGTCAAGGGGCTGAGCCCCTGTTTATTTCCTGCCAAACACCAGCCATGTGACCTTGGGCAAGCCTCTGGGGGTCTCTGAGCCACGATTGCCCAGCTTTGAGGGAGTTGAAGTCCAAGTATTTCTTAACTGTCCCGCCAGCCCTGACATCCCGTATGGGTCTGTTTTTAGTATCTCTGCTCTTAACGCTTGTAATCCTAACCAGGGTAAATCTCCCTGTTTGGGAGAGAGTTATTCCAGCGCTGAGGAATCCCGAGTGGGGTGACCAGCCAGAGGTGAGGGCAGTTTAGAGGTTGGACCCTTTGAATCTCTGAAAGGTTAGATAGAGCCAGCTCCACCCGGCTGCTGCTCTCCAAGGTGCTGCTACCTTGTGCGCCCTCTCGTACTTGTCCTGCCACATTGACTTTGTCACACTCTAGTTCCGAAGACCAGTGGCTTGGGAGGGTGGGCGGCTTACTGTCCCCATTGTCTTCTCCAGTCCATCCTCACTCGTCAGTGTGGATGAGTGACATCTTCTCGGCCTCAGGTAAATTGCTGTGCAAACACAGCCTCAAGCCCCCCCTACTTTCCAATCAGATCACCCGCTCTTGACCCTCCTCTTGAACTTCTGGAGCCGCTTCCCCGGTGACACAGGGCCAGACTCCACGGGCACCAGGACATGGGGAGGGGAGGACACGAAGGCTCTTTTCTTCACCTCAGTCCTGCTGGGCTGACACTTGTGATGGTCACTAGCATTCACTCTGTAATGTATTATCCGTGGCTCTAGGATTTCGAGTTCTACTTAGTGACTCCTATCTGATGGTAGCTCCCCACTGAGGTAAAGGAAGGGCTTTGAGCTTCAGAGCCCAGTGGCAAGGTCCTTCCGTGAGCTGAACGATGGCTGTAGCTGGGGACCCACACGTCCAGACTCCTCGAGCGCAAGAAGAGCTGCAAAGAGTGAAGCTGGAAGACGATTCCCACTGGGAGCAGGAAATTTCCCAAAGGAGCGACCCTGGACCAGAGACCTCCTGCCGGCGGTTTTGGCATTTCTGCTATCAACAAGCATCAGGACCCCGGGAGGCCCTCATCCGACTCCGGAAGCTCTGTCACCAGTGGCTGAGACCAGAGAAGTGTACAGAAGAGCAGATCCTGGAGTTGCTGGAACAGTTCCTGGCTGTCCTTCCTCGGGAGATCCAGGTCTGGGTTAGACAGAAGCATCCAGAGAGTGGAGAGGAGGCCGTGGCCCTGGTGGAAGGCTTGCAGAAAGAGCCTGGGAGACGGGGGCTCCAGGTGAGAAGCGAGAACCTTGTTCTGGGCAAAGCAGGAGGAAGCGGGAGCGTGCCCTTGGTTTGCCAGCAGTGTGGGTGATGCGCCGTACTTTGCTGTTCGTGGCAAAGTGGCATTTGCTCATTCCCTGGGCCTGGTGGCTACGGCTCTCCTTCCACGCTCAGACGGACTCTTCAGAGGATGCGTAACAGCGCTTGCTCTGAGTGTGGGGCCCTGCCGTTAAGTAAGAGAATTGCTTAAAATGGCTTGAACACCACTCCGGGCGAGGAGGAGCACACAGAAGGACAGAAAAGCTAGGGTTTGTGGGTGGGTGGGTTGGTTTTTGGTTTCTTTTTGGAGAACAGCTCTCATTCGTCAGCAGCCAGCCTGACGCAAGTGGCTTCACTGGTCTTTATGGCCAGTATTGCACCTTTGGGTCCTACTGAAAAACAGCTATATTTTTGGTTGGCTGAGTCTTGCCTCAGGAGAGCTGGTGGGCAGATTGCAGTGAGCCTGGGATCCAGACCTTATCTGTTAGTCTTTTGCACATCCACACTCCTTACTGGACTGCAGTGATTTGCAGGAGACTGATTTCCTCCTTTGCTTCTTTGCATCTTGGGATAGTTAAGTTTTAGTTCCTACAGAATTTCGACCCCTCTAGTCCTTGAACAGGGACAGGAGGTATGCTCAGAGGAGAAGGAACGCTTAGGATCAGTACTGGCTTCCCAAGACATCCATCTCAAGCAAGCACAGACAGGATTCATGTGTCTGTTACAGGCAGTGGTGAAGAACTCACAGCCAGAACCGGATGAACAGTGGCATCACAGTCCCGAAGAGGAACTCCCAGCCTTGCACAGGAGCGGTAAGCAGCAGCAGTGTGGGGAGAGGGTGGGTAAGTTCCCTCAGAGTGCCGAAGGTGGGAGGATGGGGCAGGTGAAATGAGGCTTGGGGGATCCTCGACAGGTACCTCCAAAGGGAGGAAAGGCCTCGGTTGGCATGTTTTGTAAAAGTACCCAGCGGAGCCTGTGGTACCTCTCCTTGTGTGAGTGAGGTTACTGTCCCAGTAGGTTGGGCACAGATTTTAGGCCTGGCTGGTGGAGAAAGCACAAGGTGGGGTCAGATCAAAGCACAGTAATTCTCAGGACAGGTACGTGTGTCCCAGACCAATTTGGATGATGCAGATGTGTTATCAAAACTGAAGAAGAAAATCATGAAACTGCATCAGTAACCTGGATGGATATGGAAGGGGAAAATTGGGAACTCTCCTCATTTTGGTTTTTCACCAACTTTCTTTGCTGGGACAGAGCAGACACCAAGAGAAGGGGGAAGACTCTTCTGTTTCAGAACTAAGTTGGGCCCGTCCTCAGGAGGAGTTGAGAAACATGGTCTCCTCACGGCTCCTTTTTCTTCCCCACAGCCCTGCCTGGTCCTGGAACTCTGGGTGTTTCTCTGGAGGAGGGCGGCAGTGACCCGGGGATGATGCACAGCCCCCAGGTGAGCCAGATCTTTCTCTTACTTAGGACACCTTTCACTATTCAAGTGGGGGCCCTTTGCCACCAACTCTTTTGCTCACCAGAAATGCCAAGAGAATTTTACCCAGTGGTGGTGGAGGGGGTTCTCAGTAACTTTGTAGATTAGGCTCCAGAATTTCACCAGCCAGAAAAATGTTGCTGAAACCCCCCTCCGTATGGAAGGCAGCACCACAGCTGAGGCGGTGAGGAATGGTATTAAGTCATTCTTTTCCTTGAGCCCGAGATTGTAAGATCATGCTGATTGGCACGTTTGCCTTAAAAGGAATAGTTACTTCCTTCTTTCCATATCCGAGTCTTGCCCACATGGTGTGCAGGACTGTGGAGGCGTGGAGGGAACAAAAGCCTCAGGGTCAGAGAGTCCTGCGTTCAAATTCTGGCTCTGCCACATACTGACTGTATAACTGAGCAAGTGTGAAAATATCTGGCACAGCACACCTGGTGTTCCGTAAATGTTAGCTTCTTTCTGGCTTTTCTTTCTCTCCCCGGCTCCCTCCCCGTCCTTTATTGCCTTTAAAGGTCAAAGAAAACTCACTTTTTAGTTTCTCCTCAGCCTTTTTTGTCACCTGCCCTCTGATGAAGGCCGTATAGGGAGGCATTTTGTCCCAGGGCAGCACCTTTTGAACAGGGTGTTATGTTTTCCCAGGAGTTGGTGACATTTGGCGATGTGGCTGTGTACATCTCCCAGGAGGCACGGAGGCAGCCAGGACCTGGATGGAGGAACCACCTGGAAAGAAGTTGGGAGAAATCTGCAAGTGAGGTCTCGCCGGGTAAGAGCGCCGTTTTCCTGTACAAAGTTAGCCGTGGCGTTATCTGTAGTGTTCACTACCCCAGACCTTTTTGGGATCATATTGTTCAAAGCCCTCAGTTCTGCTTGAAAAGAGACCCATAATCTAATACCAAAGTCAGTGCTCTCAAGGATGAGTTTCTAGAACCCAGAGAGAATATTGTATTGACATTTACTGACCATCTTAGGAAGACGGTCAGTAAAGCCTCTGGTGGGAGCCTGAATTTTATTTGTTTCAGGACAGATATACGTGCATGTGTAGGTCTAGATTTGGGCCTGGATTTTTTTCTTACTGCTCCCTCGCAGCCTGAATACTACTTTTACTGAGGCTTCCCAAGAATCCCTTCAGACTTAAAAAAAAAAATTAATAGTATCTCCCCTCCCTGGCATATAAAGTGGTTGGGATTAGAGTCACCAAACCACTGTATCTTCTGTGTGTCTCCCTCTGCAAACAGATTTGCCAACCCCTCTATCCAGTGTCAGCTCCCACGTGGAGCAGGAGGAGGACCCACGGAGGCGTGATCTTCAGTGTCCCGGAGAGGAGAACGCCAGCGACTCCGCAGCGGGCGGGGGGAGAGGCCAGCCTGGCCACGTGCCCGTCCTGAGAAAAGCCAAGATGTGGGACGAGCTGGAGTTGCAGGGCCTGGAGGATGAGAAGGTGGCAGGGGTGCACTGGGGCTATGAGGAAACCAAGACTTTTTTGGGAATTCTCAGTGAGTCTTGGATCCACGAGAAACTGCGCACCTGCCATCGGAACCGCCAGGTGTACCGGCTGGTGGCCGAGCGGCTGCGGGAGCGCGGCTTCCCGCGGACCCTGGAACAGTGTCGCTACCGGTTCAAAAACCTCCAGACCCACTACCGCAAAGCCAGGAGCACGCACGCCCCGGGCACCTGCCCCTTCTATCGTGAGATGGATGCCCTGATGTGCCCACGGGCCGCCACCCCGCTTCCAGAGGTGGCAGGGGCTCTTCTTGGGCACAGGGCCTGTGATGTGGAGCATGCAGAGCTTCAGGGGCGCCGCTGGGGACAGGAGGAGGCAGTGCTGGCTGAGGCTGTGTTGGAAGGCAGGGCAGAGAAGCAGGGGCCGGACCCCGGCCACACAACAGCGTCTGTAGAAGAAGGGCATTTAGGAGCCGTCACAGAGGATTCTGAGGGGGAAGAACTGGGGGTCGAAGAAGTGTCTGGAAGCCCTGGAATCCCAGCCCTGTTTCGGAGTCCGGCTGGTAAGTCCTTGTCATGAGCAAGCTGGGAGGCCCTCGCTGTCGGCAGGGTTTGGAGAAAAGCTTGCCGCGACCGGTTATTTCGGGGGTGCCGTGGGGATTCAGGGCACACTGTAGTCGTCTGGAAAGGGCAAGGAAAGGCTATTTTTATGTACAAATGGGACAGCCCTTTGTTCCTGTGTGCAGTCGAGAAAAAGGAAGAACCATTATGTAAGAGTCATGTGTATAAGTGTAAAAATAAACGTGTGCATATTGTCGGATCGAGTCCCGTCACAGAGGAAAACCCGCTTGACTGCTTCTCCGGAAATCACCGAGATGCTGTGGCGGGAGTGGGGGGTCTCCCGCTGTCCTCCGCACAACCAGCAGCACCGTCTCAGCTCCCCTCTGTACCTCTCCTCCAGGTGTGCACTGGGGCTACGAAGAAACCAAAATTTTCCTGGGGATTCTCGGTGAGCCCTACATTCACGAGAAACTGCGCACCTGCCATCGGAACCGCCAGGTGTACCGGCTGGTGGCCGAGCGGCTGCGGGAGCGCGGCTTCCCGCGGACCCTGGAACAGTGTCGCTACCGGTTCAAAAACCTCCAGACCCACTACCGCAAAGCCAGGAGCACGCACGCCCCGGGCACCTGCCCCTTCTATCGTGAGATGGACGCCCTGATGAGCCCCTGGACCCTTGCCAGCACCTTTGATGCCTTCGAGGTGGCAGGAGGCCTCCTGCGGAATAGAGGGGGCTCCGAAGAGAACCGGAAGGCCGTGCTGGAAGGTGTGACGGGAGACGGTAGCGAACCGGCAGAGGAGCCCCGAGAGGAGCCCAAGAGCCGTGGCCCCCAGGCTCTGAGGGGGAATCCCAGTGGTAAGCTCTCCTCCCCACAGCGGCCACAGACCGTGGGAGAGACGAGGGCCCGAGGGAAGCATTAGGGACTGTGAAGCGGGAGAGATGCTTCTTGTCTATCACTCTGGAGTGACCTCCTCAGGTTCAGACCGATTTCTTAGCCAGTAGTGCAGGGTGACTCACAAAGACAACGTTGAGGGTCTTGCCCTGCTCCCTGTCTGCTTTTAGTAACAACATTCTAGAAATAATATTTAGTAACCACTATAGAGGAAAGAGAGGTCCGAGTGATGTAAAGTTTCAGTTGTTTGTTTCCATCTAACATACCCTGTGCGTATTACATACAACAGTCTGCCACTGAAAGACTTCTCTGTTCTTGGGCAAACTGGTTAAACACCTAGGCCTCCACTGTCTCATCTGTAAAATGGACAGAGTGATAGTATCTAGCTCACTGGGCTGTTATGAGGATCCTGGTACATTGCTGGCCCTCAGCAAATGTTCCTTTTCATTGTCACCATCATTGTACTTACTGATAAGATAGATGAACACCTTGCTCTGTACTCCTCACTTAAGGGGGCACATTTCCTGAGTCATTCACTAAACGATTTCTTCTGAAAACCAGATCTTTCTGGTAGGTGTTTCCATTCTCATTTCACCCACCACGTCCAGATATAAGAACAGAAGGCAAATTGCATAAGAACTCCATGTCCCTTCTTGATTTTCCTCGAGTAGGACTTCCAGTCCGCCAGCCAGACGGGGTCTCGAGGCCAGAGAGAAGTGAAGAGCTTTGGAATGACGATCCCTGGGACTTCCGGAAAACTTCCTGTGCAGGTGGGAAATGAATGAAAACAAGCAAAAGCTAGTATTGCACCAACAAGGAAGTCAGATCTGGAATTCCGAACACGGACGAGGCAGCACTGGGCGAGGGCTGGGAGAGGAACCCACTCACTTGGCCTTCCTGGTTTATTATGCAGGGGTGCTGAAGCCACAGGATGTGGGAGAACAGAAAAGCAGGTAGCAGCCAGGAAAGCCTGCTCTCCTGAGTTACCGTGGCTTCTAGATAGATATAAACAAATCCTTAGTGTTGATGATTTCCCTCCTAAATTTCTTTTTTTAATGTTTATTTTTGAGAGAGAGAGAGAGAGAGAGAGAAACAGAGACAGAGACAGAGACAGGAGCGAGCCAGGGAGGGGCAGAAAGAGAGAGAGGGAGACACAGAATCCAAAGCAGGCTCCAGGCTCTAAGCTGTCAGCAC
Source organism: Panthera tigris (assembly GCF_018350195.1). Taxonomy (NCBI): domain Eukaryota; kingdom Metazoa; phylum Chordata; class Mammalia; order Carnivora; family Felidae; genus Panthera; species Panthera tigris. The sequence continues at coordinate 4,995,900 of NC_056665.1, read as the reverse complement.
AGAACCCGACGCGGGGCTCGAACCCATGAACCATGAGATCGTGACCTGAGCCAAAGTCGGAGGCTTAACCGACTGAGCCACCCAGGCACCTCTAAATTTCTTTTTTTTAATGCCCCCTTTATTTATTAAGTAAACATCTACCCCCAATGTGGTGCTCGAATTAATGACCCCAAGATAAAGAGTCACATGCTCTACTGACTGAGCCAGCCAGGCGCCCCTCCCTCTTAAGTTTCTATCAGAGTTTTAACTATAATTAACTATCACTTAACTAGATTAATAGAAAAAGTGAGCCCTGGCACCCCCAAATTAAACTACAGTCAGCCTTAGCTTATTGCAGGGGTGAATTTCTCATGGTTAAGATGAGCTTCCCTCCTTGGTTGGGCTCAGTTATTTTGTTGGAAGTTTAGGAGATCTGATAAATAGTACTGCTCTTCCCCCGCTCAGATTCCAGACCAACCAAGAAGCGTAAGAGTAAGACGTTGAGATCAAATGACAGCTTTCTAACTGTAGAGCCGTTGGGCAGTGTGGCTCAGATGGGTGGCCACGGTGGGCTTCCTCACTGAACCCCAGCTGGAGCCACAGGCAGCAGGGGATGGCCACAGCCTCGCCCCGCAGGGATAGAGGCTTCACTGCTGGTCTTCTGAGCCACGGGGCCCAGCTCCTTGTTCATCAAAGAAGTCCTCCCTCCCACTTGCAAGCAAGGGGACGGAGAGAGGCCAGAATCACTCTCAGGCTTGTCCCTCAGCCTGGAAGAGAAAGGTAGCCTTTTAGTACCGATTGCCAGCACACAGGTGGGTGGGGAGGAGAAGAGGGGCCACGCCTGGGGGCAGAGCATCTGATTGGCGGGGAGAGGAAGAAATGGGTCTGGGTCCTGCCCTCCTCCCTTTCCTCAGCCTTCCTCCCCACGACCTTCTCGTTCAGAAGCTGGGGGAGGGAGTGAGATCTGGAAGTCTGCTGTCTTGAACGAGGTTCAGCCCTGTTCCAGATGATTGGTTTCTGGTTAATGGCAAACTGACTGTTCTATATGTCACCGGCAAGAGTTTGTTTCCGACCGTCCGGTAGGGCCGCTTCCGCGTCGGTTCTGTTCTTCTGAGCTCAGAAAACACGCTACATTTGCAGTTTCACCTCATTCTTTCAGATCTTGAAACAAGGACAGAGAATGAGGAGAATTCAAGCCAGAACATTTCAGAGGAAGCAGAACTGCCGGGGGCATTATTAGAAAGACCCAAAGTGGATGTTTCCCAGTACCTTGCCTGGAGGAGAGACTGGGAAGGCAAATATGGGGCAGAAAAGCAATGGGAGGTACCCTTAGAAGATGGACGAGGGTCACTCTCCCCTCCAGAAAGAGACGCAGGGAAATTCATAGGTCCTCAGGGAACCTACGTAGGAGAAAAATCCTATCCATGCTGTGAATATGGGGAAAATTTCAGCCAGAGCTCCCACTTAGCTGTCCACCAGCTAGCCCACATCGGAGAAAAGAAACCTTTTAGGTGTGGCCGTTGTGGGAAAAGCTTTGGCCGAAGCTCACACCTGGTCTGCCACCAGAGAACCCACACGGGGGAGAAGCCCTACAAATGCCCCGAATGTGGGAAAGGCTTCAGTGATCATTCTAACCTCACAGCACACCAGAGAATCCACACTGGAGAAAAGCCCTATAAATGTGGAGAGTGCTGGCAGAGCTTCAACCAGAGCTCCAGCCTCCTGATGCACCAGAGAGTCCACACAGGAGAGAAACCCCACAAGTGCAGTGAGTGTGGAAAGAGTTTCACCAATAGCTCGCACTTCAGTGCGCACTGGCGAACGCACACTGGCGAAAAGCCCTACCGGTGCCCTGAGTGCGGGAAGAAGTTCAGTAAGAGTTCCACGCTCACCAGCCACCAGAGGATCCACACAGGAGAGAAGCCCTATGAGTGTCTCGAGTGTGGCAAAAGTTTCAGTGACCGCTCAAACCTCATTACCCACCGGCGAATTCACACTGGAGAGAGGCCCTACAAGTGTGGCGAATGTGGGAAGAGCTTTAATCAGAGCTCAAGTCTCATCATACACCAGAGGACCCACACGGGAGAGAAGCCCTACGAATGCGGTGCCTGTGGGAGGCGATTTAACAACAGTTCGCATTTCAGCGCGCATCGGAGAACCCATGTGGGCGAGAGGCTCTAAACGTCTTTAAGAAGCATCAAATCTAGAAGCACCACAGAATCTGTTCTAAGAAAGGTCTGTATGGTCCTTGATTCTATACCATGACCCCCACAGGAGACCAGGGATTTAGGTCCCAGTTCGGTAGAGGTCATTGTGTTTCTCTCACTGAAAACTCAGCTGGCTTACGGAATACTACTCAGGGCTTGCTTATCCGCACTATTGAAATGGAAGCTAATTTCCAGAGAATTCAGAGACTCATTCTGAATTGGACTGTATCACCATCACGATAGGTATCCATTAGGATTCTGTGCCTTAACTTCCACAGCTTGGTAATATGAGGGTGAGACTCTTGTCCCCAAGACCCCCCTTCAAGGACAGAGGAGGTCCGCCCCGCGGTGCTCATGGCATTAACGGTGGCCGGCTCCGCCACAGGGCCGGTAGTGGCTGAGCTCTTTCTTCTCAGCACTGGGCAGCTAGACGGGGATTTATTAACTGAGCACATTTTTCAAGGTCTTCCACGGTTCTCCCTGTGGAGGGTGGGGCCCGCGAACCGTCTCCATTTCTCTACGTGCTTCTTACCCCAAGAGGAGAGCACTCTGTCGTGTCATTTGGAGAAGGAAAGGTCAGTGCTCCAGGTTGGCTTTCTAAACCATGACCTACTCTTCCTCTCGACATGTTAGGTTGAGCCATAGGAGACTGGCATCTTTGAGGTATACAACCAGCAATTAATAGGACTCGACCTAAGCAGACGTCTCGCAGGGTAGAACCGCTCCAAATTGCCAGCAGTGCTGCCGGCAAGCCCTACGGCCCACGCGGTGCCCTAAAAACATAACACCGGGTCTAGGAGATCACGAACAGGATGATGAAATGGGGAAAGCCTTTTCCGTTTGCACGTACGTCCGGAGCAACGACCACTAACCTTGGCAGCGGTTAAGAAGGAAGCCGGGTTGGAGGAGCCGCTCCATCCCCGGCCTCAGGGGAGGCCGCGTGCAGGCGCACAGGTCCTGGAGATCTGGGGTGTCTCCGAGTGAGCAGAGCACAGCCCCTGGAGGGACTCTGACACACGCAGCCAATGGTGCTTAGAAAGAAACGGGATACGGTTTCTTGCTCTAGTTTCTCCTTCGTGCATTTGGCTTGAAAATATTTTCCCCCAACCTTCCAGAAACCCACCAGTTATAAAACAAAGCACAGTCTACACATGTCACGGTTTCATATCGTTAGATTTATAGAATACGATTAAGTAAGGAGTCTTTTCTAACGAACATAAAAGAACCTATTCAAGTAAGTGTTGTCTGTCAAAAGCGGCCGTTCTGACGGGCTGTGAACTCTGTTTGTTGTTGCCATTACTGAAAACATTGAGTTTTCCTCTGAGAATTGTCTTCAGACCACCTTAGAAGGCCTCCTATCGATGTAGTTCTAGCACAGAGTAGTGTCCGGCATGGAAGAAAGGCTTAATAAACACTGGCAGAACGAACAGCGTGTTTATTATCTGGCCCGGTCACCTCTCTTATCCGTGAGACTTGTCTCTGCCCAGTATCTGCTATCTGGAGCCAGAAGTCCTTCGAAGGATGTCAGTTTGCTGCCACTGAGGACACTTCGGAGAGCCTGTTTTTGGAGATCGTTTTCAAAGAGGTATCCCAGAAATCTGGGTTCAGAATTTTTTTTATACGGCCAGGAAATAAATGTGATATGTATTCTTTTAAATCATTTTACTCTTTTGAATGAGAAAATCTTTACTTGGGTGGAAATTCACGACACTAAAATTAACATAGCTGTGCGTTATAAAAAGAGTTTGGAAATAACCACATTCCCTTTTGGAAACTTCTGGAATGGAACACGGAGATTCAGATGTAATATCCATTACCATGCCATCTCACGTGTATTTTCCCCTTAGCAAAGCAAGGGGGAAACTGAGCTGGAGACTGTAGATATTTCATAGGGATTTTACAGTCCGTGAAGCACCGGGACACGTGAGATGGCTCTCCTAAGTGATGTTGGCATAGTTCTCAGTGGAAGACTAGAGCACTGAGTTTCACCAGTTGACTATCACGTGGAGAGGTTTCCCAGTGAACCCAACGTAATATGTACTTGTTACAGTGCCTGGATTTTATCCATTCCCTTGCTCCAGAGTGTTCTGATTTGCCTTTTCGCCTACCTCGGGACGCGGCATGAGCAAAGCTCTGGGGCTTTAGTTTTTAGCTCACCTCCAGCTCCAGCTCATAATCACGGCTTCAGAGTTTCTGAACCAGGCAAGCAGGGCGGCTTTTGGAAGCTGTTCACTTGGAAATCCCCTCAAGAGAAAAATAATGAAGTGATAGCGGGGAATGCATGAAATTCACCTCTAGTATAAAAGTTGCAAGAGATGACAATCAGATTATGCATTGCAAAATTTTAACTGAAGAGGCGCATAGCAGAAATACCGGTTCTTATTCTCACGTACAGAGAGCAAGAAACACAGGAGTTGGGTTTCGGGGCACTAATCCTAGTAGCCGAAGCTGATGCAAGTATATTAACCCATTACATAAGCGAATTCCAAGCGAATCCTGTGAGTGCGATGGCCAAAGGGTGAGCCGTTTTCATCAAGTGATCACAGACTCAGCCCCAGGGCGGAGAGTCCAAGAGACTCTAACGGCCACAAGCACCAAACCCCGCTGAGGTGCGTGTGACCCCGGCCTCCCTTCTGTTCAGCCCGGGATGTGGGACCCACTCACTGGCTCTGACTGCTCGGCTTGCAGAGAACAACACCCTCTCCCTTTACTTCTCTCCAGGACCCCGGCTCCCCAGGCCTTCTGCACAGCTCCGCCAGTCCTCTAGTGGAAGGCAGAGCGAATCAACACCAGCCCCTGTTCCCTGGTTCCCTGCGTATTTGGTGAGGCAGGCCCCACGCTAAGCACTTTATTGTAGGGTGTCGACCATTTCGGCCACTCTGAGGTGTGGGGAGACGCACAGAGCTGGGACTGCGGCCCTGATCTGTCTGCCTCCGCCACAGGGGGGGTCTCGATGATCCTGTCCTATCAGTCCCCAGATGTGCACTCCTGGGAGCCACGGCTTCTGTGGGGGTTGGGCTGTAACGTCGGCACGTAAGGGAACGATTGTGTGTGCCCAGAATGACTCTTGAGAGTCCCTGCCACAGCCCCTTAGCAAGGACAGCGTCTCTGTCAGGCCTGTGAGATGCTGATGTGCTGAAGGCCCACGGGGGTGGGGGGCAAAACCCGCGGGAAGTAGCGGCAGGACCCCGTCTCCCAAAACCGCTCCGGACAGCTCGTCCCTTTAACTAATGACCGCCCTCCTGTCCAGGCCACATCCCCTCTCTGTGCCCTGTGTTCTCATCTGCAGAACTCCTGACCCTGGGGTCCGATGCCCCAAACACCCTACCATCATTTAAAACACATAACTGTAGCTCAGCCCCCGGGGTCGGACCCCAACATTGTGAGACGCTGGCCAGAGTACAGGCCGTGACAGTCGTCTAAATATTGAGGGTTCCAAGTCAAGCTAACAGACTCATGTTCTTAGCGTCTCCCCTTAACAAGTATACTTCAGTATGACGTGGAACATCAGATTTGTGTGTGCGGGTTTTTTTTTTTTAAGTTTAAAATGCAGCTATTTTCAGGATATTCAGAAAATTCTGCAGGTGTCACCACTATCTAATTTTAGAACATGTTCATCACCCCAGGAAAGCCCGTATCCATTAGCGGTCGCCCCCCCCCCCCCCCGTCCCTCCGCCCCACGTCCGCTCGCAGCCACTCATCCACTTTCTGTCTCTGCGGATTTGCCTGCGTGAACATTTCACATAAATGGAATCCTACAAAAAGTGGCCTTTTGTGACTGGCTTCTTTCCCTCAGCTTCGTGTTTTCCGGGCTCATCCACGTGGACCAGGTGTGAGTGCTTCACTCCCCTGTCCAGCCTGGAAGCGTCCCGTCATCTGGATACAGCCCAGGTTTTGTTAACCCTGCATCAGCGGGTGGACATTGGCTCGTTGCACCTTTGGCTGTTGGGAATCATGTTGCCGTGAACATTCATGTGCACGTTTTCACGTTTTGTGTGGACGCGTTTCCGATTAGGAGTAGAATCGCCGGGTCCTCTAGTAACTCGATGTTTAACCTTTGGAGAAATTGCGAGACTTACTTTCCAAAGAGGCTGCACCGTTTTACAGTGACACTGGCAGTATATGAGGGTTCTCATTGCTCCACATCCTCCCCCCAAACTGGGTATAGTTGGTTCTTTTTTTTTTTTTAAGATTTTATTTTTAAGTAATCTCTACACCCAAACGTGGGGCTCGAACTCACAACCCCGAGCTCAAGAGTTGCATGCTCTACCGTCGGAGCCAGCCAGGCATCCCTGTTCTGTCTTTTTGATTCTAGCCATCCTGGAGGCTGTGAGGCGATGAAGCCGGGCTTTCAATTTAGAACCGGGGACTCCTGGGGCACCTGGGTAGCTCGGTTGGTTGACTTTGGCTCAGGTCATGATCTCCCAGTTCGGGAGTTCAAGCCCCATATCAGGTTCGCTGCTGTCAGCCTGTCAGCGCAAAGCCTGCTTCAGATCCTCTGCCCCCTGTCTCTGCCCCTCCCCGCTTGTGCTCTCCCCAAAAATAAATATGTTAAAAGAAAAAAAAAGAAAGAACTGCGGACTCCTGCAAGGCCCAGGATGGAACCTGGCGGTGTGGGAGGAGCCGCCCCTGCCCTGCCCCCTCTGCGCTGTGAGGCCTCCCCTGCAAGTGCTCAGGTGCCCTGCTCTGTGCATGTGGGCTCTGTCCGTGCTCCTGCTCTGTCCGTGCTCCCGCCAGCAGCCGCTCTGGCCACCTCTCAGGCCCAGAGTGCACACGCCGACTGCCTGGTCTGTCCTTGAGAGGATGGAAGGGACAAGAGGCCATTCAGACAGGACGTTCTGGGGCCCGGGTTCCCGGAAGATGGCCTGGAGGAGGAACGTGGGATCTGTGGGCGCACTGCCTTGGCCATGCGGACTTCCCGGCCACGGAGAAGGACACAGCTAGAGGAGGGCTGGATGGGGCTGGGCCCTCTAAAGCACTGGGCCCTGGCACCCACATTTGAAAACTGTGGTAAAACAGGGGTGCCTGGCTGGCTCAGTCAGTTAAGTGTCCAACTCTTATTTCAGATCAGGTCACGATCTCATGGTTCCTGGGCTCGAGTCCCAAGTGGGGCTCTGCGCTGATAGCCTGGAGGCTGCTTCGGATTCTCTGTCTCCCTCCCTCTCTGCCCCTCCCCTACTCGTGCTCTGTGTCTCTTTCTCAAAATAAATAAAGAAACATTCAAAAAACTTTTTGGGGGGGGGCGCCTGGGTGGCAAGCACCTGACTTCGGCTCAGGTCGCGATCTCACAGTTCATGAGTTCAAGCCCTGCATTGGGTGAGTTCGAGCCCTGTTTTGGGTGAGCCCCACTTTTCTCTCTCTTTCCCTCTGCCCGTTCTGGGATTCTCTCTATCTCTCTGCCCCTTGCTCACTTGTGCTCTATCTCTCAAAAAATAAATTAATTTTTAAAACTCAAGTTGAAAAAAAAAACCGTAGTAGAACATACACAACATTAAATTTACCATTTTCTCACGTTTAAGGGTACAATTCAGGGCATCAAAGACATTTGCATTTCTGTGCAATGATCACCACCATCCAAGACCAAAACTTTTTCACCAGCCCAAACTCAAAGCATATCCGTTCACCACCAACTCCCCGTTTCCCCTCCCCCCAGGCCCTGGCAACCACAGTTCTACTTTCTGTCCCCGTGAATTGGCCTGTCAGGTCCCTCATGTTAAGCAGATTCACACATTCGTCCCTCGTGTCTGGCTTCCCTCCTGGCGCCCACTCTGCCCGAGTCCACGGGGTGGTGCGGGGCAGAGGAAACCTAAACCGCCCGCTGACCGGTTATACTTCCCAGAGGAAACGTATCGCAAACGATGAACGAGCATATAAAGACGGGCTGCCGCACGGGTGGGCATCTGTCACACATCCTTGCTCTCCTGGCCTGGAGGAGGCCTACGTCCCTCGTCCAGACAGCCGCGTAGTCCCCGCCCGGATCTGCTCACTCAAAAGCAGATGGCTCGGCTCTCGGGCCCGGCACGCGGGGCCGTTACTGACTGGCCACAGCCCATTTTCTCAGTCGTATTTCCAACTTGCTTTGCCTCCCAGGCTGGGCCTGTGGCTTTTCTCACTTCTGTCTCTTCCCACGTGGTTCCCTCGGCCTGGAACACCCCACCGTCTCCTTGGCCTGAAGGAAGGATACAACTCAAATATCCTCTTTCCTGATCACACCTGGTCTCTCACCAAGCCGGGGTGGATACTCGGCCCTCTGTGCCCTCAGAACACACGACTGCTTCCCCCTACACGTGGGTCCTTCAAGTCCCCCGCCAGCGGGGCCAGGTTGGCACATCTCTGTATCTCCTATCCCAGCAGCCAGCGCGGTGCGATGCTCAGTAAACGCGGTGGCGAGGACCGGAACCTGTGGCGTCACCTCCACCTCCCACAGCTGCGGGCACCTGCGAGCCCCGCTGACCGGACCCGTTCATAATAACCGGTCACGGCAACGACACACGGGAGGGACCGTTCATGCCTCCTGCCTTCATGCAAACCTTACCGTGCCCGGTCTCTGTCTCCCTTTCCTTGCCCTCCCTGTCCATCTGTCTCAGGCTGCGGTTTCCTTCTCGCCCCTGCTCTTCTCTGCACAGGTGTCCACGCTCCGGGCCAGGGATCCTTCCACAGACTCGCATCCTTGTCCCCCGAGACCCAGCCTCACGCAGGAGCCACAGCAGTCCCGAACTGAATTACTCACCTTAGCTGCAGTGCCATTTGCTGTATTTCTTTGCTGCTTAGTCTTTCTCTTAGTTCTTGAATTTTTATGAGGCCAAAACAGTTCCCGAACATCCTCTCCCTTCCGTGCTGCTGAATCTCCGCTCTCCTTGCCCAGAGCTGGAGTGGGTCCTGTGCTGATGTCAGTGTGAAACGGCTGGGTATCTGCAGGTCCCTCTAGGGATTCTCTCGGGCATCTTCCTAGAATTGCTGAGAGAACCCCAGGAGTTCCTTCCCGGGGACTGTGTAGGTTCCCACAGGAGCATTCTGGAAACTGGAGGTGAGGACGTGTAGTTGTCCCACAAATCGGAAGCTCAACTGGCATTTGGTGGCCGGGGCCACGCAGACGAAATGCGATTGTTGAGACAGTCCTGACCAACGCACGTGCTGCTGGACGTGCAGGGACTCGGGGTGGCTCACATACGTGCAGCAAGAGCATCACCTGGGAACCTCCTAGAAGTGCAAATTCTCCAGCCGCACCCCCAAACTTGAGGCGGCTTTATAATGTGGTGACTCGGCCAGGTAGAAGAACCACATCCCCCCAGAATTCCCTTCCCCGTATGTTTCCAGGTAGAGCGAGCCACAAGGGTCACTGTGGGATGAGACCTGGAGGTGGAGGAAGTTAAGTGGCTGCCATTTTGTTTTGATGCCTGGGCCGTGGGGCCGGTGCCTTTGCAGCTCATCCCGGCGCCGGTCTGCATGCGGCCGCTCTGTCTCCAGCGTCTCCCACTCCTCGGCCACGGGCGGGCTTAGCTCCGTGGTGAAGGGTGCCAGCTCCTCCCGCAGGAGACCCACGTCGTCAACACTGGAGACAGCTAGAACTGACCCGCTCCAGGTGGTCCCGGCTCTGCCCTCCTACACCCACCTTCCCCTCCCAGCTGCCTGCCCGCGGGCCCCAGGCCCAGCTCCCCCAGGTCTGTAAGGTCAGGTGTGCGTGCGCGTGCGTGTGAAGTAGCCCCGGCTGGCCTGCCTCTCTCACTAAACCCTGGCTGATACTCTTACTGGTCACAGACTCCAGGAGTGGAGCCCAGCAACCTGAACCAGGTCTCTAGGTGCTTCTGACATGTGTGAAAGTTGGAGAACCAGTGATGGAGGGGAGCCTTTTTCACGTGGGCCTAGACCCTAACTTTTTACATCTACCGGAGGACAGCTTTGCACGGTTTTAATAGATCCGAATTTCCCAGAAACTCGACTCCTATAGAAAACAAGGGAAAATAGGGGCACCTGGGTGGCCGGGTTGGTTAAGCGTCTGACTCTTGATTGCAGCTCAGATCATGATCTCGCGGCTCGCGGGATCAAGCCCTGCGTCGCGCTGACAGCGCGGAGCCTGCTTGGGATTCTCTCCCCCCCCCCCCCCCCCGCCCCCCCTCTCTGTTCCTCCCCTGTACGTGCGCACTCCCTCTCAAAATAAACTTAAAAAATAAATTAGGGAAAATGGCACATTCTTTTGTTCAGAACTTGCCAAGGAGGTTTTCGCCAGTTCCGAAGCGTCACGTCCTCAACTCCTTGGTGCGTGAGTCACAGATACGGCACACGCCTGTACTGGTCTGTACTCGGAGCGGTCCTGTTCTCGATGATTGTACACACGTATGAACATTTATGTATTGAAACACATATTCTTTTGTATTCACACTGGGTCTGAAATTGTAAGTAATCCATTTTCCCTGTAAAATTTTATTTCAGGGCAGAAAAGGGGTACTCACAGAAGGCATGCTGGGGCTGACAGTGTTGAGGGCCACCGTCTAGTGTTAATGATCGAGCTTGAGCAAGGGTGTCTGTGTGTGCGCATGTCTGTGAGCACACCCGGTTTCTGGGCCATGTGTTGGTATTATACGATTATATATGGTATCATATGATTATAGCACCTTCATAAGAGGAAATCAGCTAGTTCTCCAGTTTTTTGTTTTTTTTAATGAAACTGTCTCTACGGCATGGGAACTTGCTGTTCTTTAGAAGTTTAAAATAATGGGGGCGCCTGGGTGGCTTAGTCAGTTAAGCCTCGGACTTCAGCTCAGGTCATGATCTCATGGTCCACGGGTTTGAGCCCCGCGTCAGGCTCTGTGCTGACAGGTTGGAGCCTGGAGCTGGCTTCGGATTCTCTCTCCCTCTCTCTCTGCCCCTCTCCCACTCATGCTCACCCTCTCAGAAATAAATATTAAAAAAAAAAAAAGTTTAAAAAAATGTACCCACAAAATTGCCCTACCCCCATTCTTTTTGTTGCTACTCCTTGAAGTGTTTTTTTTAAAAACATTTTATTTCTTAAATGTTTAAACTTAAAAAAAAAATTATTTATTGAGAGAGAGAAAGACAGAGTGGGAAAGGGACAGAGAGAATCCCAAGCAGGCTCCGTGCTGTCAGCGTAGAGTCCTATGTGGGGCTTGATCTCATGAGCCGTGAGACCATGACCTACGCCAAGATCAAGAGTTGGACACTTAACCAACTGAGCCACCCGGGCATCCCAGTTTTTCCTTCTTGAGTATTGGGTAATTTCAAATTTCTACTAAACTAGTAGTTTATAAATATCTATGTTTTTAAGAAAATTAACAGTATCGGGGCACCTGGGTGGCTCAGTCGGTCGAGAGTCTGACTTCGGCTCAGGTCATGATCTCATGATTTGTGAGTTCGAGCCCCACATCGGGCTCACCGCTGTTAGCATGGGGCCCACTTTGGGTCCTCTTTCCCCCTCGGTATGCCCCTCCCCCACTTATGCTCTCTCAAAACATAAACATAAAAAAAGAAAATTAACAGTATCTTGAGATTTTCAAATTAACATGTAATTGTACACAGTAGTCTTTTACAGTCTTTGTCCTATTTTCTTTTTTCCCTTTTTCTTCCTTAATTCATACAGGTTTAGATGTGGTACCAGCCTTCCGTCTTCAGATCCATCCTGGTTCCGTCCCCTCTGCTTTATGCTGCAGGTGCAGACTCCTGCTGGCTGCCCCTCTGCGCTCCCCTACGGATGAGCTCCTGTCACATCTGGTCCTCTGGTCCTGGGCACAGGCAGGATGCCGGGCGGCGGAAGGAGAGGAGCCAGGGGACTCGGCCTGTCTGTACTTCCTGCACTCCCCCGTGGTCGCCTCGGCGGTCCCCGCTCCTGCTCCGTGGCTCCAGGCCCCCCCCCCCCCCCCCCCAGCAAGATTACTGCGCTCCCCTCCCCACTGGGAGGCCCGACCGTTCAGCTCTGGTCACCCGTCCCCCCCACCCCTCTGTAACCCTCCGTGTAACTTGCTGCTGTGGCTCACGTCACGGGCCCCACCTTCCCTCGCAGCCGCTTTCAGATGCCTCGTAACTAAATCCCCACGACTGAATTACTCGGTGTGTTTGGCTCTCTGGCTGGACGATGACTGATTGATATGCATTTTATCAGGATTTTTCAGCAAAACAGCTTCTCAATTCATGCATTAACTCTACTATTTTCTAAAATAACTCATTTCTGCTTTTACTTGGTGACATAACATAGGTTAGACAGTGGTATGCTGCAGTATTTGCCAATTTCTGTGGGGTTAAATATTTCCATTTTGGCCATTTTCAAACTACTGATGTGACATAACTGAACAGGGCTGAGAAGAGAACAGAATCAGCTCTCGAGGGGGCGTGGGGGAAATGAGTAGAAGACTTCAGAAAATGGTAAAAATGATCACATCTTGAAACTGTGTATTTTAAACTCCAAAATGTAATGTTCCCTCGACTTCACTGTTAAATTGAAAAAAAAAACAAAAAACAAAAAACAAAACAAAAATATTTCATTTGAAAATTAGGTTTTTCTCACTTCAAAATAATTCCTAAGTGCTATGAATTGAATTGTGCCCTCAACCCAAATTTCTACGTTACAATCCTAACCACCAATGTGACTGTATTTGGAGATGAAGCCTTTAAAAGATAAATAAGGAGGGGGCGCCTGGGTGGCTCAATCAGGTGAGCACGTGACCCTTGGTTTTGACTCGGGTCATGATCTCAAGGTTTGTGAGATCGAGCCCCACGTGGGGCTCTGGGCTGACAGTGCAGAGCCTGCTTGGGATTCTTTGTCTCCCTCTCTGCCCCTCCTGTGTGCATGCTGTCTCAAAAATAAATAATAAACATGAAAAAACCAGGAGAGGTAAATAAAGTTAAATGAGCTCATAATGTTGGGGCCCTAATCTGAAAGGACTGAAGGACTCTTGTCCTTCCAAGAGGAAAGAGACCAGAGCCCTCTCTGCAGGGACACAAAGAGGCCATGTGAGCACACAGAGATGGTGGCTCCCTCAAGCCAAGAGAAGAGGCCTCATGATGAAAGTTGCCGCCACCCGGATCTTGGACGTCCAGCCTCCAGACTGTGAGGACTGAGTTTCTGCTGCTTGAGCCCCCCAGTCTGTGGGGTTCTGTTACGGCGGCCCGAGCTGAGGAATACAAGTATGCCCTCCCCACAGCCAGAAAACCAGAGCCGTGATGGTCACCGTTTGTTCAGGGTGATGAAAGTTCTGGAATTGGATGCGGTGATGCTTGTGCAATGCTGTGGGTGTACTTCATTCTGTGCAATTGTATGCTTCAAACTAAAAAAGACCGCAGATTGTTGTATTTTACCACAATCATTTCTCCTTTTTCTTTTTTGAGAGAGAGAGAGAGAGAGAGAGAGAGAGAGAATGGGCCCGAGTGAGCAAGGGGCAGAGAGGAGAAGCGGACTGAGGGAGAAGGAGGAGGCTCACCCGAAGCAGGGCTCAAGCTTACCCAACGTGGGGCTCGAACTCACGAACCGTGACATCATGACCCGAGCTGAAGTCATATGCTTAACTGAGCCACCCAGATGCTCCCCACAATCTTTAGGAATTGACAATATACCAAACCACTGAGTCATACACTTTCAATGGGTGAATTGTATGGTGTGTGAACTGTACATACAGGGTGTGAATTCTATGTCAATAAAGCTATTTTCTAAGAACTCAGAGTCCAAACAGTGACTAGTAATCAACTAATTTCAAAAACAAAATGGCTGAACATTCTTTAACAAGTGGGACAGTGAGAAATTCTATGTGATGGGGATGCAGCGGCACTTTAGTATCTGCTACGGACCGGACTGCCAAAAAGAAACGTCCCTTGGGCCTACTCCCCTGGGAGGGCGGGGGCTGGTCTGGCAAGGTGCCACCCTGGTGAAGGCTGTGTTCCACGGCGGACCGGGGGGTGGGGGTGGAGTCCCAGCCTCTGCCCGAACTCGGGGGCCGCAGGGGGTACCGGGGACAAGGCCTGTCTCCCCACCCTGGCTCTCAGCATCCTGAGAACTATTTGCCCCCCAATTTTTTTTTTTAATTTTTTAAATGTTTTATTTATTTTTGGGAGAAAGAGTGCAAGCAGAGGGGGGGCAGAGAGAGGAGAGACACAGAATCCGAAGCAGGCTCCAGGCTCTGAGCTGTCGGTACAGAGTCCAACATGGGGCTCAAACCCATGAACCGTGAGATCGTGACCTGATCATTGACCTGACGCCCAACCTACTGAGCCACCCAGGCGCCCCTGGGGTTGACTCTTTTTTTTTTCATGTTTACTGGCCCATATACAATTTGAGTTCTGTAAAAAAGTTCACAAAACTGGTTTACAACATTTTCTGTTGTTTTGGTTCTCACTCTGATACTGTGAATACAGACAGGGAGGAAACACTGCCGTTCTACACGGGGGGTGGGGTGAGGGCGAAACGGTCGCTGCCAAGTGTTTATTGCGCCACGCATCTTGCCAATTATTTTTTAATACATTACTTCTAACTTTCCCAACAACCCTGGGAGGCGGTTATCACTAAAACTGGGGCTAAGAGAAGCTGGTTAATTAGCCCGAGGCCACTGGGCTGGGAACAGGGACCTGTGGTCACTTGAGTCCTAAGGCAGTACCTTGGCTTTCCGGTAGCTCCTTCTCTTCTTAGAGGCCTGGGCAGGGAGAGGCTGGAGTCAGCAGGCCGCACGGTGGTCCACCCAGTCCCACACGTGCAGAGAGGCGTCGCTTGCTGCCGACAACAAGGTCCTCGGCTTGTGGGGGTGCCAGGTGTGGGTAGTGACCAGTGGCGCAGTATCTGTCTGATTGTCTTCCAGGAAGATGTGACCTCTGTGAGTGAAGACAGGTTCTACTTGGCCCCCCGTTCCGTCCCAAGATGTGGCATCATAGACCTGGACTGTCCCATCAAAACCTGAGGAAGAACAAGAAAAGAGAGGATTGACACTGAAACTCTAAGGTAATTTTTCATTTTTTTGAAAAAAGTTATCTCTATGCCCAACGTGGGGCCTGAACTCACGACTCTGAGATCAAGAGTCGTATGCTCTACTGACTGAATCGGCCAGGCAACCCTAAAGTAATTTTTAAAGTTTGTTTGTTTGTTTATTTATTTATTTAGAACGTGAGTGTGTGGGAGGGGCAGAGAGAGAGGGGGAGAGAGAGAATCCCAAGCAGGCTCCACACGGTCAGTGCTGACTCCAATGTGGGGCTCGAACTCACGAACCATGAGATCTGACCTGAGCAGAAACCAAGAGCCGGCTGCTTAACTGACTGAGCCACCCAGGCGCCCCACCCCTAAAGTAATTTTATAGTTTGCTCTGTGGTACTAAAACAGGCTATAGGATGAAAAGTCAAATAACAAAGATGCTTAAGGCCAGGGGCGCCTGGCTGACTCAGTCAGTATGGCATCCAACTCTTTGATCTCAAGGTCATGACTCTGAGTCCCACGCTGAGTGGAAATTACTTGAAAAAAAGAAAAGATGCCTGAAGCCAACCGAAGGGCACATATCCTCTGCCCTCAATGTCGGCTCCACAGGGCATGTGATGGTGTATTTCTGTTGTTCATCTATTATGTGCCAGGTGTGAGGCCAATCCTAGACATGAATTCTTTTAATCCTCAGAACTGTATGAAACGGTACTCTTATTCTCTGGGGAACCAGGGAACTGAGGCCTCAGAGTCTTTTGAGTCTTGCCTCAAATTCCAGTCCTGCCACATGTGAACCCTCTCAGCAGATGGCCTCGCCTCCTGCTTGGTAGGGATATGGGAGGCTTTAGAGAGAAGCACCCTCCTGTCCCCCATGACTTAGCTCTACCCACACTCACTCCAGCCCACTGTCTACTTGCTACCAAAAAGCCAATTCCTCCACCAAGCTCGGTTCTTTCCTTCTGCTCTTTCTGGATCCTGCCATTATCAACGATCTTTTCTTAATCTCTCGACTATTCTCTCAACCTCTCCCTTCAATGGATCCTTCCCACTGGCTTTTAGAGATGCTCATTAACACCCTTATTCGGCTAGACACTGCCAGGCCAGACCCAGGAGCCTACGGACCCGGTGGCCTGCTATCATTCGAAAAGCAAGCAGGCTGGGAAGCACTTTGCCATACCCTCAGCTCTTCCTGGAGCCGTCCCGGGGCCACCCTGCTGCCTCGTTCTCTGCAGGCCTCTCGGCCAACGTCGGCTCCGAGCTCCCGCCCAGGTAGGAAAGACCTGCTACCGATGTGGAAGTTTAGTAGACAGAATGGGGAAGGGCCTGCCACAGAAGCACCTGGAAAGCTGACCTCAAACTTTCAGCTCCGGGCCAGATGTATTACGGGGCTGCGGGCTCCTTCCTGAGCACCATACAGTCCTCTGGAAGAGAGGGATCAAGTAACAGACACGAAAGGATGCCCGGCGGTACCTGAAATGGCCAGGCAGTCGTCCAGGCCTGGAGCCCAGGTCACTCGCAGCAGCTCTGGGGCGGGGCTCGGTGCGGACACGGGGCACCGCCCCGAGCTCACAGGGTGGCAGAGATCCCGGGGATCAAGGAGACAGAGCTGCCCGTCTGAGCCAAGGCTGGCAATGCTGGGCCCAGGGCCCCGGCGTCGGCCCCCAACTTCAGCACACCACCTCCTTGCAGCGGCCCCGGGGCCGGGGCCGGCATTCTCTGACGGCGCCCACTTCTGGCGGATGTCAACGAGCCCCAGCCGGCCCGAGGCACAGCAGAAGGCAAAGGTATCTGCGTCCAGGACCTGCAGGCTGCTCAGCTCCTCACTGTCGCCGACCCCTGGAAGACACACGGCGACACAGAAAAGCTGCTGGAGTCACAGGAGTCCGGCCGGGTCCGAGCCCCTTCCTCCGGAAGCTTCCCTCTGGCCCCAGGCACCTCGCCACGCTCCGCCCAGCTGGGTCGGTGCCGGTCCCGGGCCTGCCTCCTCCAGCCCCGATGCGGGAGCCCCTCGAGGCCAGGGCCCGCCTCGCCTCCACCTGGTCTCCCCAGCACCTGGCACACGCGGCTGAACTCTCTTCTTCACACGGCTGAGGGGGGCCGCCAGGAGAGGCCGGCGAGGGCCGAGCTGCTGCGGTACCTGAGGAGTACGTGGTCTTCTGAGTTTCCAGATCCACAACCTTCAGACCGCGGAGCCTCGCCCCGTGCAGGACTCCGGGGGCCATCGAAGAGAAGATGGCCACCCTAGGCCAGAGACTCCCCTCCTCCTCCTGCACGGCAATGGTGCTGACAGCTTGAATGACGTCTGGGGGGAAAGGAGGAGAGGCTGAAGCCCGGGACGGTGAGGAAGTCTCCAGACCTCACAAAGTGAGGGCCGGCCAGCAGTCTTCCCTCGTGCCTTTAGGAGGTCAAGGAAGAGAAAGGGAGCTGACAGGTGGCAAGGGAGGATGTGAGACACGAGCACTGTGTTCCGCTCCCATTTCTGAAACGGTCACAAGTGCTTTCGTCTCTTTCCAATTTGTCCTACACGCGGTTCTGCAGAGGGGAGATAATGAACCATAGTAGCCACCTCAGAACCCCAAGAGCAGTTGGGGCTTTTTATAGTTTTGCAAAGAACAAATAAAGATAGAAGAAAGCAGAGAGCACCCCGATGATGTCATTTACATCATAGGTGAAAATAACGGTACAGAGGTCACGAACTAATAGTATTTCTTCAGACGCACGTTCCACGACCTCCAGCGATCTGCTGAAGCCCAACAAGTAATGGTTACAACCCAGATGTCGTCTTCAGACCTAAACGGGGCGGGAAGGCCCACGACGTTGTGAACAGAAGAGTCGCCGGACCTCAAGCTGAAGGAAATTTCAGTAGTGTTTGTCTCAGCCTGCTTGGTTCTCACCGCCACCTGCTACGGTTGCTGCTTCTCTTAATGGCAGCCATTTTGGACTCGGCTGAGAACAATGAGTTTGCTGCACACGCTACTTAATGGGGGACGCAGATTTCCCACTTTATGTTTTCTTGCCCCGAGACAGGCTCATTATTTGGTCTCCGCATTCTCTGAAGAAAACGGAGACCTATCTATTCTTTAAATTCCGCAGGCTAGGTGAAAGCCAGCCTGAGGAAGGAACGGGTAAGAAGGAACGCTGACGTGGATTGTCAAGCGAGCACATGGCAGCAAAAGAGCATTTCCATCCCAGGGGTTCACGGCCGTGTCCGGCCGGGCTAGAATGCAGACATCCCTTGTGGGTTGCTCCTCAAGCCCACGGGCTCCGGGTGGCCTTGCCCCAGACTTGTTGAACGTAATCGCTCCTTCCACAGGAGCTGAGCAGGCTCGGAGCAGACACAACAGCTGAGCCTCAGGACCAGCGTTGGTCTCTGGGGACCACCGACGGGGCGGGGATTCAAACCGGCCCCAGGAGAGCCTGTCTGACTCCCCCGGGCCACGTGTGAGCCCCTCCTCTTCCCTTTCTACACCCTCTGAGGAGCCTGGAACAGATTCCCCAGGACCTGCTGCTCAGATGTGATCCGTCCTCTGATGGGGGAGAGGAGGCGGCCAAGGGAGAGCCGTCAGAGACCTATTTCAAAGATGGGGTGGGAAACAAGGCTTCGGAGCCTCCTGACCGGAGAATCACTTTATAGTTATTCAGAAAGAAGTGCAGGCCTCCTCCTCCTCCTCTCTCTAGTCAGTGGTAAAATGCTCTCCTCCAGGGAATCCACACCACATTTAGCAAACCAGCCCCAAACAGAAGAGAAATGACTAGAAAATCAAAGCAAAAGACACAGTGAGGCACCTCCAAGAACTTGGCAATAAAAGAAGGTTGTGGCTGAGGATTAACCCAACACAGAGTAGGTCAGAGCAGAGGTAGGCACACTCCTAAGGAGTCAGAATGGCGCCCTCACCTGCAACACTGAGCAAATGGATGAACGGTGATCTAAAGGATGGTGGTGTCCCTGAGAGGGGGCTGTCCAGCCATGGGAACAAAGAAAACACTGGGGTCTGTCCAGGGCAGGAGGGGCCACGCCAGACTGAATACTGAACTTCAGAGTGGATACAGCAGGTGAAATTCAGCTGAGACCTTTCGAAATGTATTCATCCAGCTCAATGGTTTCCCCAGCCCTAGTGAAAGAAGAGGCCTCGGGCGCTCACCAGGGGCACGGACGGCAGTGAGGCCCGGCCAGCAGAGCCTTCTCAAGTTTTATACTTTCTGCCTAAGACAACTTGCAAAAACACAATCTGGAAACTTCTCAGCTGATTCCTCTTGTTACGGTTTCATTTAGCACGCAGTCTTTGATTACATTCCATCTTCTATAGGCAAAGAATAAGGACCTGGAATATTCCACGTTTAGGGATACTCATGGCAGTCTTTTGAGTCTGCTGAGTACGTCTGCCTCTATAAACAGATTAGTTTAGGACGTGGTAACAATATCAAGTTTTTGAGACAACAAAGCTGTGGGTCAAAACCTGGACCTTGGAACATTCACCTAGGTAATGCTACGCTTTTGGGCTTCTAGGCAAACAGCTGGCCAATCTTCCCTAGGCTCTGGAATATTCTGCTCTAATATCTAGGGGAAGGTAAGTCTTGATCTGATTTCCCATTCCCACATGAATGTCAAAGCAACCCCCTTCGGCCAGTAGCTCTCCTGGGCCTGGGGCTTTAGGTCCTATTTGGCACCTGGTACCAAACAGGCGCCTCCACACGGTGAGACTCCTCTCCCACTCATCTCTAAACAACTGCCACCCCACATGGCCTATTTTTAGGCAAAGATAAAGAAACAACTACAAGTTCCTGGCATAATTATGGACAGACAGAAAGATCAGTGGAACAGAACTGAGAGTCCAGAAATAAATCCTCGTATTTATGGTTAGGCAACTTTCAACAAAGGCATCAAGACAAATCAGCGGAGAAAGGTGAGGCTTTTTGACAAACAGGGAAGAGACAACTGGATATTTCCACGCAAAAAGATGAACTTCGACTGTTACTTCAAGCCATACACAAAAGGGAACACGAAAGAGATCACAGGCTTAAATGCTGGTGCTAAAACAAACTCTGGGAGAAAAATAAAACAAAGCAGAGGGAACAATCTGTGGGTTAGGTAAAGATTTCCTAAATCGGACCCTAAGAGTACAGTCCTTAAGAGAAAACACTGACAAACTGGACCTCATTAAAATGGAGACCTCTTATGCTTCAAAACACTCTTAAGAACGTGAAAAAACAAGCTACAGACTGGGCGAAAATATTAGCAAAACACGTACCGGGCGAATAATTTGTATGTGGGATGTACAGAGGACTCTTACAACTCAATGAAGACAAAAAAGTAAATCAAAAACTGGGCAAAATATGTGACCAAATATGAGCACCAAAAAAGAAGAAGCATCTCTGTTTTTGCTTTGCTGCTGTATCCCCAGCTGGACACATCCAAAGAGCACAAAGAGGAACTGTTGACTGAATGAGGAGATGTTCGCTACTGCTACAAATAATAGTAACAGTATTATCATAACTGTTCCCCTTTAAAAAGTTTATTTAGGGGCGCCTGGGTGGCTCGTCGGTTAAGCGTTCAACTTCGGCTCAGGTCATGATCTCACAGTCTGTGGGTTCGAGCCCCGCATCGGGCTCTGTGCTGACAGCTCAGAGCCTGGAGCCTGCTTCCGATTCTGTGTCTCCCTCTCTCTCTGGCCCTCCCCTGCTCATGTTCTGTCTCTCTCTGTTGCAAAAATAAATAAAAACATTAAAAAAAAATTAAAAAAAAAAATAAAAAGTTTATTTATTCTGAGAGTGAGACATGTGACAGGGGCAGAGAGAGAGAGAGGGAGACAGAGAATCCCAAGCAGGCTCTGTGCTGCCAGCACAGAGCTTGACATGGGGCTCAAACTCATAAACCGTGAGATCTTGACTTGAGCTGAAACCAAGAGTTGGACGCTTAACCGACTGAGCCACCCAGGTGCCCCTTTCTTTCTTTCTTTTTTTCAAAGTGATCTCTACGCTCAACGTGGGGCTCAAACTCATCACTCCAAGATCAACAGTCACAAACTCCACAAACTGAGGCAGCTGGTACCCCCGTAAATGTTCCCTTTCATTGACAAATCTGCCTCCAGGAACCAGCTCAAAGCAAAATGGAGGCAAGGACCACATTGCTGCTCAGTAAGTACCCTACCACTTTTTTTCAGAGCCCGTACACCTGTACTGAGATCAATTATTATCATCTAACTATACTTAGACCCTGACATGGTTCTGAGCAGACCCTGAAGTTAGACTAGACCCATGACCAGGCCGTGTTACTATCTTCGTAACTTTCAACAAGTTAGCTTCTCTGGGACAGACTCTGTTCTCAGACTTCTGAGAATATAATGATATCATGCATGGAAAGTACTTGGTACAGTGCCTGGAGTATAATACGCTTATTAATATTACTGTCACCTTGTACAGATTATTGGTTAATTTGAGCAAGTATCTTTTAAACGTACAGTGAAACCAGAACATCAAAGGGCCCGGGACAGCATGCCATCTCAGCCTGCTGAGGGTGGGGAAAAAAAACAACAAAACGGTCTCATGAAGATCTGAATAGGCATTTCACCAAAGAAGATATATGAATGGCTGATAAGCCCATGAAAAGATGCTCAATAGGGGCACCTGGGTGGCTCGTCGGTTAAGCGTCCGACTTCGGCTCAGGTCATGATCTCACGGTCCGTGAGTTCGAGCCCCGCATCAGGCTCTGTGCTGACAGCTCAGAGCCTGGAGCCTGTTTCAGATTCTGTGTCTCCCTCTCTCTCTGCTCCTCTCCTGTTCATGCTCTGTCTCTCTCTGTCTCAAAAATAAATAAACGTTAAAAAAATTAAAAAAAAAAAAAAAAAGAAAAGATGCTCAATATTATTAGTCATTAAAAAGATGTAAATGAAAGCCACAAGCAGAAACAATTTCACGCTCAATAGGATGGCTTTAACAAAAAAGACAAAAACAAATGTTAATGAGGACATGGAAAAATAGAAACCCTCACACACTGTTGGGGGGAATGTAAACAAAGAAGCCATTGTGGAAAACACTTTGGAAGTTTCTTTAAAAAATCAAACATAAATTTACCACCTGACCCAGCAATTCCACTCCTGTCTATCCAAGGGAAATGAAAACTTATGTCCACACGGAGACCCGTAGATGAATGTTCTTGGCGGCATTCTTCGTAATAGCCAAAAATCAGATCCATCAACTGGTGAAGGCTGGCCCAATAGAATAGATCCACGCAGTGGAATACTAGTCGGCCACAAAAAGGAACCACTGATTCACAATGTATCACTGCCGTTCGTCCTGACAGTGTCTGGGGCACCAGGTGCCACACCAGGTGTGACAAGGAAGACCTCAAGGCACTGTGCGAAGCGAAAGAGGCCACATACAACAGACTGCATACTGTACGATTCCACAGACAGGACATGTTCAGAAAAGGCGAACCAACTATAGAGACAGGAAGTAGGTTAGTGGTTGCCTGGGGCAGGTGTGGGCATGGGGATTAGCAGTAAACGGCACAAGAGATGTTACTGGGGTTATGAAAATGTCCTGAAACCGATTTATAGTGATGGCTGCACAACTCTTAAATGTACTACAAATCACAGAACCGTCCACTTACAATGTGTGAATTTCAATAAAATTGTAAAAAAATCATCATACGTACAAGGAAACGATACAAACTGGCAGCTACAACATTAGACAAGTGACAAAGAGGGAAAAGCCCTCTGAGTCAGCGACTTCGAAAAGCAAATGAGCACAAGAGCGGCCGTTCTGTACCAGTGAAACTTGGGGAGAAGCCAACAGCTGCCAGCCAGTTTCTGGGAAGCGTCTAAGCGAGGCGGCGTGGGGACCGGGGACAGAGGGTCACACAAGCAAAGGGCCGGTTCCAACAGTGGTCCTGAGCTCCCGAGGCTCGTCTCCATTCTGGCCGACGGTGGGAGGATGGAAGGGGCTGGATCAGGGCTGCAAGCTCTTGGCGCCTCCCGGATGGGAACCCGCAAACCCACCGCCGGAAGGAGCCCTATTCCGCGTAAGGGAACGGGATCAGCACTTCCAGCTCCTTTTCCTGTTCCCGCCAGGGAGCAGAGTGACCTAAGAGGGAGACTGGTCAGCCCCGCCTCGCCTCCTGCTCGCTCCTTAAGTTTCCATGGCCACGAAGAAAGGGGACCTCTTTGCCCCCGCCGCCACCTCCTGCAAGAGGCGAGCTCACCTGAGCGGCCCCAGCTCTGCCCTCGCAGCCGCCCCTGCTGGGGGGAGAGGCACCGCTTCACTAGGTGCTCTGCTCACGACTGGGTGGGCAAACTCAGTTCCTGGAGCGGGCTACAGGAAGCTCCATTTGGGAGCTGTAAGCCGGACTCTGGTAGCTAATGCATCTTTGCCCATGACCAAGTAGATACTGCATTTTCATTCCCGCCTGGCTCCGAGAATGCTTTTTTTCTCTTTTAGCGTTTATTTATTTTTGATAGAACGCAAGCGGGGCAGGGGCAGAGAGAGGCGGATGGAGGACCTGAGGCGCGCTGTCAGCACAGAGCCTGACGCGGGGCTCAAACTCACGAACTGTGAGATCACGGGCCCAAGTTGGGTGCTCAACCGACTGAACCGCCCAGGCTCCCCTGAGGCTCTTCTTAACTGGCTTACATTGGGGGCAGGGGTGTAGGAGTATCAGGCCTTCTTACAGCCCAGCCCCCACCACGTCAAATTCACTCACCACTGTCCTCTGTCACCTGCCACACATGCAGGTGACAACCTGGAAGACCACTGGTTACCAGCAACCTATTCAAACCAGATAGGAAGTATCAGTCCAGACGGTGGGGCACAACCCTGCCTACCTCCCCACCCCCCACACGCACCCTCAGCTCGGGATCCCTACATTCCCCACACCGGGAGAGCTTCCTGCAGGAAGGGGTCATCAAGACCAGTAACAGATGAGGGACAGCCCCAGAGCTCACGGGAGTCACGGGACTGAGCCCAGGCTTCTACGTGGCCTGGTGGGTCCTCACAGGACACCAGCACGGAGCCAGGACACGCAGCCCTGACCCAGAGACTCTCCGCCCCCGCCGACTGGGGCTATTAGTCCCCACTACCCAGCACCAGCTCTTTGACAAACTGCACTCCCTGGAACAGCTCTGGTGCTCTGTGGGGAACATTCGTCCCCAGGTCTGCGAGGGACATGAAGCTACCGGAACGATGGTTTTTTAATATTGTGAATCCGGATGTGTGGGCGCGCCTGTGTGCTGAGAGGGTAGGGGCAGAGGTGGCGATCAAGAGGCAGGACGCCCCGGACGTTTCTAGCCGCTCCACCCCAAATGGAAGGGCTGGGTCACGGAGCTGACCATACCTGGTGTCCAGCACGTGCTTCAGATCAAAGACAGACGTGTCTGAAAATCCTCCGTGGCGTACCTTGAAATCTCTTTCTGGGAATAAGCCCTGAAATGCAAAGGGGTGGCTGGTCAGAGAGCCTGCTTTCCCAAGGAACGTTTCAGATGAACTCTGGGTTGGGGGGGGGGGGCGGGGAACAGAGAGAGAGAGAGAGAGAGAGAGAGAGAGAGAGAGATAAAGAGAGAGAGAATCCCAAGCAGGCTCTGTGCTGGCAGTCCAACTCAGGGCTCAAACCCACAAACCGTGAGATCGTGACCTGAGCCAGTGGGGCACCTTAGCCACCAGAGCCACCCAGGCGCCCCGGTTCTTCTAACGCTAAAAATGCAACAGCCACCAATTGTCCAGTGTTCGCTGTGTCAGGCACTGTGTTTAGTGCTTTTTCTACAGTATCACATTGAATTCTTACAACCACCCCGTCACGTAGGTTCTTACAATCACTCTGATTCGAAAGTGACAACACTTGGGCACAGGGCACTTGAGCAACTTTTCTAAGGTCACACAGGGATTACGCCGTGAATCTGCACCCACGTCTGTCTGACCAAAGTTCATGCTCTCGGCCACCAGACGCCACCATCCCCACTATCTCCACGTGAGCAACCCGAAGCAGAGGGAAGGGAGGTGGCCACAAGCAAAAGAAGCCAGGGGTGAGGTAGGAGGTAAATAAGGCCTCTCATCAAGGCTCAGGATGGGTGAGCGAGCTCCCAGCTCAAGCTTGAATGGTGGGGATCGGGGGGCGGGGGGGCATCAAGAGCACTAGGCAGGAAGCTTCCCCCCAGGGAAACAAAGGTCAGGCTGCCCTATGAGATGGGTCTGAGTGATTCCACAGCAACCCTGGGCAGCTACCACCTCTTTTCTTCTTCACATGTTCTCTTCTCTTTGCTTCTGAAACACTGACCTTTTCTGACACCCCTCCTACTTCGAAGACTATTATTCCTTCTGAGTAGGTGTTGTGGGTTCATCTTCCTCTAACCGTTCCTTACATGTATTCCCTGAAGTTTTATCTTTGGACACCTTCTGCTTTTATTCCTGAGACACTAGTCACCCTAGGTGATCTCAACCATTCTAAGGGCTTCCACCACCCTCTATACCCTAATGGCTCTCTAGATCTATTTAAAAAAAAAAAAAAAAAAAGAAATTTTTTTTTCATGTTTATTTTTGAATGTGTGAGCAGGGGAGGGGCAGGGAGAGTGGGAGACAGAATTGGAAGCAGGCTCCATGCTGTCAGTGCAAAGCCCGATGTGGGGCCCAAACCCACGAACTGTGAGATCATGACCCGAGCCGAAGTCACACTGCCAACTGACTGAGCCACCCAGGTGCCCCTGGATCTCTTTTTGATGACGTTAAACTGCCCTCTTCCTCTGGGAGCCCCCGTAAATTTCAGACATTCTGTAGCACTCCTCTCTGTGGGTACTTGCCTCCCTCTATTAGACTAGAAGGGGAGGACCAGTGTTTGTCCCTCTCTCTTTCTGGTGTCCAGGGCAATACCTACTAGACAACAGGAACTCCCTAAAGCTTTAACAAAAGGAGACACACATGCTCAGCATTTATATTTCTAGTTACCTGGTTTTCTTTTACAGAAAGTCTGAGAGGTAATAACAGATGAAGAATCTCATTTTTTTTCAGGCTTTCATAGCCAGCAACACAGACTCCTGGAAAAAGAAGAACGAGCGGTGACAAACTGCTAGGAAGATTCTGGACCATGGCTGGGGTCTAGAAATTCCGGCAAATCCCCCAAAGCAAAGACAAATTCCTCTGCCATTGGTATGCAGCCTTGTACTGGGGAATGGAAGAGACTTAGACCTTAATAAGAGGAATATAAGCGCTGACGGAGTGTGAACATTGCTACGAGACCAAGAAGAGGCCTCAGATTCCCCGAAGTGTGGGTTGGGTCCCTCTGGGCTGAGCTTCAGAGTCCGAGCCTGAGAAGGAAGATTCCATCTCCTTCAGGGCCAGGTAGGGCACATCACCTTTGTCATCAATCCATTCAAGGACTCGTGTGGCTTCGGAAAGGTCGAATGCATGGAAATCTTGGTACCTGCATGATAAAGACACAATGTCACATGGTGCGCACCACTCTACAGCTGTTCAAGAACTCTGAGAGGGCGGTGTGATCCGGTGGGTAAGGGACCCAGGCTCTGGAGCGAGGCAGACCTGGGAGCAGGTCTTGTTGCACATTTTAACCCCCGTGTGACTGGGCCCAGGCCAGTCACAATATCCCTGAGCCTCGGTCCTCATCTCTAAAATGGGATTCCCAGAGTACCCAGACTTCCTTCCCAAGGTTGATGTGAGGAAGCAGAGAGACAGATCATCTGTTCAGAGATCCACTCCGGCTGGCGCAAAATAATTGGTGGCTCGTGTGATCAATTCTCCTCCGCAAGCACTGCGCTTCCTAGTACCCCACACAACGGCGCACATAGGCGGGTGCCGCTTCCGAGACGCGGGAGCCGACTTCCAGGCGGAGTCCTCGGTGTCGGCCCCCCCCGCCCACCCCAGGGTTCCTCACGCGCTCCAGCCCGCACCCGTCCCCCCTCGCCGCCAGCTGCAGGCCCGGGTCCCACGTCCCAGGCCCACAGGATTTACAAGCGCAAGGATTCCACCAGCCAGTCCTCCGCTGACTCCATGGCAACGCCGCTTCCGCTACCCCACTTCCGCCTCTGAGAACCTTCCTGGCGCGAACCTCTCGCGAGAAGTGGGCGCGGCCGGCTCGGGCTGGGGGCGTGGCTCACGCCAGCGGGGCGGGGCCGAGAGGTGTCCGACCGCCGGCACCAGCGCGCGGTGCCCTTGACCGGCTGGGTCCGGGGTTCTCCCGGCAAAAGCTCCGGGGAAAATGACGTAAAATCCGGGGTTCCCAGGATGTCAGTTCCGGGCGTGGCCTCAGGGACCTAATACCCGCCCGTTTTACGACAGGATATTTGTAGAGCAAAGGGTCAAGGCCAGAGAAAATACAGGATGCCCGGTTAAATTCGAATTTTAGATAAACAAGTTTTTTTTTCTTATAAGTATGTCCATGCAGTCTTTCGGACATCTCATACGAAAAAACTATTGATTATTTAAATGAAATCAGAATTTAACTGGGTGTCCTCTATTTTTATTTGGTACCTCTGGCAACTCTACCCAAGGCCAGAGAAGAGAGTAAGCAGACAGTGAGGACTGGATCCTAGCTCGGCTCACTCTCTTGCATGCTCTGAGCACTCCCCTCGAAGCTTGGCGTGGGAATGAAATGAAATGCGGTAAGCAAAACCCCATCTTGCAGTGTAGGCAGCTCCCTTTTACAGGAGAGGAAACATGAGACTTGCCTGTGCCAGCAGGTGGCAGAGGTGAGTAAGAACCCAGCGCCTGGCACAGGACCAGGCATCTATGACAGGCCCTGAGTACCTGCTTGCTGAATGAGCGACTGACTTAGGAGTCCTCAGGAGGCTGGTGTCGTGAAGTTTTCTTGGCTTTTTGGAGCCAGCTCCATCTCACTGAGCATCCTGTCCTCCAGTCTTCCGGCCCCCCTTTCCCTCCCATGCCCTCAAACATGGCTGGAAGGAGAGGATCAGATATGCTTCATTAAGAGCTGGGTTTTATTCACAACTTCAACAGGGAAGCAAGAAATACAGCAGGGACATAATTTGTGTCTGCACTGGCAATATTCCTGGCGACACAACCAGAAATCACACTAATGGAGTCACAGAGATTTGAGGCCAGGTTTTACGTCCAGATGGGGCCGCTGCCAGGGTCCCGTTGAGCTCCTCCCCTGGGAGGGCACGGTCCAAGCCACGTCGTCGTATCTTCCTCATTAATGGTGTCACTTCTGCACCACTTGCACCAGCAGCCTCCTGTACCGAAGGGGAACACACAGAAGAACTGACCTGGGTGGAGGGGGGAAATGACAGGGGCATCCTGCCATTCCTAAGTGCTAGGCGTCCACAGAGGCAGGCAGGGGCAGGCTCTTAGCCTAGGCAACCTCCTAGCACCTTTCTCCCAGAAGAAGAGGTGGGAGGGGTCGGGGTGGTGGTTTTCCCAGGGTGACAGCCCAACCTCAGAGTGATCATGACAGTCAAGGAGATCACAGAAGTGAAGTCCATGTGCGTGCCTGGCCCTGGGCCAGTGTCAACGTTTTCCCTCCCCCGCCTTCAGCTCTGCCCCAGACCTCACTTCTGAAGCCCCATCCTCTAGTGCTAGGTACTGCTTCCTCTGAGACTTGCTAGTTGGTCTGCATGCTTTAGGCCTTCAAGACCACCAGCCCCAGCCAGAGGTGACATCATCTCCGTTCAGACTCAGCCAGCCCAAGCTCCTGGCCCTTACATCTGAGGTCCCCAGGGGCTGGCAATTCTGTGCATGAGGAGGACCAGGCATGCTGACTGGGGCTGGAGTTAGACCTTCTCTAGGGAATGCCCCCTCCCTTCCTTCAAAAAGTGTGCACTATATGCTGGGCACAGTGGAGGTATGAAGGGGAGTCTGTAACAGGTGCTGCTGATAGCTCCTGTTTACGAAGTGCTTTCTATGTGCCAGGCGTCATGCTGAGCATGTGACACAAACGGTCTTGTTTAATGTGAGATGGGCGCTATCAATCCCATTTTATAAATGAGGAAGATGAGGCTTAGAGGGGTTAAGTGACATTTTTAAGGTCACACAGCTACTAGTTAGGTTAGGAGCCTAGCACGCTGTCCCCAGAACCCACATTCTACCACATTACACTGCCTTCTGCCCACAGTAACAAAGTACCGGGAAGGTTGTGTGGGGTGGGGGCCGCCTCAGGAGCAGGGAATGAAGAGCTGCCCTTCTACCAGGCCAGAGACCAAAGCTGGCTTGGCTCTACTTTGGGGCCTTGGATCTCATAGGTCAGTGGTTTATGACCAAAGGTAATCTGGCTCCCTCCCCCGACCCCCTCACAAGAAGGCCTCTGGCAATGTCTGGAGGCATGTTTTTCTGTTGTCACAACTGGGCAGGGGGAGGATGCTCTAGTGGATAGAGACAAGGGATACTACAAACTTCCTACAATGCACAGGACAGCCCCCACAACAAAGAATTATGCAGCCCAGGATGTCAAGAGTCCTGAGGTTGAGAAACCCTGCACTGAGGGTCACTGAGGCAGACGAGTGACTGGGAAGAGCACTGGTCAAGGCGAACAAGGTCTGGACTCCGTCTTGGATGCTGACTCTCCTCCTCTCTGGGCCTCAGGGTCCCAACTGTAGCGGTAAGTATCCCCGAGGCACGGCAAACGTGGACAGCTGGGGTGGGGCAGGCCTGGGGGTGGGGGGCACGTCCTGCTGCAAGAGGCTGGCTAATCCTAGGCTGTGACTTTACACTGAGGACTCGGTGAGGGGGAACTTCTTCCCTACTGGGAAGGTCAGCTTCCTTTCTTCAAAGTCTTCTCCCTTTGAACTCTGGATCATGGGGACAGCCTGGAATCCCTGGCTTTCTGGGGCCCATCATACCTGGGGGAGAAGTCACACCCTAAGCCCCGTGCTGGAACCAGGAGCAGCTGGGTCTCTCCTGGTCCTGAGGTGGGAGCCTGGCTCACCTGGGGGTGAGGTGCTGGGCTGCTAAGGCTCATGCCCAGAACTTTCTTTAGCAGGAGGATCCTGGGCAGATCGTGACTCAGCTGCCGTCTCTGGTCCCTCAGGGAGATGTGGGGAGCTGTTCCCGAGAGGAATGGGCTGGGGGTTTCCAGACTCTTCTTGCCCATGAAGTGACCTAGAAAGGAGGTGCCAAGGCACAAGGAAGGTGGGGAGAGAGGATTCCATCTCAGTGGGAAAGTTCCCCATCTCTCCCAACTTTCAGTTCTCATGGCAGGAGGATCCACGGGCAACCTTCCTCCT
The DNA here is from genome assembly GCF_018350195.1 of Panthera tigris. Lineage (NCBI taxonomy): Eukaryota > Metazoa > Chordata > Mammalia > Carnivora > Felidae > Panthera > Panthera tigris. The sequence goes on along the minus strand of NC_056665.1, from coordinate 4,965,637 downwards.
CCCTCTCCTCCTCCTCACCAAGGAGCCACAAACACCCCGGGTTGGTAGCAAAGCCCACCTCCGCTTTTCCTGAACAGGAGAGAATGGCACAGCTGGAAGGAGGGAAACTCTGCCAGCTGTGCTGCCTGCTTTCCAGGGGCCCGGCGAGGACAAGGAGGAAAGCGGAGAAGGAAGAAATGTCTGCCAGGTGCAGGGGCAGAGAAGACACACCAGAGGACAGAAGAGGATTCGGTAGACTCTTGCCTAAGGCCAGGGGCACCGGCTGGCAGGCAGATCTAGGATCCAGCCCCAGTTCTGCTTTAACTGGCTGAGCGATCTCAGCCAAGTCACTGAACTGTCTGGGTCTCAAGTTTTCCATCTATTAAATTAGACGGGTTCCAGGGTCCTCATCCGCGCAGACGCCAGAGTCCGTGGCTGAGGAACGGCCTGAGAAGGGAAATGGGATCAGAGCACGGAAAAGGGCGCTTGCGCGGGTCCCGAAGACTTACCGGTGGCCCAGAGGTTGCCCCGCGGGTGCACTCGGATCTTGCTGGCCCTGCTGCGGGGCTCCGGAGAATCCCAGCTGAGCGGCGCGGCGCCCGCAGCGAGCAGAGCGAAGAGCAGGAGGCCGCCTAGCAGCCGAGCGCCCCCCGCCCGCAGGGTCATGGCTGAGCCCTCGCCGAGCCTCCGCCCCGGCGCGCTTCGCAGCAGCTACGGCCGGGGAGCCAGCCTTCCCACCTTTTAAACCCGCGCTCCTGGGGGGGCGGAGCCTGCTCCGAGGAACCCGCCCCTGGCGCGCTCGCGGCCGCCCCGCCCCCGCAAGATGCGAGGCGCCGCGCCCGTCGCTTGGGCCACCGCCTGGGTACCGCGTCCGCAGGCCGGGCGCCCAAGCCCACTATCTTCAGGCAGAGGACCACCCCCAATACGGGGAGGGGGGGCGGGGCGAAGCCCGTTCCCCTGGCCGCCCCCTCGCGGCTCCCACTGGTTTTCGGGCCACGAGTGGTTACTTCTTGGGAGTCTCTCATTTATAAGGGTAGAAGTGGGGGCGAGGACACTGGCGCTGCGGTGCCCAGCAAAGTCCCGGGCACCAGGCGAGCCATAAAATGCCTGCCAGCCCTTCCCTCTTCGGGAATACGACCCGTGTTCACCCTACTCTCGGCCCTCTCACCGCCAGCTCACCAGAGGTGATGTCGAAACCACAGCAGGTGCTGGGGGTGGGCAATGCAGAGCAAGGGATGGGGGGATAGCGAACACCCCTCACCCCAGGAACGGACGCTCTACTTGGGGGGCGACCAGCCTTCACTTCGGCCGAAAGCGGATCTCTGGGTCAGGGAAGTAGAAAGAGCACCAGACCAAGAGTTCATATACAAAACCGTGTGACCTCGTTGAAGCTCACTTTCTTCGGCTGTAAAACAGTAATAACCACGCTGCCCCGTTTTTAATAATTTTACATTTCTTAGCACAGTCACGTTGTGGCAGGAAGCAGCAGTCCTGCAGACGGCCCTCTCACAGCCAGCACTCTCCTCCTCCCAAGTCCACACCTGTTTTGGAAAGAACTTTTGGGTCAGTGGCATCACTTAATGAGTAAGACACTGTGCTCCAGAATAATACTTTTATTTGTGCTTAAAGGTTCACTAAACACCAATGTTCGGGAGCATGAAGGTAGGCACAGTAGGGAGACAGAGGGTAATTCCCAGCTGCCAAGGGAGTTTACCGTTTCATTGGAGAAACAGCACCAAAGGAGCGAATGCAGACCAACCCGGGGTTCTGGGCTCTTCCCTGAAACACTGCACAGTGTGGCTGTGACAGAACCTACGCCCCAGTGTGGCTCAGTAATGCTGCTTCGTATTATTATAATCTCACATGTATCCAGCGCAGCACGGGCTGCTAACTCTATGGATCACCATCCTAAACAGGGAAGTGTATATGAGAGGCTGGTTGTCATGCTGAAATCCCAGGAGCATGACATACAGGACAGGGACACTCCATTTCTGGCCCTGGCTTTTCCCCCCAATCTCCTTGCTTCTCACCCCCCACCCTGGCATTTACACCTCTCTGCATTCTTGTCACTGTTTAGCTGCGGTGTACAGATATAGCTCTTATCACCTTCCCATCACAATTCCCTCTGTGACCCCCTCCCTCTCCTCTGGCCCACGGATGTAGAAATTAGTGGGAACACACACGAGGAACCTTATTTGGAACCTTATTTGGTAGGTTTATCTCTCATTTTATAACTGGAAACAGGCTCAGAGGTTGAGTCACTCGCCCAGACGTCACACCAGAATCAGACTTCGGGTCCGCCTGGATCACTCTGTCAGGCCCCCAAAGTCATGCGGGGCAGATGCTATTTCCCTAAACCACACCCACTCCCATTTTGCCATCAAAGTGTAACCATCTCAAAGCTGGTTTAGATTTCTCAGGGGAGAAAGGGAGCAGGCACTGAATTTAGAGTTCGCCCTCGCTTCTAAAGGTGACCCTGGGACCGTGGGTTCTGCTCTGACAGGTTCGTTTACACTCCAGACAAGCCTCCTCTGTCACAGCATGGGTCCACAGCTACAAGACTGTCCCCAGGTGCCCCCAGGGGGATCATTTTATCTGTCAGGCTAGCACAGCAAGCACGGGGGCCTGAGAACCCTGCAGAAAGAAGCAGGGTAGCAGCCCCACCGCCAGCCATAAAACACTGTCCCAGGCATGAGCAGCACTAGGCAAGCAGAGAGGGTGGCTTGCCCAAGACCACAATTCCAAGCTCGATGCCCCAGTGAGTGTGCTAGGCTCTGAGTTTAGAACGAGGACCTCAAGTGCCCGCTGCCTGTTCCCCGAGTCTCCTGTGACGGCAAGGGAAGTCTAAGGGCTGCCATCCCACTGGGAAGACGGACAGTGAATCATCTGGAGGCTCGTGGAGAAGCTCTTCAGTGCTCACACTTGGCCCTTCCCAGGTTTCTACAACATTCAAGGATATCCGAAGGCGCAGAGAAGATTCATAGGACAATCCAAAAGATGATTAAGGGGTGAACGATACACGGCAAATCCTGTTATAACCAATGCCAACAAAACATTTAAACTGCACCATGGTTTTTAATCAAAGATGGCTTTGAATAAAGGACACATGTATTACTCTTTGCTATATTTTCATTAAATTAGGATCAATTACAAGTTACATCTTTTCACAACTGCATCTTTTCTGTTGTTGTTTTCCAAAAGTACTTTCCAAAAGTACGCACGTTCCTTTGATCACCAACACTATTTTGACGTAGTAAAGACTGGTATGACGCCCATTTTACAGATGGGTTAATGCAAGGACAAAGCGAGTTAGTCACACAGAAACTAATAAACAAATGGAGAAAACCAGAGTGGACTTCACACACGTGAAAGTTGCAGAGGACAACGGAGGAAGGGAAAAGCAGAAACTTAGACACACACGAGTCTGGTGAAAAGGAAGGACAGTAAACCCAGAGCTGCTCAGAAAAGGACGCTGTAGGAGCACTGGTGGCAAACTCTTGAGCACAGATCTGTGCCCGTGTGGGCCGGGAGGCTGAAGAGAAGCACACTGAGTTGTATCTCAGGTCCTGCTCAGGAAAGCAGTGTATCATCAGGAAAACAGCAGGATCCTTAAGAGAGGAGAGGAGACTCAGGGATGCAGGATGCAATTTCTCAGCCAGAGGGAGCACATAAAGATTAGCTAGACAATCAGAACACTAACCATTAGTAAGGAAATACTGCAGAAACCGAAACTGCCAAAACACAGAGCGGTTTTTAAAGGCGATATTCAGAAAAAGAGAGAATACCTCCATCTGACAAAGTGAGGGCAATCCCAACGGTGGCTAAGGGGGCAAAGCAGCTGCTGCTCAGGGACGTCCCGAAAACCCGAGAGAGGGGGCGGCCCCAGGCCCAGCACTCATGTTACCTGGCTGGAACCACCGTGTACTTCAGGGGACATTTCAGTAACTGAAATAAATACCCCTTGAGGTCCAGAGCGCCTCACTATTTCTAACCGATTCGCTCATCTGAGCAAGCCCACGGGACAGCCTAGAGCCTCTGAAGAATTCCCAAGAGCCCTGTGGGCGTGGGATCTATCCCAAATGAAAGGGTCTCATCAGAAGGACAGGGTGATGACCCCTAACAGCGTGACATGAAAACAGCAGCAGGCAGGTCTCTGAACTTCTGGTTTCTCTTATGTAAAATGCAAGTTTATTCTGAAGACTGAATGAGAGAAAATAAAAATCTGTCACAGATTCAAAAGCACTTAGCAGAGCACACGGCAGAGTCTAAGTACCCTGTCCTATTAGCTGGGTCCTGGGAAAAGCAGAGCCTGCCTCACATCTGAAGCCCATTACAGGGGAGGGAGGGGTCCCCGGGTAGCCTCTAAAAGTGTGCGGACACCACAGTCAGCAAAACGCCCGTTACACTGCAAGCTGTCTGGTAGACTAAAAAGGCCAGCATATTGACCTCAGCTTCTGGCCCATTCCAAGAGACAAGCTCTAGAGCGATTGCTCTTTTTTCGCTTAAATAAGTTGTCAGGCTGGCCACTTTGATCAAGTCTCATGCCGGGGATCTAGTTGCCCGCCTGACACAGATCCAGAGTACAAACTCTCTTAACTAGACTCCTTGATTTAAAGCTGGACTCCAGCTTATCAATCTAAATCAACTGGCCAATTAAAGGAAAGGGAAACGACTCTTAACCAAGAGTAGGTACCGTTCCAGAAACTCCCAAGATTTGTAGAATAGGGATTTATAGTTTAAAAATCATATTCTCTCCCTCCACATATGATACGTATACATATTCAATATAATGTAACTGTATATGAGAGTCATATTCAATATAATGTAACAGCATATGAGAAGGAAGTCAGTCTTGTTTTTACAACAAAAACGAGAAAAAGCAAGAGAAAAGATTCTTTGCTGGAGAGGATGGAGGTTGCATATAACAGACCTGAGGGGGAGTTGGCCAGAATGGAGAAGAGGGAAGAGATTTTATGTTTCTTAAAAGAGGCCATGAGCTTTAAAAGGTTAAGGGACACCGTTCTACAGCCGGTGTTGCCGGAAGGAGTTGCAAACCAAGTCTACGGCTCTCCTCCGGCCGACGGCGGAATGTCTGACGTGTCTTGTGAGCACTAACCCACCTCCCATTTCATCCTTTCCTCTCCCACACTTGGTCCCACCCTGGACTCTTCAGTTATGTTATATCTAATCCCATGGTAGGTACCACGCGTATCTTGATAAGCTGTTCCAAGCCCTTCCCGGAACAGATCCTTCTGGAACAATTTATTGATCGATCAATAAATCTAAAACGTGCAAAGCACTGTGACAGGGAGGAGAGGGTACACAAGGATGAGCCAGAGGCTGGCCTTGTCTCCACGCCCCTCAGGAACCCGTCGGGATGTGGGACACACACATGACCCACCACTCGGAGCGCGCTGTCTAGGAGGACGTGGACAACGGGGAGGGGCGGGCTGGGAAAACAAGAAACAAAGAAAAGGAAAAAAGAGGGCTCAAACCAAGTCCTGACGGCACCGAGCAAGAGGCACTAGCGGAGAATGAAACACACTCCTCCCCTGAGCTCCCTCCGCATCTGTGACCCCACTTACGGGCGCCCTGTGGGAAAAGCGTTCACATGTGGCTCCGGTTAAGGCACGGAGTTCCTAGCAGTTCCCTGCCTTACTCAACTTTGTACCCCCAGGGGCAGGACCAGATCTGGCACAGACTAGATGCTCAGTAAGTGTCTGCCGAGTGCAAGAGCTGTTAGCAGGTGGAGAAGTGAGCAGGCGCTCCAGGCGGAGCGACCAGCATAAGCAAAGGCTAGATGTCTATCCACTGAGACCAACGTCAAGGGTAGAAGAGCTGAGAAAAAATCCTATATGACACTCGGAAGGCAATGTCTTCACTATTAAAAAAAATTTTTTTTTAGTGTTTATTTGAGAGAGAGAGACAGAGAGACAGAGTGAGACAGAGTGCCAGAGGGGAGGGACAGAGAGAGAGGGAGACACAGAATCCAAAGCAGGGAGACACAGAATCCAAAGAAGGCTGTTAGCACAGAGCTGGATGCGGGGCTCGAACCCACGAACTGTGAGATCATGACCTGAGCCGAAGACGGACACCTAACCGACCGAGCCATCCAGGCACCCCCTTCACTATTTTTTTTTTTTAATAATTCCTGCATATTCTAGTCTTGAATGAACATTTCTTAGTTACAGAGAATTCCTTCTATGCCCAGACTCAATACTTGTGTGTTAAGGCTCATATTTGTTGTTTATTTCTAAAAGTCTATCTGATATTACTTATAGTTCTAGTAAGGGAGAATGCTAACAAAGATATACTTTGCCAGAAAATAGTCTGAATAGGCCGTCCTGACAGACAGGAGCATCTTGAGGAAGGTGGACAATCCATTTAACTGGCTAGAATCAGCTGGATCATTCCAGAAGCTCAACAGCGATCAACGTCATAAGAAGGGTGCTCTCAGATGCTGAGATAGCCCTACACATTGTCCTTAGAGGTTGTATGGACTTGGTAACACACGAGAGCAAATGACCAAAATATGCACTTAAAGGTCACAGAGCCCTTATTCTCAGCCTAGGCTCTCTGAGAAGCCTCGGACTCCTTAAGAAAGGTGACAAACACCAATGCTTCTCCCACCGAGAAAGAAAATGCAGGAAGAGTCCAAGGACGAACACAAAAGGGAAGAAAACAGGATTAACATAAAAAATTCTAGAAAGAGAACATGTTGTTTAAATGGAACCACGGGGAGAGAAAGTTTTCAGATTCAAATCTGGCAAGAACAAGATAATGTACTTACTAAATAACAGGAAAGTGCAAATCACTTTAATGATTCATATGCTCTGCCCCAGAATAACAGCTCAACAATAATGCTGCCCTAAGTTACCGCCTCTGGCTCCAATGCATGGTTACGCTGAACATTTAGAACAAGCTACTAGATGTTACTGGGACAGCACAGTACAGCGTCTATAAAACAGCGCCCCTGTATTAGAGGAGCCTGCAATTTTATGGGGGAACTTGCAGCCATGTCCACAAACTTACACATCATTTATGGTCCAAAAAGAGACGCTTTTTAAACAGAGCACTAAAATTAATTAACAAGCGGAAATGATCTTGAACAGGCACAGACTGGCATGTGGCAGGGAAACTGAGACATACAGTCACCAAGCAAAGGGAACCACTGACTGTGTTTCTGGATTCAGGTGATGGCATTGAGAAGTGGAATGACAGGGGTAAACGTAGGGCTTGTAAGTGACTAATAAATATGGTGGGAAAATGAAAAATCTATGTGACCACTCCTGCGAAGAAAAGGTGAAATCTGGAGGGGGAGTTTGCAGGAATGGCTATGAGCTTAAGTTTAAAGAGGGGACAATCAAGTGGAAGCATCCAGAGGGAACAAAGAGACATGGGCCAGAAGTGAGGACAGGTATTTGAGAATAACTTGTAGAGAATTCCTCGCTGGGCTGGTGACAGTTGGGTGAGTCACAGCCGAGAGGCAACCCCAAGATCAAATTCTCACTTGAAGTTTTATTGATCTTGATGGCTCTTGGATCCCCAACACTCACAACGGGCAAGCCCTCCGAACTGCCCGCTAGCCTAGCCAAATCTCAAAGAGCTTACAATTCCATAAAACACCAAAATGAACATCTCTGGTGTGTCAGCCATTCTCGAAGAGCTTTTAGAACACATTATGCTGACTAATAATACAATTGCCCAGCTTTAAGTCAGTCTTAGGCGTTAGCACTAAACTAGACAATATACAAACGGATAACATAAAACCTCTCTCCCAGAATAATCTTTATTTTTGGCTGGTAGAGTAATTCAAATATTCCTGAATGATTTGATTGCTTCGCAGACAAATTCAGCTGTTGCCTCCAACAAGAGCATCTAGCACAGGAGCAAAAACAAAACTGGGTGTGAAAATATGCAAATGAGGGAAATATTACTGTCTTAACTGCGTAAGCGTGTCCGGAGAAGATATCTGGACAGCTGAGGATACAAGTACGAGGATGCTTACACTCTGGCAGGCTAGGATCACAAGGCACCCCAGGGGCAGCGAAGCACACTGCTTCTCCAGGGTAGTCCCTCAGAGGACGCTACAGAAACAGAGCCTGGGCAATCAGGCCAAGCAGTTAACCCCCGTCCTCTGCGGGTGATCAGGAGGGAAGAAATGGAGTGAATGGCAATTTTCTACCATTCTGCACACAGGACACTGCTGCCACGTTCTCGTGGCGCAGGAGAAAACCTAAGTACAATATAAGCCTCACGGGCAGATTCAAAGAAGCACTTGTTAGCAGGGATTTGCCAAGTTTCATACTCGGCTGAGATCATTAAGAGCCCACATCCAAAGTCTCAAGGCTAAAGCCTAGTTAATGGACTTAGGATGGCACTACTCCCTATACGGGAGAGCTTCAGAAGATTAACTGTTCTTATTTTTAAACTGTCTCTGTTTTTTAATGATAATTCCATCAGCATTAAAGTGTGGACTGATTCCTACTTCAGCTGAGCAAATAATGGAACCTGCTCATTTAGCCCCACACAGAAAATTTGCTTACTTTCAGGTTTCACATTAATACAAGGAGAGAACAAAAAGAATCAAGAGTACTTTGTACTTAAAAACACACTGGCTTACCCTACGCTACCATTTCCCGAACTGCCTCCATATTAGAAGAAGAAAAACACAACCGGGCCTGGCATTCACCACTTTAAAACCCTGCCTTCCTGAAGTCTGCATCAGAGAAAAGCGAAGCCAGGCACTTATGAGAACAGGTTCAGGCAAAGTAGTTTTTAAAAAGCAAGGAGCATGCCTGGCCTCCAGCACCTTCCTCTGGCTTCCTCCAGATGCCGAAACACACTGCCACCGTGTAGAAAGGGCTGAGAGTCTCAAGTGAAGAAAAGGGCAGGAGCCTTTACAGCACAGTGAGGGTTTTCTGAACCTTCCAGCAACACAAACCGCGCCTCTACCCATCTGGGTCACACCCCAGTGAAGAATCAATTTCATGGCTAAGAGATTTCCTACGAATGTCAACGGGCATTGCTGCTCCACAAAAACAAAAACAAAACACACGCACAAACAAGAAACAGTTGTTGGTATCAGGACAACCTTCTTAGCTGAAGGACTGTTCACATCAAAGTCTCTATCTCCCCAAGGGTGCTAAGAACCGGCAGAGGAAGGCAAAGCTTTCCCGACAAACACAAGTCAGGGATAAGGGGTTCGATATGCAAAGTCTTTTATTTAAAATTTGAAAAGTTAAGACTTACGACCACCTCAGTCTACGCCATTCCCACCTCATAGGGAGGAATGACGGGTTCAGACTCGTGCAGAGCTGCATGAATTTACAGAACTCTGTAGGCACTTTAGAAGTGAAGCTTGGCTTCAAAATACAAACACTGGGGGCTTTGGCTCAACCTTTTAATATAAAAAATTCACTGATGTACAAAAATGTGAAAGTGTGACAATGACAACATATGAAATCCTGTGATTGAGAGTCCCCTCGAGAGCGCGCCATGGTGCCCGTGCACCCGCCCACACATACCCTGGCGTGGAAACAGAAGCTAATGCAAACCATTGCTACCAAGAAGCGCCGACATGAGCATTCTCCACTCCACCAATCACAGATCAGTATCTACTCCGAACATTCAGTAACGAAAAGTACGGCATCTTCCGGGAACAGCAAGGCAGACTTCTTACTCACGATGGACCAGCACAAATAAACCCAGCAAAAAGAGTACCGCATACTGGAAAACAAACACAGAACATCACAAGTCAGGGAAGCTTTTAAAAGTTTACAGGTCCTCGGAGTTCATGAATAAGCGGGTCTTTGTGGCCATGATAAATTACTAAATGATCCAACTAGCTGGTAATCCATTTAACAGTTTTCCAAAATTAAGCAAAAGATCATATATATATATATATATGTATATATATATGTATATATATATATTTTTTTTTATTAGAGAGCGAAAAAGAGAGAGAGTGTGACTGGGGAGAGGGGCAGAGGGACAGAGACAGAGAAAATCTCAAGTAGGCTCTATGCTCAGCACAGAGCCCAACGCGGGGCTCGATCCCACTACTCTGGGATCATGAGCTGAGCCGAAATCAGGAGTCAGACGCTCAACCAACTGAGCCACCCAGGAGCCCCCAAAAATCCCATTTTTAATGAAACAAACAGTGTAGGCTCTTACCTTAAATTTAGGGTAGTCATTCATGAGGATCGTCACAATCCCAATATAAGGAACAAATCTAAACAAACAAACAAAAAACTGATCATCACAGAACTCCCCAAGCAGCCATTCTCATTAACCAAATATTCTCAATTATCTTCCACAGAAAACTAATTTTTCAGTTCACAAAGTCCATTTGCACAGACTGTCCTAGAAGATCCTTTCAACAACTCATGTGACAGGGAAGTTAGGAATATCACCATTTTATAGATGAGGAAACAGATGCTCGTGCCTGAGGTCCATGGCTTCTGTGGCCAAGAACCAGAACCAGATCTAAGGTCTCAGGCCTCTACATGGTGGCTCTCAGGCCACATGCGGACTCAGTGCTAGGGGCTGGGTTTGTGGTCATAACCTTCAGGGAGTGGTCAATATCTCTGGGGAGACAAGGCAAACACAGCCAGATTGTTATAAGGTACTTCATATTAAATGTCCAAAAAGAGAGCGAAAGAGCTCCATTACAGTACTGAAGATTTCAGCACCCTCTCACTTGTTCGCCACCTGTACTCTGGCTCTCTTAATCCTGAACCTTTTTCCAGAACAGTTCAAATCACCATATGCAGCAGACCAGTCTCACCAACCATCTTCCTTCACATGTCTGCAGAAGCGGACTTTGAGGACCACAAACTTTCCCTGAAACCCCTTCCTCCGTGGTTTCTCTAACACACCACAAATCTATTTCTCTACCTACCTCTTGGCTGCTATCCCTTTGGTGTTTTTTCACTAGTCTTTCTTTCCCCTCGCCCCTAAAGTTTATCCCCTGAAAACTAGGTAAAACCACTGTTAAATAACCTCATAGACCTGATATATTTCCTTTGAAGTCTTTACCACAATATTTTTAAAGTTTATTTATTTATTTGGGGGGCGGGCAGAGTGAGAGAGAATCTCAAGCAGGCTCTGCACTGTCAGCGCTGAGCCCAACATGGGGCTCGAACCCACGAACCACGTGATCGTGATCCGAGCTGACATCAAGAGTCGAACGCTTAACAGACTGAGCCCCCCAGTTTTTTTTCAACTTTTTTTTTTTTTTTTTTTTTTTTTTTTAATTTTTGGGACAGAGAGAGACAGAGCATGAACGGGGGAGGGGCAGAGAGAGAGGGAGACACAGAATCGGAAACAGGCTCCAGGCTCCGAGCCATCAGCCCAGAGCCTGACGCGGGGCTCGAACTCACGGACCGCGAGATCGTGACCTGGCTGAAGTCGGACGCTTAACCGACTGCGCCACCCAGGCGCCCCCCCAGTTTTTTTTTATTATGAAACTAGCTGCACAACTAGCTGTGTAGCGTCTGTCTCTCCTACGAGACTCTAAGCTCTGTAAGCGCAAAAACGATGCCAGTCTTGTTCCCCAGTGTATCCTCAAGGCCAAACATAACACCTTGCACCGGTCGTAGGCATCTAGCAAATAACTGCCTGACTGAATGTTTGCATGTCCAGGCCTCTTTTTTCCCCTTTCCCTTGGAGACCTCATTTGCTCCAGGACTCCACTTCTCCCCTCGATGCAAAATACTCAACTTCCTAAGAATTCAGGGGGGAAAGAAAAGGTCAGCAGGGGCCGTCAACGTGGAAGGAGATGGCACTTAGCAAATGAACAACTTTCTTCTTTCTCCTCCTGTTTTACCGCCTCCACTTTTACTCCAGGGTAGGCTCCATGATACTGACCCAGAGCCTGTCCTAGAGAAGGGAGGCTGGACTGAGGTGGAGACTGAACTTTGCGTACTTTAAAACAGCCCAGATGCTTCTACTATTCAGGGCTGTGCCCCATGCCAAAGGTGCACAATGGGCAACGACCTCTGACATCACCCCTCCCTATCGAAGCCTTAAGGCAAGCTTGAAAAGCAGAAGTTTTGTCTTTGGTGCACTTCACTTCCTTTGAAGAACTCCTCTTACTTCCTGTCTCCGGTCCTCACCCCGTCCTGGCAGCATTACCAGACCCATCCCTCTCTCTCCCCATTCCCAAACTCTCACTCCATAAGTTGGTGTTTCCTAAAACCTAGGCCTCCTTTGTCAGAATCACGTGGATAGCCTGTTAAAACGTGGCGGATCTTCCCCAGATTTGTGGAGTCAGAGCATCTATGGAGGGTGGGGCCCAGATAGTGCTTCTGCACTCTCGGGTAGCAGAGACTCAGTTCTAGCTAGTGAGGTGCCTGGACCTGGCATGTGGAGGCAAATAATACCCCTCCTAGGGCCCAGGCTTTAGTTTCAACCCCTGGGACCTCTAAGAGCTGAACATTCACAGTCCCTCCAGGGTGGCAGAGCTAAGTTCCAGGAGGGTAGATTCAGGTTTTCTATAGTTTTAATACGTATTTTTTCTTTTTAATGTTTTAACTGTTATTATTTTGTCTCATTTATAGCATCTTCATAGAAGCAATAGCTTTCTGTGGGGTGAATCATCTAATTTAAGAATGTGAAGACAGGGGTGCCCAGTGGCTCAGTCGGTTAAGCATCTGACTTGGTTTCGGCTCAGGCCACGATCTCATGTTTTCCTGAGCTTGGGCCCCATGTTGGGCTCTATGCTGGCAGCACGAAACCTGGTTGGGATTCTCGCTCTCCCTCTCTCTCTGCCCCTCCTCCATGCACACTGTCTCTGTATCTCTCAGAATAAATAAATAAGCTTACAAAAAAAAAGGATGTAAAGACAGATGCCTCACAGTCAAATGCAGACTAAATGCGATAAAAGCACCTGTGATTTCCACTAAACCAGGGCCAGGCTGCTTATTCTGGTCTGATGATTAATCCGCAGCCATTCTCACAGACAAGACTTTTGCTGTTCCCTCCACGCATTATCCATGCTCCAAGAGCCTTCGGCTCCCGGTGATCATACAGCCTGTTTATGGGTTACCCGTGGAAGTGTCTTGCCCCCCTAAGGCTGGTTTTTTCCTTGCCCCGACACAAGTGAAACGGCAGCAACTTGGACTTTAGGAGCAATGGAAGCAAATAATATGTCAGGCAGCCCGAAGTCAAACAAGAGATTTAATTCTCTGTCTCACTGGTTCCCTCCACGGACAGAGGCACCAAAGGTGCAAATCAAGTGCACAAGGCTACCATTATCGGTCGTCTTAAATTCACATCAGGCGCACGTTTCCCTACTCTGCTCGGAGAAACTCTGCCAAAGCGGAGTTGATAATAAGCAGAAGAAGGTTCAAAAGAAGTGAGACAAGTGCCACCCAGAAAGCCACCTCCAAGAGGTGCTGGTGCCAGGTTAACAACCAGGAGGCAGGGGACGGATAACACATGCCCCCCCCTGGGGTTCTTGGGAGCAGAGGTGCTAGGGAGGGACGGACCGGCTGTTCACACTCGGGAGAAAATGATTTTGTCAGCTGTCAAAAGGGAGGCCTCTATCTGGGAGCTGACTTTAAAAGGGTCATTGTCTCTACCCCAGAACGACGTTTCGAGTTAAGGAAAAAGTACACTTGAAAAGCCTCGTCCTGAAAACTGACTTTAGTGAACAGAGCGCTAAATCACTCTGCTCCTTTCTGTGTATGTCTCTCTTCATTGTCACTACATCCCACTGCTCAGCTTCTGCCTGTCTTTCGTCTTTCTCTACTCTTATGGCTAAGGTCCTCTTGTGTTTTTCAACATCCTGAATTTAGACAGAAATCACTCCTACTAGACACTTGGTTGGTTCAGTATTAGTTTCACTTTCTACGGGTTGTCTTTATTACATGTTATAACATGAATAAGGCTTGAAAACATTCTGCTAGGTGAAAGAAGCCAGACATAAACGAAGACCACATATTGTAAGATTCGGTTTATATAAAACATTCAGAACAGGCGATGCATTGAGACACAAAGTAGATTAGCGGTTGCCAGGGGCTGCGGGGAAAGGGGACAGGGGACTGGCTGCCGAGGAGTATGGAGTTTTCTTTTGGGAGTGTGGCCGTGCTCTGAGATTAGACAGTGGTGACGGCTGTGTAACTTTGTGGATATAATAAAACCCACTGAACTGCGCACTTCTACGGGGTGAACTTTATTTTCTAATATATGTGAATTCTATCTCAATAAAAGTGTTTTACCTTTTTATTTAGGGCCTTAGGCCTCAGCGTACAAATTTTTAGTGGACAACTATTTGAAAATTTTTTTTTTTTTTTTTTTTTTTTTTATTGCACAAAGACATTTGTACCAGTCACTGACTGACCTGAAAAAAAGTTATCCTCAAGGTTTGGGTACAGTCTGACTTTGAATGATCAGTTTAGTGTTTTATAAACAAATTTCCACAAAAGGTGGTGCTCTGCCCACTGTGTCAAGGTAAGTGTCAGTATAATCAACGCCAAGTAAATCTGTACAGCTAAGGGTCTGTGCGCCTGCTGTCTCCCAGATGTTTATACTTGATGGAAAGTTATTTAGTTCAGAAATTGCCAGGCTATTCCTTTTCTTAATTAAAAGCTACAAAAAGGTCTGTATTTTCAATGTTGGGATTTTATTTTATTTTTTTAAAGATTGTATTTTTGGGGGGGTGCCTGGGTGGCTCAGTCAGTTGAGCGTCTGGCTCTGGATTTCAGTGTCACGAGTTCAAGCCTTGTGTTGGACTCATGCTGAGCACAGAGCCTACTTAAAAAATAAATAAGTAAAATTAAAAAAAGATTTTACTTTTTAAGTAATCTCTTTAATCTCTTTTAAGTAATCTCTGAGCTAGCCAGGTGCCCCTCAATGTTGGGATTTTAGAAATAACACTGTATATAGATAAAGATTTTTAAAAAATTCTTCAGAAAGACATACTTTAAGCATGTTTAGGGGTACCTGATTGGTTCAGTCGGTGAAGCAGGCGATTCTTGATCTCAGAGTTGTGAGTTCAAGCCCTATGTTGGTGTAGAGATTAATTCAAGCATTTTTTAAAATGTTTATTTTTTGAGAGACAGAGAGAGAGAGAGAGAGAGAGAGAGAGAGAGAGAGAGAGGGAGGGGCAGAGAAAGAGAGAGGGAGACACAGAATCCGAAGCGGGCTCCAGGCTCCGAGCCGTCAGCACAGAGCCCGACGCGGGGCTCGAACCCACGAACCGTGAGATTGTGACCCGAGCCGAAGTCAGCCGCTTCACCGACGGAGCCACCCAGGCGCCCCGGGTGTAGAGATTACTTAAAAGTAAATAAAATATTTTCTAAAAAAAGGCATACTTAGCTCCAACATAGGAAAAGGAGTTCCCTCGAACTGGAGGCATGCACACAAACAGCTTTACGAGAGACAAAACACACCAGTGCTTGTGCTGCTCCAATCTCTCTGGCCCCAAACCGACGCCTCTCATGCTACAGCTGAGGCGGCTCTCTCACGCTGCACTCTCTGTGGGAAGGGAACTCCTCAGTGTGGTGGCTGATCTCCAGAGGAATCACTGTGAACCCAGTGTCTACATAAGGAGGGCACGTTCTGACAGGGGTCAGAGCCCCACGGGGCATCTAAATAGTGAGAACCGGCAGCTATCCACTTCAGAAGCATTACGCCCGGACTTTTGGTGGGATGGTCCAGAGGGTGGGTTCCAGAGTCGGCCAGACGCCTCCCATCGTCAGCGTGGCCTTGGATAAGCAGCCTAACTTGTCTGTGTTTCCTCATCTGTAGAATGGAAATATTAGGGTTGTTCTGAGGTTAAAATGAGGTAATACTTGTAAAGATTTTAGAATGAGTCTCTGGCACACAGTAAGCCCTGGTAAATGTGAGTTCTCGTTAATACTATTAATAACATGAGGGTAGTAACAATTCCGTATGTCCTCACATCAACAACTTACAATTCCTGTCCTCCACTGATCTGTTCTCCTGATAAAATCTGAAATAAACAGGCTTCATATAACTTTTTAATTTCAGTTGACCTCAATGGTTTTAAGACTGGAAATAAAACAGCACGAAATAAACATGACAAAATTAATCTAGATGGATACTTTAAGTTGCTGACTTAAGAAACTACTCAAGAAATATGTTTCATGAAGCAGGATGAACACTGCTCTGGACCCCCAGAGACTAGACAGTGTAGACATCAGAGTACATGGAAGCTGTCCAGTAATGTTTCTTGAACAAATTAAATAAAAGATGAATTTTTAAAACTGTCACCCCAATCATCATCTCATCACTAATATTCTTTCACTGGACCCCATTTCCTCCCCTCTGGAGCAACGTACCTCAAGTTTTAGATGTATTCTAAGAATACTCTTTCAAAGGACACAGGGTGATTTGGTAGAACCAGCATCAAAACATTATACTCAATTGTGTGCGATCAGACGACTGGAAAGAGGGCCGCGTCTCATGTGACACGGATATCTCAATAAACGCCTCCCTCTGTACTCACCCCCTTGCTCTCCCCACGACATCCTTCTTCTCCAGCCAGTGTTGTCCTTGTTTATAGAGGCCTCGGTCATCAACCGCATTATTATCTCCTTTGGTCAAAAACTTGATATGTCCATTTTGCCTTAAAAGAGTACGGGAGACCCAAATTATCAAACACCTTCATGCCATTTGCAAGCACCAAATCTGCTTTTGTTAACTAAAACTCCAATGGAGCTGTGGTATTTGACCATCATGCCTAATATCAAAATAATTACCTATGTAGCTAAAAGGATGTTCACAGCTGTGTTTATGAGAGGGAAAAACTGGAAACAGGTTAAAGTCTAACATTCAGGAGTTGAAATAAGCAAGCATTGAGAACGACGTTATAGAAGGACAGTTAATGACACTGGAAGATCATACAAATTTTATTACATGAAGAAAAGATTACATAATAGCATCGACAGTATAGTCTCATAAAAATATTAAAATAAACACAAGCCACCAATTTTCTGTAAACACAAAGAGCAAAGGAACACATTAAACTACCTCACGGGACATAATCGGCAGTAACCAGTAGGGGAAACTACAGAATAACCGACTTTCTTCAACAAGCTGTGAGGGACAAAGGAAGCAGGAGAAAGAATTTACAGGTTAAATGTAAGAGACTATAAAGCCATATCATATAAGCCAACTGCAACCAAGGACCTTATCTGAATCAAAAAGTCAAACAAACTGCTAAAAAAAAAAAAGTTATGACACAATTGGGAATCTGAACAAAGACTGGACACATAATGATGCAAACATACAGTTGTTCCTTCTTGGGGTATAACCATGCTGACTGTAGTTACGTTTTTTAAAAGCTCATTGCTTATGCTTTATAGACACTTGCTAAAATATGTACATATGACACGACATGACATTAGGATCTGATTTAAGTCACACAGGCAGGACACAGGAAGAGGTAGTGTAGGTGGGGCCGAACTGACCACAGATTAGTAATTACTGGGACTGGCTGACAGGTACATGGGAGTTCATTATACAGTGTTGTATATACTTCTGTGCACATTAGACAGTCTCTGTAATTAATTAATTAATTTTAGTTTTAAGTAGGCTCCACACTCAACGTGGGGCTTGGATTCACGACCCTTGGATTCACTGACTGAGCCAGCCAGGCGCCCCAGAAATGCTCCACATTTAAAAAATAAAACAAAAGAAAAAAAAAAAAATAAAAAAAAAATAAAAATAAAAATAAAACAAAAGAAAAAAAAAAAACGATATAAAAGAGATCTGAAGTGATATACCCAAGGTAAAAGCAGTGGCCATCTATGGCTTTCTTTAGCTTACCTTTTTCTTCTATTTCTTTCTCCAACAAACATACATTGCTTTTACATGTCAGGGTTTATAGGAAAAGCATTTTACTTGATCAGGGAATTATTAGTTTAATTCTGCTAAAGAACAGGAGGTTGCCAATAATTTTAAAATTTAATTGAAAGCAAAGTACATTTCACAGTTTGATAAAGACTATCTTAAAATTAATTCAAGTGAGTTTGGGTTAACTACTGTATTAGAAAGAAGAAAATTAGCCTCAGCCTCCTATTGACTGATAGCCACTTAGATGCTAAGCCAAAAACTAGCTTACTAGACACTAAATGTGCAGATGAAACTAAATTGGAAGGTGCTACAAAACACCAAAACTAGTTAAGTGCAAACAGACATGCTAAAAATGAGATTCTGGTTAGAAAAAATGCAAATATATACAGAGAAAAAAAATAATGTGTAGCTGACAAGTCGGTGAGCGAAAGAATGTCTGAAACAGTCTGGAGAGTGAAAGAAGGCAGGTGCCGAGAGGGGCCGTCGCAAGAGTCAAAGTCGGGAGCGCACAAAGGAAGAGTCCACTCAACCACGAAAACAGCAGCAAGCCCACAGAGGCAGAGGAGTAAAGTCAAGTTTGAGGAAAGGAGAACGGCGGAACGGGAAAGCTCCCCAGGAAAGGAAAGGGATGCTACAGCAGATCCGGGCTCTTCTGAAAGACCCAACTTACCAACAAAACACACAAACAGACCCGAGCTCCCGGGTCCAAGGTGTCGTCCGCAGGGATTGCTGGAGGGGTCCTGAAAAGCAGGGATCCCCTTCGACCTGATGGGAGTGGTGGCGGCCGGCTCCTGACCCACTGGCCGTCAAGACTCACTCCAGTACCTCACGGCTCACGGGCCCAAACACTGACCGGAGACACAGTCGCGTAGGCTTGTCCCTCACTAGCACAGGGACCGAATAGTTAGCATGCTGTCTCTCCGAGGAGCTCGGTGTGTGTGCGGCTGAATTCAACCAGCATAATACCGTGATGCTGGGGCGGGGGACTGAATCACTTTCTAGATAAGAAAAAGACCCCAGAAGCCAAAGGGGTGCAAAACAATCTCTCTGCACAGAAAAAGCAAAGCCCGTCGTCCCAACAGCAAAAATTTCTCCTTCCGAACACCTGACCACACGATATTCAACATCATCAAATTATACCTTCTGTAATAGGCTGCACTCGCTAAATGCGCATGAGAGTACGCTAAGAAATAAGACAGGGTGGGAATTTATATGTGAGAAAAACATAAGCATTCAGAGTGACTAACAGGCTAACATGAGGAACTGTTCAAGAGAATTAAATCGACTGATGATAATTAAAAGCAATGTCACCTCTTTACATGGAAACACAACCATCATTACGAGCTAGCTCTTTTGTGACTCATTTAACCTGGAAGAAAATGGAAAACAAGAGAAGAGTAGGGGGAGAGAGGAGTAGTCAAAGAAGAGCTGTGGCACCGTTTGCCTCAGCAAGCGTATCTCCTAGCTCTCGTGCAGGAGTGAGGTGTGAGAACTCCCCTCGTTTTACTTAATTAAAACACAGTAATCACAGTCAACGCGGGAGGTGGCGGAGTCTTTAAAGACCACCACTGACCACCTTTTCGCAATACACTATTTTCCAAACGACCTTCTATTATAAATACTGGAAGTTTCTTGACGTTTTTTACAAGAGCTTCTGCCTGAGCTCAGCGGTGCACTGGATTATGTGTGCTTTCCCACTGCCCGGTCACACAGCTCAGCGCACGCGGTTAGTGTCATCCCAAGAACAGGAAGGGCTAGGGAATGACTACGCAGGGCACAAAGAACAGATTCAAATTCATGGACCCAATACCAACATATTAAGCGGTACTTGGCCAGCTGGTCTTTTAGTTTAGGGATTCTTTGCATACGGGGTAACACCAGTATATTCCACCATATGTTCATGAAATCATCACGTTACAAAAGATAGTAGAGTAGATCCCAGTGCTGTACGGGGGAGAAAATGTGTGTTTATAACACAAAGAGAAGATGACTCCAAATTTAACATTTTCTCCGGGTGCTAGGGTTACAGGTGATTTTGTTTGCTGTCTTTCCTAAATGTATACAGGATCGTGTGTATACATGTAATAAGAGTGTTCACAAGACGGAGAGTCAATATATGAAAAAAAAGAGCTTTATATGATATTTACAAATTTACAAAGGCACAGCACACAAGGAGCAGGTGGAGAAGGAGGAATGAGAAAAGAAAGAGGTCGGCTGAACAATTCCCACCTCTATCGTTCTCAAAGCTCAGGATTTTATTTCTTTTTTTTTTTTTTTACGTTTTTATTTATTTTTGAGACAGAGAGAGACAGAGCATGAATGGGGGAGGGGCAGAGAGAGAGGGAGACACAGAATCGGAAGCAGGCTCCAGGCTCTGAGCCATCAGCCCAGAGCCCGACGCGGGGCTCGAACTCACGGACTGCGAGATCGTGACCTGAGCTGAAGTCGGACGCTTAACCGACTGAACCACACCCAGGCGCCCCAGGATTTTATTTCTTAAAATAATGTTGGGATGAAAGAAATGAGTAACAGTACAAAAATCAGGCTGAAAAGGTTCAGGGCACATTTACCACAAACAATCCATTCTGGTTGTCATTTGGTCCCACATTTAATAACAGTATTAACGCTATTAAATCAAATGATTATCAGGGTGCCCAGGTGGCTCAATCGGCTGAGCATCCAACTTTGGCTCAGGTCATGATCTGCCAGTTCGGGAGTTTGAGCCCCACGTTGGGCTCTGTGCCATCAGCTCAGAGCCTACAGCCTGCCTTGGATTCTGTGTCTCCCTCTCTCTCTCTGCCCCTCTGTCACTCCTGCTCTGTCTCTCTCTCAAAAAAAAAAAAAAAAAAAATTTAAGAAAAAAATTTATATGATTATCACAATCAGTATTTTAGTCTCCCCAAAAGAAAAAAGGAAATTGGAAGCTTCAGAATATTAGCTGGATCTGTTATCTAAACAGGACTTCAACTTGGAGGCATCTCCAGAATCCAAAATGAATCACCAACCTTAAAATATTCAGCACTCTGTTAAAATTATTTTTAAATTTTAAGGACTGTAATTGATGTAATATCTGTCAATGAACCTGTCCTAAAACAAGATGAACTGTTTAAAATAAAAAACTCAATCAATTTTGAGGGACTGCATATGAAAATGGACAACTTTTGCTCTACCAAAAGCAGGGCCTGAGTTTAATTTGATTTTCTCTGCTAAGTTCAGTTGGTTCTGCTTTGCTTACAAAAGGCAAAGCTAAGAACAAACGCTGCAAATTAACTCTGAGACTCTCGAAAACACTACCTGTACGGAATAAACCTTCATAATTCCACACTAAAGTTATTTTTTTAATTTTTAAAATTTATTTTGAGAGAGAGAAAACGCAAGAGGGGGAGGAGTAGAGAGAGAGAGAGACAGAATCCCAAGCAGGTTCTGCACTATCAGCGTGAACCTGACACGGGCTTGAACCCATGAGCAGTGAGATCACGACCTGGGCCGAAGTCGGACGCTTAAGTGACTGAGCCACCCAGGTGTCCCCAAACTAAATTTCTAAAAAAATTCAGTCATTCCTTTCTAGTCAATAGCAGAATGCTGTTTTAAAATTATAATCTTTCAAAATATAGACTGAAGTTTGAAAAAAAAGAGGAGTCAGATCTTCATTTCATCAGTGAAGAAGGAATTCTCTCAAACTAGAATGTTTAGGGGATTGTCGAAAAGCAACAGTTGACAGGTCCTTCTTCTTTAAGGGGAGAAAAAAATTATCCTAGAGGGTGGGGTAAGAATAACATAATATTTATTTAGGGCTCCCCCTCATTCCCAAGAGCCTAAATCACCTGCTCACCGTTCTACTTGTCCTCTGTCCTCCAGGACACCTACTTTTTCCTTCATTTTTTTCTTTCCTTCCCTCCTGAATGATTCCTAAGCTAGAAGTACCATAGATTTAGAAGGGAGGGGGTGAGGAATACAGAGCTGGACAGGGAAGCACAGGCTCAGAACTCACAGATCTTGTAATTCATCTTCCAAAACCTCTTAATATTACAGATAAAGAAGCCCACCAAGAGAGGTAAAGTTTTTTGCTCATTGTTATGCCCCACCTCTACCTCCAGGTGATTCTAAAGGTTTTACATACGTCCTTTCTAATTCTAAATCTTTAAAAAAATTTTTTTAAAAATTTAATGTTTGTTTATTTTTGAGAGAGAGAGAGAGAGAGAGACAGAGTGAGGGTGGGGGAGGGTCAGACAGAGAGGAAGACACAAAATCTGAAGCGGGCTCCAGGCTCGGAGCTGTCAGCACAGATGCGGGGCTTGAACTCACGAACTGTGAGATCATGACCTGAGCTCAAGTCAATGCTTAACCGAATGAGCCACCCAGGTGCCCCCTGCCCCGCCCCATTCTAATTCTGAAATGCAAGAAGGGTCTATGTTTAAAAGAGTAATTATATTTCAGAAAGTTTCTTTGGAATTTGAAAAAGTTGATAAATTTATTCTTGTTTGACGTATCTATTAGATTGCCTTAAAGATTTTTTTTCAAAAGATTAAGGAGGGCTACTTCATCAATTACATTAGAAAATTCTATTTTGGGGGGGTGCCTGGGTGGCTCAGTGGGTTAAGCATCCGACTTTGGCTCAGGTCATGATCTCGCGGTTTGTGAGTACAAGTCCCGCGTCGGGCTCTGTGTTGACAGCTGAGTCTGGAGCCTGCTTCGGATTCTGTGTCGTCCTCTCTCTCTCTCGAAAATAAACATTAAAAAAAAAAAAAGAAAATTCTATTTGGGACCATCTGTTATGTCATGTGCTCTGGGGGATGATATACAGGGCTATGGATCTGATTGTGAAGTAAAAGGCAACCAAGAAAAACTTCCAGAAAAAACTTCAGAGAGATAAATGAATTAATAAATAACTACTTAGTTTTCTAAATGTCTACCAAACCTTCAGGTGTTCATAAAAATGGACTGGAAGAAGTACCTAGGTGCTCCCCACACTTCTTAATCTTCAGGCCATCAAAATTAAATACTCAAAACACTAAAACATGAAAACATTTTAAAACAGAGAAAATATAGTTTGCACATACTTTTCATGAATCTTCAAGACTCGATGAACTATAGGAATCTCTCTTCCTTCTATCCTAAAAACAACAATTTCTCCCACTCGGATGGGATCTTCAACTCGGTTTGTTAAAAAGAGAAGATCTCCTCTATGAAATGCAGGTTCCATGCTGCCACTATGAGGGAAAGAAGTTAGTAAAAAGAAAATGTGAGATTAAAATTACTTTCAAAATTAGATACTCAACAAAACAATCAAAAGTACCACCCTTGGAATATACTCGATACCTTAACAAATATATCAACATCAATGTATACTCTCAAAATATGGTTTCCACGGACTAATGAGTTATACAAAGCTTTCTTTAGTTTTCAGCCTTTACTAACTAGATCCATTTCAAGCATTGCTATTCAAAGGAGCTTAAATCTTGAAAAGGGCAATGTTACTAATTCCTTAACCTTTTAAAATTTCAAGTGACAAATGGAATATAAAAGAATGAACTTCATAAACACTGCCCTTATTCCCACCTCATCTGAAAACGCTAAACATTATTCAAAATATATTCAAATGAGAACTGGGTCATCTTCTGCCATTTATAAAGATATAGACCAAGATGACCTTACGGTTTCGACCCATTTAGAAGGAAAAACACCCCATCAAGTCAAAGAACAGTCAGCTACAAAGATAATGCTTCTGTTTTCCACTTACTTATTTTAAAAAGAGACACAAGAAAGAAAACCAAGAACAAGAGCAGGGATTTTTGTCTAAGAATTTCAGAAACGAGTAAAGGATTCAATGCCATGGTGATTAGTGAAGACAAACTTCTAGAGTGTCTTCTCACCTCTCCTCTGGTCCACCCTGTACCAAGTTCTTCAAAGGTCCTATGATATTTGTACTAATTAATGAACCTTTTCTTGCTATGAAGAAATAGCCCATCAGTATTATTTTCTGAAACTCGAACTCCAGTGCCCCATAACAATAGATTTAGTAAGAGAAAAATAGATAAGGATTAAAATCTAATATAAGAATAATGACAAAGTCCAAACAGGTCTTTATGGAGATTCTGGGACCTCATAAGAGAATATAGCAGTGGTTCCCAAACTTTGCTGCATATTAGAATCACCTGGGGAACTTTTAAAAAAATTCCACATGCTAGGTCATATCTCTGGCCAATATAAAGCAGAATCCTTGGGAATGGGAGGCAGGCAGCAGTATTCTGTAAAGACCCCAGGTGATTCCAACGTATAGTAAAATCTGGGAACCGCTACGTACATGGATTTTCCAGGACATGTTTATTCTCAACACTTTTGTTAAGGTTCCTCAGGGGACAATGAGTGTTCCCTTTTTCAGATGTTCAGGCAGAAGACAGGACAGGTATTTGGTGAAAACGTTAGAGAAAGTATTCTAGACATGTAGTTTTCAAGGTTTTACTGATTGCTTTTTAAAATCAGTGACATCCTTTGTTCAAATAAAACCTTGCTTGAAAATTATATAAATAAAACAGAATAAAGCTGAGTTGCTATGGTTTAATAGTTCATTTTTATTGAGCATTTACTGTATACAAAGTGCTATTCTGTTTCTTTTAAATAATCTTCAGAACAACTCTATGATGTAGATATTATTTTTTATTAATTTTTTTAACACTTTTGAGAGAGAGAGAGAGAGAGAGAGAGAGAGAGAGAGGGAGAGGATGAGTGGGGGAGGGGCAAAGAGAGAGGGAGACACAGAATCTGAAGCAGGCTCCAGGCTCTGAGCTGTCAGCACAGAGCCCAATGTGGTCTTGAACCCACGAACTGTGAGATCATGACCTGAGCCAAAGCTGGATGCTCAACCGATGGAGCCACCCAGGCGCCCCTGATTTAGATATTATTATTACCCCAACTTTATAGATAAGGAGATTGAGGCTAAGAAAGGTACAAAGTTATCAACCAAAAAAATTATACAGAGGAGATCTGAACAGGGAGTCCAACAGAATCTACTCTCACTGTGCTAAACTGCCTCTGAACCACTCTAGAATTTTAGGGAGTATTATAATCATACTGCATTTAAGAAACGTCACTTCTGGGGCACCTGGGTGGCTCAGTCGGTTAAGCATCTGACTTCAGCTCAGGTCATGATCTCACAGTTCGTGAGTTCGAGCCCCGCGTCGGGCTCTGTGCTGACAGCTCGGCGCCTGGAGCCTGCTTCACATTCTGTGTCTCCCTCTCTCTCTGCCCCTTCCCTGCTCATGCTCTGTCTCTCTCTGTCTCAAAAATAAATAAACATTAAAAAAGAAAAAGAAACATCACTTCAGAAGCTACAGAGTAAAGGATATTTAAATATTAATTTTTTAATGTTTATTTGTGAGAGAGAGACAAAGAGAATGTGAGTGGGGGAGGGTTAGAGAAAGGGAGACACAGAATCGGAAGCAGGCTGCAGGCTCTGAGCTGTCAGCACAGAGCCTGATGCAGGGCTTGAACCCATGAATGGTGAGATCATAACCTGAGCCGAAGTCGGATGCCTAACCAACTGAGAGATCCAGGCGCCCCAGGACATTCAAATATTTACTGAAATAATGAGTAAACTAGAAAAGACCAGAAGGTAGACTGGGAGACCAGTTGTCCAAACTATTACTTGGCAACCATTAAAAGTGTTATTAAAAATATGGACACGGGAGAATCACAAGGGGACAAATAAAGAAAAGGATGCACATACAGAATTACTTCAATTATGTAGGAAGTAATATACATGAAAAAAGAGACTAAAATGGTAATATTCATTATATCCCAAACTACGGGTGACTTCACTTCATCTAGATTCTTTGTGTTTTCAATGTTTCATACAATGAAAATATATTAACTTTCTCTGATTATAAAAGCATATTTTTAAAGGTCACTACAACAGCCCAGGCAGGAAATGCTGAGGGCCTGAAATAGAACAACAGCAGGGGAGACAATTAAAAGAGTAGAAGAGAGAGGGAAAACAACAAATTTGATGGCCAATCGGATATGACAGAAAGGGGTGAGCAAGGATGACTCCGGGGTTTTCAACAATGGCAATGGAGCAGATGGCAGTGACGGTCACAGAAACAGGGGGAAGATGAACAGGTGGGTGGGAAAGGAGATGAATTTTACTTTTATTACGTGGAGTTTCAAGTGCCCGGTCAACATTCAGATGGAGATGTCCAGGGTAGGGTGAAAACAAGTCTAGATTTCAGAGAGAAAAATCTAGAAATCTAGACTTCGGCTCAGGTCATGATCTCACAGCTCGTGGGTTCGAGCCCCGCGTCGGGCTCTGTGCTGACAACTCAGAGCCTGGAGCCTGCTTCGGATTCTGTGTCACCCCCTCTCTCTGCCCCTGCCCCACTTCTGCTCTGTCTCTCTCTGTCTCAGAAATAAACATTAAAAAAAATTTAATACATCAATCATAAACTTTATAAAAAGTTATATATAAACCACTGAAATATTTTTAAACTGACTTCAGCTCTATAAAAGGGGAAAAAAAGTTTTGAAAGTTCCCTGAAACTCAGTTAATGAAAGTATGAAAGTATTTGTCTTCACCTGAAACTAACATAACACTGCGTGTTAATTATATTGGAATTTAAAAAATAAATAAAAAATTATTAACAAAGAAAAGTTATTTGTCTTTATCCCCAATGACTTCACAAAAGTCTTAAAGGCGGGTTCTCGGTTAGCCTGAGTCCTTCGAGGCATATTTGGTTCCACGTAAAAATTATATTCCTCGAAGTTACATGAAACCTGGGCCACCTGCTTTTACTTGGCCACCCAATCACATACATGACCTTTCTCTAATGACTGCTCCTTCCAGCCTTGATCAAATTCTCTTCCAATAGGACCTGGTCTCTTTTAATTTCCTTTCCTTATTTCACACCGCTGATCGGAAAAGCTTAGTATATAAATAAACCTCTTGCTGCAAAATAACTTATCCCAATGCCACTTTTAAGCCCCAAATGATATTACAAATTTTCTAGCTGCAGGACCACCACTGTGTCGAGCAGGGCCTTAGTTGAATCCCCTGTTCACTCCAACATCTCCATTTTAAGGGTCGTGAGACTGTCCTTAAGCAGCTCCACTGAAGGGAACTCAATATGAAAGAATCCCAGAAGACTCTCGAAAAGAAGCCTCCCCGGGCTCTCTCTCTACACCTTTTCCCCACAGCGCCAATTAGTGTGGTTTCTCCTGTCAGTGTTTGAAACTGAAGCTCTCCACTGAGTCTAAAACCGTCTGGGAACTTGGGGCGAAGTCTCTATACTCCCAGACTAGGACATTAAATGCTTTCCCAGCTAATAAAATCCATGCCTTTGGATCTCTAAAATTACAGTTCCGTGTGACTGTTAAGAAACACAGAACAAAGGTATGCGTAAGAGCAAGTAAGGTGAGAGTGAGACACTGGAGACCCAGTGCCCTGGTGCTGGAACCACTTGTTGCTGAAATGTGTACATCCTTTTCTTTCTTTTAAATTTTTCTTTAGTGTTTATTTATTTTTGGGAGAGAGAGAGAGAGAGAGAGCAAGTGGGGGAAGTGCAGGGAGAGAGGGAGGCACAGAATCTGAAGCAGGCTCCAGGCTCTGAGCTGTCAGCACAGAGCCCGATGTGGGGCTCAAACTCACGGACCACGAGACCATGACCTGAGCCAAAGTCGGACACTTAACTCACTGAGCCACCCAGGCGCCCCTGAAATTCATAAATCCTAATACGACAATGAAGGAATCAAATTGATCTTATTAACAGTAATGTACTAGTATCTAGAATTTACACAACATTCGTGATTTATTTTATATTAACACACCATTATCTCCAGAAAAGACTTGAAAACAGCTTACATAATTAAACCCCAAATAAGACAGAACTATAATGATTCAATTCAACAACCAAGTGGTAATTCTCCCAGAAGGAGTTAGTTACTAAATTAGTTTTTTTTTTTTTTTTTTTTAAGCACTAGAGTATGAACACGAGGGTAGAGAAGGAGGACCGGTGGAAAAAAAATCAGTACTATCTGTCACTTTAAGAGACAGCACTGGTATCTTCAAAATTCCTGAAGTCTATTTAGAAGTGATATTTAAAGGTCAGCAGGAAACACGGAAATAATCAGTGATGCTTCTGTACTGACACTGAGTGCCGCAGAAAAACTCTTAGTTCGTGGAGAGGATACATAATCTAGTAAACTAACAACTAAGTATCAGTCTTGACTTATCCAAATGAGGAGCGTACCAAGACAGAAGAATTTCAGGAAAACACAGTACATTGAAACACTTTCTTAAGAGATGTGCCCAAAAGAAAACTCACAACAGAGTAATTGTTTCATAGAAAAGTCATGAGCCCTCTGGGGTCTGAATGGTAAGTGCCTAACAAGGCTGTGCATTTCTCACAGTTGAAAAATAGGAACTAACTTTCTTTCAGGCCCTCTTCTGGGAAAATGTAGTTTCTAGAACAATAATACAACGGTTATTCAGTTAGTCCATTTTTCTCTCAAGTAATGCCGTGCAACCCTATGCCGTGAAAAGAAGTTGTTACCTGAGCACCACTACGATCGGACTTTCACTTCCAGTTATGACCATTAACCCCTTCCAGATCATTAGTGCCGAGGAAACTATCATTCCAAAATTTAGGACTTGATAATACAGCTGTAAAAACAAAAGAGAGGAAAATCAGATCCATAATTATCCCCGCTCAAGAAAGCGACCGAGAGTAGTGTCAATTTAAAACATTTCAAGCAGTACCATCAGGGCAGCCGAAGTTCTGAAACATTCTTTAAAATACGGTCACGATTATACATCGGCATCCCGGAACAGCCCTCCTACCACCCAACAACCTGTCTCCTTTTCGTTTGCTAAACACGCTACCCTTACAGGAAACTTATGTTCAGAACTTTCAACAGACGTTATTTCATTTAGGCTACAGGACAGTTCCCCTCAAGTCCAATTTCATCCATGATACACACCAGCCGATAGATAGTAACATACCAGTGCTCCTGAACTCCTTCAGGACGTACTTCCCCACAACACTTATCTCTTGATAACCGTGGGCTATTTGATGGCCTGTGACCGCACTCCTCATTTTATGGTTGAGGAAACCTAGTCTCAGAGGGAGGAAATGACTTCGCCAAAGTCATACAGCTCGTCAGTCACACAGTTAGGACTCGAAGGCCAGCCTTTTCCGTCTTGCTGAATTTCCACTACTCGACAAATCGTCAAATTCTAGGACTTGGAGAAGCAGATACAACACCAAAAAGGCATTTCGTGTGAGGGAAATAATGTGAGCTAACTGTGTCAGACTGAGACCGGATAATGGGTAAAAGCAGAGAGGATGATCGACTCATTTTCGTTACTTAAAAAAATATATGTGCGTGTGGACATGCTGCAAGACAACGGGTCTAGTCTTCAAAACTCAACATCATGAAAATAAAGGTGGGAGACTGTTCTAGATTAAAAAGGACTAAGGAGACACAACCAAATGCATTCAATGCATTCTGACTGGATCTTTGTTCAAAACAAAAAAATGCTCGTAGGAAAAAATCCCAACTATTCAAGACATTTTGGGGGGTGCCTGGCTGGCTTAGTCGGTATAGCATGTGACCCTTGATCTTGGGGTCGTGACTTTGAGCCCCACATTAGACGTAGAGATGATTCTGAAAAGGCATTTTGGGATCAATTGGGGAAACTCAAATATGACTTAAATTCTGACACCCCTATGAAATATGATGTGCTCTGTGGATACCATTAACATCATCCTCAAAGAAGAAAATATGAACATTTTCTAACAGACACAAATATTTGTTATCCTTTGAGTACTGGCGTGATACGAGCATACAGTTTGACACTCCCATTTACAGGTAGGGAAGCTGAGGCACGGAGAGGTTATGTGATGTGCTCATGGCTGCACAGCTGTTGGCAGGCAGAGTAGTAACTACTACAACTCAGGTCTCCTAAACTCTACCTCTTTGAGAGGGTAGCTTCTGAGAAGACCAAAAAAAATGGTCCTTTGATTCAGAAAACAGAATTGAGGAAATGGAGGAGAGGCTAGAAGTAGGAAAACTAGTTTCTAAGAAGTGATTATCGTCGACCAGTGGGTAAACAGTCAGGAATCCAGCTAAAGGCTGTATTTTCCAAATTTTTGATACTAAAAAAATCACCTACAGTACTGCTTAGAACAATAGATTCTACGCCCCAATCCCGAATTTCTGTGAGATTCCACACAAACTACCAAATGTAAAATATGGTTCCATTATCCCTTATTCAGGAGTCAGAAAGGTGTCATATTTCAAAATCGGCCAAATTTTGAAAAGGTAATCCTTGCGAGAACCATACATTTATATAACACCCCTAGCAGGGTCTATGGCAATATCCCCAAATCAAGCATGTTAATATTTCTGTGGCAAAACTTAAACAATTCACACTGAAACAAATAAAATCTAAAAATAGCCACATCTATCAGTTCAAGTATCTTTTTTAATGAGGTTTTTTTTTTTTTTTAATGTTTACTTATTTTGAGAGCGCGTGAGTGCACACACGTAAGGGCAGAAAAAGAGAGGGAGAGACGGCAAATCCCAAGCAGGAGCTAGGGAGGCTCTTTTATTTTACTCTTTTGAGTAAGGCTGTTGGTAGGAAAAAGAGGCGAGAAAAGAAAGGGAGAAGAACATGACAGTTTTCAAATTTTTGCTCAGATAGCGTGCTTCTGCCTAGGTTTCAGCCACTTACTTAGCTGTATAGGAGCCTTTTAAGGGACATACCAGTTATACACAGCGGGGGACTTTTAACCTTTTCCTCCTTAATAAGAACGATGGGGGTGACTTTGGTGATTAGATAAATTTCCCAACAATGACTCTATGGTGAAAGGCAGTATTACAAGTCTGAGGAAAAAGGGAAGGGTGGTTATGGGTGGAACAGTGACCTTGCAGGGACAAAGGAAATTGTAATTTTTGTCTTTCATGTTTCTTTTAAAGAATACTTTATTAGATCCCCCACACCTGTTCTGACAATGCTACACTGGTGCCCTTCTGAAAATGGAAAGATGACAATGAAAGATTTTCATTAACAAAAAGACACTTGGAGGCGCCTGGGTGGCTCAGTCGGTAAACGGTGTCACTTGCGGGCACGCACATGAGCACTCTCTCAAAAAGAAATAAACTTAAATAAACAACAAAATAAAATACACTGTAAGTAATACATAACAAGAGCTCAAGAAAATTCAGCAAAATAAAAGCTGGTAAATTTTTTAACAGCCATAATCTATCTAGAAGATAGACAGTGCGTTTAGATAGTGTGTGCATTTATCTGTTATAGTTATCAAAGACACAGTGTATTTCTTATTCTTCCAAAAGAGATTTGAAAGTTCAACACATAGGGTATTTTCGTAGAAGTCACACTTCTAGCAATCTCCAGCAAAGACAGAAGCGACCATGGAAGCAAAATGTGTCTCAGGGCTACAAAATGACAGTTGGCCTAAGTCTTCAATTCCTCTTAAGACCTCAAACTAAGAGACTCATCAGTCCATAACCACAATTCTCCTGCTGTCTAACTCACGAAAGAGGAAATGCTTAGAAGCTGGGGTATTAGAGGCAAATATCCTGACAGCAGCTAGAAGTCATACAGATGGTGCCGGAAAAATTGAACGTGTTCAGAATAGATGCTGTTATTATGGTCCAGTAAAGTCACTGACAGTCCCAGTGATGACCTTAAATGATGATAACAAAAGATCTGGAATAGTCTAAACAGGCATAGTATTAATAACAGTAAGGTAAGTTTCATTTAAGACAAACCCATTATATCTTTTAAAAATCTGACACATGGGACACTTGGCTGGCTCAGTCAGAAGAGCAAGCGACTCTTGATCTTGGGGTCATGAGTTTGAGCCCCATGTTGGATGTAGAGATTACTTAAATAAATACAACTTAAAAAAAAAGATAAAAAATCTGACACAGAAAACATATCTTTACAAACATACCTTTATACCGATATACAATATCTTCTCATCACTGAAAGACATAAGCTACCAAAACTCACTGAACATGAAACAGATAATGTGAACAGATCGATGTCTGTTAAAGAAATTGAATTTATAGTTTAAAGCCTTCCAACAAGGAAAAACTCCAGTTTCAAACGGCATTCCCTGGTGAATTTTACCAAGCATTTAATGAAAAATCATAACGATTCAATGACAACTCTTCTAGAAAAATTGCAGAAGAGGAATAACATCAAGCAATCTAGCATACAAGTAATGGGATTTGTCAGGAGGAAGGGGAAGACAGGAAAAAACCTGAATAATGGCCAAAATTTTCCCAAATTTGATTAAATCTATAAACTTGTATATCCAAGAACCAGAACAAACTCCAAGCAAAAGAAACTTGAAGAAAACTACAACAAAATTAAAATAATCATCAAACTGCTTAAAACCAATGAGAAAGAGAAAACTGTAAAAGCAGCCAGATTTAAAAAAGACATTATGTAAAGAGGAACAAAGATCACAGCAGACTTCTCTTTGAAAATAACACATGCCGGGGCACCTGGGTGGCTTGGTCGGTTAAGCGTCCGACTTCGGCTCAGGTCATGATCTCACGGTCCGTGAGTTCGAGCCCCGAGTCGGGCTCTGTGTTGACAGCTCAGAGCCTGGAGCCTGTTTCGGATTCTGTGTCTCCCTCTCTCTCTGCCCCTTCCCTGTTCATGCTCTGTCTCTCTCTGTCTCAAAAATAAATAAACGTTAAAAAAAAAAAAAATAACACATGCCAGAAGTCACTGAAGCAACATCTTAAAAGTACTAAAAGGAAAATTATCAACCTAAAATTCTATCTGAGAAATTTCTTTCAAAAAGGAAGGCAAAATAAAGCCTTTCAAACATACAAAAATTAAAAAATACTTCTTCTTTAAAATTTTTTCAAGTTTATTTATTTGAGAGAGAGACAGCACGAGTGGGGGAAGGGGGGAGAGAGAGAGAGAGAGAGAGAGAGAGAGAGAGAGAGAAAATCCCAAGCAACCTCCACACTGCCAGCACAGAGCCCAATGAGGGGCTCGAACCCACGAAGCCATGAGATCATGAACTAAGCCAAAACCAAGAGTTGGGCACTTAACCGACTGAACCACCCAAGCACCCCTAAAAAATACTTCTTCATCGTGAGCAGACCTACACCACAAAAAATCTTTTAAAAAAGTCCTCCACGCAAAAATACCAGTCCCCCAAAAAATTAAAAACAGAACTACCCTATGACACAGCAAATGCACTGCTAGGTATTTATCCAAAGGATACAGATGCGCTGTTTCGAAGGGGCACATGCACCCCAATGTTTATATCAGCACTATCAACAATAGCCAAGGTATGGAAAGAGAGCCCAAATGTCCACCGACAAATGAATGGATAAAGAAGATGTGTATATATATACAAGGGAGTATTACTGGGCGATCAAAAAGAATGAAATCTTGCCATTTGCAACAACATGGATGGAACTAGAGTGTATTATGCTGAGCTACATTAGTCAGAAAAAGACAAATATCATATGACTTCACTCATTTGTGGAAGTTAAGATACGAAACAGATGAACATAAGGGAAGGGAAACAAAAACAATATAAAAATAGGGAGGGGGACAAATCACAAGAGACTCTTAAATATAGAGAACAAACTGAGGGTTGCTGGAGGGGTCCTGGGAGGGGGGATGGGCTAAATGGGCAGGGGGCATTAAGGAGGACACTTGTTGGGATGAGCACTGGGTGTTACATGTAGGGAATGAATCACTGGATTCTACTCCTGAAATCACTATTGCACTATATGCTAACTAACTTGGATGTAAATTAAAAAGTAAAAGAAAAAAAAAAGTCCTCCAGGAAAAGTACCAAATAAAATCTAGATCAACACAAAGGAATAAGAGCAGATGTCAGTAAATACATAAACGCCTTTTCTTTTTAAAACAATTTTTATTTCAATATTTTTAAACTTCATTTATTTTGAGAGAGTGTGTGCACAAGTGGGGGAAGGGTCAGAGAGAGAGAGAGAGAGAGAGAGAGAGAGAGAGAGAGACAGAATCCCAAGCATGCTCTGAGCTGTCAGTGCAGAGCTGGACACAGGGCTCCAACTCACGAACTGTGAGATCATGACCTGAGCTGAAATCAAGAGTTGGATGCTTAACCGACTGAGCCACCCAGGTGCCCCTTCAAATAAAATTTTTAAAGACAATAGACTATTTAAAGCAAAAGTAACAATAAAGTATTTTGGCAAAATATACAGAAGTAAAATATATAACAAGAACCCAAAGGCAGAGGAGGGGAAATGGAAATGTATTATTGGAATGCTCTCATACTATACATGAAGTCATAAAATATAAGTTGAAGATAGACTGAGATGAGTTTAAAAAAAAAAAACACATGATAAACCTTAAAGCAAACAAACAAATAAGGTATGCCTCACAAGCTAACAAAGGAATAAAATGGAAACTTAAAAAAAATCCAAAAAAACCTAAAAAACACAACTAATCCAAAATAAGATGAAAAAAGAGGAATGACAAATAATAAACAAATGGGAGAAATAAAAAAATTAAGATGGAGATTCCTGAACACAACCATAATAATCACATAAAATGTAAACTACCTATATACTATACCAATTGAATTAGAAAAAAAAAAAAACGCCCAATTATATGTTGCCTACAAAAAATGTACTCTAAATATAGATACAAATGTTGTTAAAAGTAAAAAGACAGGAAAACATATCATGCTAATCGTACTCAAAAGAAAACTGAAGATAAGACAGATGGAGGGATGGATGGATGGAGTGGCTATGTTAGTATCACACAAAGCAGATTTTATAGCAAATAATATTATAAGGGATATGAGGGTCATTTCATAATTATAAACAAGTGAGTTCACTATGAGGACATAATCCTAAACATTTATGCAACTAATAACTTAGCTTCAAAATACAGGAAGCAAATACTGACAGAACTACAAGAGACACAGACAAATCCAAAGCTGTTAAGTTACTAATTTTTAAATCCTTCTATCAATAATTGATACAGGAAGAAAGTAGAAAATCAGTAAGATTAGAGAAAATTTGAACAGCACTTCCAACCACTTTGACTTAATATTTACAGAACATTCTGCCCAACAACAACAGATACACATTCCTTTTAAGTATACATAGAAAGTTTACCAAGATAGACCATATTCAGGACCACAGAACAAGTCTTAGTAAATAGATAAGGATTTGAATTATGCCAATTGCATTCTCCAATCACAATGTTATGAAAATAGAAATCAGTAACAGAAAGGTATCTGAAAACTCCCTCCAATATTTCAAAATCAAAGAACAGGCTTCTAAATAACCCATGGTAAAAGAAGAACTCGAAAAAGAAATTGAAAGTATTTTGAACTGGATAAAAATGGAAATACATCAAAATCTGTGGGATGCATTTAAAATACTACGCAGAAGAATTTTATAGCAGTAAAAATAAAACAGAAAAGTCTCAAATTATATGTTGTATTTTTGCTTACACGTTCAAAATATTTCGTAACTTCTCTCCTGATTCTCCTTTGACCCATGGGTTATTTAGAAACTGTTTAATTTCCAAATATTTGTGAATTTCCTAAATTAAGCTTCTACCTTAAAACACTAGGAAAAGCAAATGAAACCCAAAGTAACTCACAGAAAGTAAATACTAAAAATAAGAGGAGAAAGAAATGAAACAGAAGACAGGAAAACAATAAGGAAAATCAATCAAATCAAAAGTTGGTTCCTCAAGAAGATCGATTAGCCAGACTAATCAGGAAAAAGAGAGAGAGAAAGAGAGAGAGGGAGAGAGAGAGGGAGGGAGGATATGGATTACTAGTATCAGGAAGGATGACATCACTAGAGTAATATCTATTCATTTGTATTATATACAAACATTATAGGGATAATAAGTATTATGAAAACCTTTATGCTAATATATTTCCAATTCCTTGAAAGACAGTTACCAATGCTCACTGAAGAAAGATAACTTGAATGGATCAATATCTATTAAAGAAATTGGATTTATGGTTTAAAAACATTCCAAAAAGAAAAACTCCAGGCTTAAATGGCATGCACTGGTGAATTCTACCAAGCACTTAATGAAAAAATCATTAACAATTCTACGCCAACTCTTCCAGAAAATCGCAGAAAAGGGAATACTCTCCAATTCATTCTATGAGACCAGCATTACCAAACCAGACCAAACACGGTTTGAGAAAACTATTAACAAGGGTGCCTGTGTGGCTCAGTTGCTTAAGAGACCAACTCTTGATCTTGGCTGTCATGATTTCTCAGTTCGTGAACTCAAGCCCTGCATTGGGCTCCACACTGACAGCACAGAGTCTGTTTAGGATTCTCTCTCTCCCTCTCTCAGCCCCTCCCCAATGCAAGCGTACTCTCTCTCTCTCTCAAAATAAATAAACTTAAAAAAAACTAGCTTTAAAATTTTTTTTAATGTTTATTTATTTATTTTGAAAGAGAGACAGAGTGCATGGGGAGGGCCAGAGAGAGGGCCACAGAGGATCCGAAGCAGGCTCGTGTAGAGAGCAGCCATCAAGCCCCATGTGAGGCTCACCAACCACGAAATCATGACCTGAAAAGAAATAAGGATATTCAACCGAATGAGCCATGCAGCCACCCCTCTCCAAAAAAAATAATTGTTGTTGTTGTTGTTGTTTTTAAGTAAACCACTGAACGGATCATTGATATTGATATAAAAATTATGTGCAACATTTTAGCGAATCAGATCCAACAATACTTACACTGCATACCCCCGTAGGATTTATTCCAAGATAAAAAGTTTGAGACTTCAATATCCCTTTCTCAATAGCTGATAGAATGATACAGACAATCATCAATGGTATAAAAAAACTGAATACCATCAACCAACTAAACATCTATAGGGCACTCCACCCAATACAGCAGAATACATATTCTTTTCAAACACACATGAAACATTCTCCAGAGATCCAGCCCTTGGCAAATAAAAAAGAGCCTCAAGTTTTAAAAGATTATAATCACACAAACTATGCTCTCCAACCACAATGGAATTCAATTAGAAATCAGCACTGAAAGAAATTTAGAAAATCCACAGATATCTGGAAATTAAACATTTTTATAAATAACCCACGGGCCAGAAGGAAATCATAAAATATTGTGAGAACTGAGTGTAAACGAAACCACAATATATCAAAATTTATGGAGTGTAGCTAAAGCACTGCTTGGAAGGAAATTTATAGCTTTAAATACATATATTAGAAAAGATTTAAAAAAAATTTTTTAAAATATTTTCAGAGAAAGGGAGAGAGAGAGAGTGCGTGTGTGCAAACAGGGGAGAGGCAGAGAGAGGGGGGCAGTGAGAGAATCCCAAGCAGGTTCCACGCTGTCAGTGCAGAGCCGAACACGGGGCTCGAACTCACTAACTGTGGGATCATGACCTGAGCCGAAATCGACAGTTGAGTGCTTAACTGACTGAGCCGCCCAGGCGCCGCAGAAAAGATCTTAAATCAATAACCCGAGATTCCACTTCAAGAAACCAGACAAAAATAGCAAACTAAACACAAAGCAACTGAGGAAGGAAATACAGTTTAGAGCACAAATCAATAAGACAGAAAATACATAAACAAACAAAAAAAAATCAATAAAAGTCAAATAGAGATAGAAAGTAGAAGGGTGGTTGCCAAAGGATGGGCTGAGGGGAGAATGGGGAGTTTTTAATGAGCACAGAATTTTAATTTTACAAGGTGAAAAGAGTCCTGGAGATTGGTTGTACATTCGTGTTAATGTACTTAACGCTACTGAACTCTACACTTTTTTTTTTTTTTTTAAGTAGGCTCCACACCTACAATGCAGTGCTTGAACTCACAACCCTAAGATCAAGACCTGAAGTGAGATTAAGAGTCAGCTGCTTAACCAACTGAGCCACCCAGGCACCCTGACTGAACTCTACACTTAAAAAATGGTTGGTCTCACAGTTCTCACAGATCTCATGGTTCCTGAGTTCGAGCCCCGCGTCAGGTTCTGTGCTGACAGCGTGGAGTCTGCTCGGGATTCTCTCTCTCCCCCTCTCTCTGCCCCTCTCTTGCTCATGTGCGCGCGCTCTCTCTCTCAAAAATAAACATAAAAAAAATGGACGAGTCAATAAATTTTATGGGTATTTTACAATTAAAAAATTATACGCTAAATGAAAGTAGCCAGCTGCAAAAGACTACATTTTGGATGATTACATTTATATAAACTATCCAGCGAAGGATAAATTTACTGAAAAACATGAATTGTACACTTCAAATGGGTGAATTTTATAAATTATATGTCAATAAAGTTTTGTTTTTTTTTTTTAAGGACAAGGATACAAAATAGAAGCAAACAGAGTAGGAAAGGCCTCAGAGTAAAGACAGTCTTATTTAATTGACCTGAAATCCAGAAGCTATGAAGCAAATCTAGGTAAAGGTAACTACCAAAACAAAACAAAAAAGCAAACAATAACTAAAAAAATCCCACAACTATGCATGGCAAATTATAAGTCAAAAGACAAATGATAAACTATGAGAAAGTATTTACCATATATACATTCAAAAGACTCATCTTCCTAGAAACAGCTCCTGGCAATCAATAAGACAAAAACCCAAAAAAGAAAACAGGCAAAGGATTATGAACTGCCAGTTCTTGGAAAATGAAGTAAAAACAACTCCAAAATCACATGAAAATATGCTCGACCAAACTCTTAATAACGGACATATAAAGTAAAACTATTCTGGGATACCAGTCTTCACTTACTAGAATGACAAAAATCTAAAAGTCTGGAAACATACAAAGCTGGCAAAACTATAGGAAAGTCACTTTCCCTTTTTAAATTTTTGAGCAATGTAAATATAACACCTATTTAAACTATTCATTGTTTCATTATGGGGGGGGGGAGGGTGAGCCCATAAACTTATTTCAACCACCTTGTCTTTCTGAGGCATTTAGCACTCGATTAACTTTCTTTTTTTTTTTTTATTTATTTTTGGGACAGAGAGAGACAGAGCATGAACGGGGGAGGGGCAGAGAGAGAGGGAGACACAGAATCGGAAACAGGCTCCAGGCTCCGAGCCATCAGCCCAGAGCCTGACGCGGGGCACGAACCCACGGACCGCGAGATCGTGACCTGGCTGAAGTCAGACGCTTAACCGACTGCGCCACCCAGGCGCCCCTCGATTAACTTTCTTATAACCCACTCATCCCTTGGTTTGTTACGCCAGACCCTGAAAGACAGGTGTTCTAGGATCGTCTTTGCCCCTGTCCTTCCCCATTCTGCACGCAATCTTGTCTCTTCACGGCTTCAATTATCACTTCTACGCTGATGACACTGAGATCTCTTTGTGTCACACCATTTATATCCTCTAGGTAAATATATTCAGTTACCTTCTGAAAATCACCCATGTCCAAAGCTGAACTCAACCCTTTTCCTCAAATTGCTTCCTCTTTCCACACTCTCCAGTGTGGTCCCAACATCCGCCATGGGGCCTCTAGAGTTCACCCCCCCAACATCTCTAACATCCAGCCTGTTGGCTTTACTCCTGCGGCTACTGCCTGAATTCAGGTCTCGTTTCCTCTCACCAAGACTATGAAAATAATCTGACAGTTCTACCTCTAGATTTGCATCCATGTAACTCATCTGCCTGTATATTACTTTTATAAAGTGAAAGTGAAATTACTGTACTGTCTGCTCCAAATTTTTTCTCACGACTTACCACGTCTGAACTCCTCCGTATACAAGGCCTTCCATGATTTGGGCCCTGCTGACCTCTCCAGTCTTATTTCTTGCTACAAGTGATATTCCAGGCCCATAACCATAAACATAATGCTGTATGTCACAGTCCCTTAACAATGTTACACGTAGCCATAATCAGAACTAAAAGGTACACATCCTTAATGAGTCTGAATGATGAAAATCGGGGGTTGAGTACCCTGTCTTAGCAAGACAATCATCAGTTTCTAGCCAACATTAACTTAAAAGAGGCTCGCATGTTTTCCTGACAATTTCCTGTCTCTGAGGACCCCTGCAGCAAGAGAAATAAGACCACTAGGTATGCTTTTGGTGACAGGGTCTACTTGAGGGCTACATCAATTCTAGAGCTTTCGATTGTAATCTAGCCACAGGGACCTTGATTGGCCTTCCATTCCAGAGTAAACTTGTTTACTATGTTGATGACATCAATATAGTGCTGACTGCACTTGGTAGTTGAACCTTGTGACCTAGACCCCTTGGTAAAATACCAAGGGTGGCTCAGTTGGTTAAGCGTCTGACTTCGGCTCAGATCATGATCTCACGGGTCGTGAATTCAAGTCCTGTGTCAGGCTCTGGGCTGACAGCTCGGAGCCTAGAGCCTGCTTTGGATTCTGTGTCTTCCTCTCTCTCTCGCTCCAAGAATGAACATAAAAAGAAAAATACACAAGTGGCCAGAGTGTGGGAAATAAATCCCACAAAAATCCTCCTCCTGATGAAAACTCTTGGGTGTCCAGCGGTCCCTGCTAAAACATCCCCTCCAAGACGAAGAGGACGTTGCTGCATCTGGTTCCCGATACCACTAAGAAACTTGAAGCCTAGCGGGCCTCCTGGGATTTTGGAGGCAACATATACCTCATGTGGGTGAGCTAGTCCAATCTCCGTATCTAGTAAACCCATTTTGAGCCGGTCTTGAGCAAGGCTCCACAACAGGTCCAAGCTGCCATGAAAGCTGTTCTAGCAACTGGGCCATCAGACCCAGACGATGACTGAAGTGTTTGTGACAGATGGGGAGCCTCTGGCCATTCTCTAGGGGTCAACGACAGCACACACCTGTGGATCTGGGGGCAAAGCTATGCTATACTTTGGAGAACTGTTCTCTGAAGTAACAGCTTCTGGCGTCTATTGGGTTCTGGCAGAGACCAAACACTTGACCGGGGCGGGGGGGGGGGGGTCACCAAATTACCATGTGACCTGAACTCCCCAGCTTGAACCGCCAGATACACCAAGCCACGAAGCTGTGCTTCAGCTCGCGGAAGTACTCCACCATCAAGCAGAAGCGGGCTACTTAAGACCGGGCTCGGGCAGGTCTGAAGACACAGCTGTACGAGCAAGTGACTCAGATACTCATGGCTTCTACTCAGGTTAAACTGCTTCACTTCTCTCATACCTACTGCCTCACGGGAGCTCCCTTTGACCGGCTGACTAAGGACGACGTCGGGCCTGGTTTTTAGACGGTTCTACACGAACCGCCTAGCACCAGCTGAAAACAGACGGCTGTGGCACTGCATGCCCATTCACGGTTGACCACGAGGGACCGTGATTAAGGGAAATCTCCCCACTGGGCAGAACTTTGAGTGACAGAAGTGGTTCCTTTTGCCTGGAGGGAGAGGTGGCCACAGGTGTGGATTTACACTGATTCAAAAGTGAACGGCGGTTTGGCTGGCTGGCTGGCCGGGGACTGGAAGGGACGTTATCGAAAAGCCGGAGACAAGGCATTTGGGTCAGTGGTATGTTGAGGGAACTC
Source organism: Panthera tigris (assembly GCF_018350195.1). Taxonomy (NCBI): domain Eukaryota; kingdom Metazoa; phylum Chordata; class Mammalia; order Carnivora; family Felidae; genus Panthera; species Panthera tigris. The sequence continues at coordinate 4,924,316 of NC_056665.1, read as the reverse complement.
TCCAAGCAGGTATTTAGAATGTGAAGATATGTCTGTGTCCCATATAAATGTTCACCAAAGAATTATATCATCAGAGAAGTCTTTTTTTTTTTTTTTTGAGGGAGAGAGAGAGAGAGAGAGAGAGAGGTAGGCAGAGAGGGGGAGAGAGAATCCCAAGCATGATCCGCAAGTTGGCACAGAGCCCAACACAGCGCTCCCTCTCACCAACTGTGAGATCATGACCTGAGCTGAGATCAAGAGTTGGACGCTTAACCAACGGAGCCATCCAGGTGTCCCAGCAGAGGAGTTATCTTAATAATCAGCTAAGCAGTGCTCGTTTCGGCAGCACATACTAAAATAATCAGTTAAATAAAATTACCTACTCTCTGGATGTCAGTCAGACATCCAGCTACCCTCGTCTTGCCCAACGGGCTCGTGGTCAAAGTGGCTGTCTGTAAGCAGCCAAGCTGATGGTTAGCAATGTGGATTTTCAGTCACCAAAACCAATCTGCTTCTGGCCAATGATGAGTGTCTACTCTGCCAACAGCAAAAAAATCAACAATGATACCATTCCTGATTCTGGTTTACTTCTGTCATGGGACGGACGGCAACTTCTCCTTACTAGACTATATTCTAGATAGGGATGTCTTCCCTCTCCTTGGCATCTCTGGCAAAACCACCATCCGTGAACTTACAGAATGCCTTAGTTCCTCATCATGGTATTCCATACAACATTGTGATGAGGGAACTTATTTCATGGATAATTAAAGTACAGCGGTGGCCATACAGGTCATGGAATTCACCGGTCTTACTAGGTCTCCCATCGTCTGGAAGTGGCCGGCCGGAAATAACAGCGGAACGGTAGGCCAGTTATCAATGTACTGCCTCCGAGCTCCAAATCCATTCTTGGGTTACCTACACAAAGTCTCCTTTTCCAACCGGCTCAGTCACGTTTGGATTTATTAATAAAAGGCACGCGAGGGCCACTGCAAAGTGAGGGAGGAAGGGGCTTCTCTCCTCCGTTCCATGTTTTTATTTCACACGGCAGTGAGCGGATCCGTGTGCAGGTCTGGTAGTGTTCGTCACTGGCCATCACAGGCTGGCTCCTGCCCACGTGATCCCTGGCAAATTTCTCAGCCGCCCAGCAGGCCAGTTCTATGGAGCAGCCCCGGCTCACTGCTCTGGCAAATGTCACTGCCATGGCAGACTGCATGCGGCAGACCGTGTGGTTCCTGTGGAGCCACACCCTCTCAAAAGAGGTCTCGAATCTCAGGCTTGGGAGGGCGGTTCTTTCCTCGTTCACTCCCTCATCCTAGAGGGTGTAGCTCTTTTCTGCACGTGACATTTCTGAACTTTGAGTGCTCTTTTACCCGTTTTTAGTAGTTGAACATCTTTTACTAGTTCACAGTTCTTCATGTTAAACGTTTCCCTGTTCAGTCACTGGTATGGTTTCCATCTTCCGAGTGACACAAATGGCCTTTGGAGGCTACTTAGTGCACCAGTTAGTCACCAGCAACACTCTGTGGGGCTGGGACAGTGTCTACTGCCTTCCGGTATGTGGTACATGCTCTGAATCAGCAACCAATATATGAGATTACTTCTTCTACAGGTACTACCCATTCGTCCAGAAGAAAAGGATGAGAATGGGAGTGAGCTCTCACTATTACCCCTAACAATCTGCTAGTGAAATTTCCGCTTTCCATTCTCACAACTTTGGATTCTGCTGGCTTAGACAAGTTCATTTTCACAGGAGATATCCTTCCATCAGGGGACACGATGACTCCATGAAACCGGAAGTTGAGAGCACTACCTGGCCACTTTGGGCTCCTCATGCCAGTGAACCAAAATGCAAATAGAGGGTTACTTATCGGCAAGGGTGACTGATCCTGACGTTCAGAAGATAGGGTTGTTTCTACATAGTGAGGGAAGTGAGTATAATTGGACTATATATAGAATCCTGGACTATACAAAGAAGTTCTCTAAGTTCTCTTATGCTCTGGGATAAAAGTTAGTGAAAACCACGACAGTCCAATTCAGGCAGGACCACTCTTGACATTAACCCTTTAGTAATGAAGTTTGGGTCACTCCACCAGGCAAGAAACTATGACCAACTTGGGTTCTGGCTGAGAGCAGAAGGACTATGGAATGGCTAATGGAAGAAAGAATACAGCTACAACCACATGAACAATTACAAAAACAAAGGACAGCTACATAGTAGTCAGAAGCATAATTTTGTTTTATTTGAAAAATTAAATACAAGGGTCCCTGGATGGCTCAGTGGGTTAAGTGTCCAACTTCGGCTCAGGTCATGATCTCACAGCTCATGAGTCAGAGCCCCACAGCAGACTCTCTGCTGTCAGTGCAGAGACCCCTTTGGATCCTCTGTCTCGCTTTCTCTTTCTACCCCTCCCACCTCCCCCCCGCCCTAAAATCAATAAACATTAAAAAAAATTAAATACAATTAGAAGATGTGTGTATAGTTGCCGAGTTGACTACAGTAATTTTGCACTTTGCCAACCTGGATAAGCTACAACTAACTAGGCATCCCCAAATCCCCTCTCTCTAGGGTTCTGGGTTAAAGTTGGCCAAAAAGAGAAACGTGCCCAAGATCTAGAAGGTCAAAAGGAAGGACCTGCTATTATGCTGGAGGTCGCTGTGGTTAGAGGCGGCGAGAAATCAAGGGCCTGGCTCAATGCAGTCTGTCCTTGCTCTCTTCTGTTCCATGTCTAGCTCTTCTGGCTGACCAACAGAGCCTAGTTGGAGAAGCAACAGCTTTCCACACACTGCATCTACTCTCCTTTGGTGTGGTCCCAATCCATCAACCAGATGTGGACTCCAGCCGCGGATGCCATGGAAAGCTTGGATTTGTCCACCCATAACAGTGCTGGCTAGTGACATCTCGCTGATTCACCATGTCTCAGTTTTAATTTTTTTTTTAGTATTTATTTTTGAGAGAGAGAGAGAGAGAGAGAGAGAGAGAGACAGAGACAGAGCACAAGCAGGGGAGGGGCAGAGAGGGAGACACAGAATCTGAAGCAGGCTCAGGCTCTGAGCTGTCGGCCCAGAGCCCGACATGGGGCTCAAACCCATGAACAAGATTACAACCTGAGCCGAAGTCGGATGCTTAACCGACTAAATCACCCAGGTGCCCCTGACGTTAGTATTTCTACACTGAAACTTGGCAACTAACTACTGAATGCGGACACCTTGTCAGTAACATTTTCCTCATCCTAAACAAGACTGTATGAGTTTTCAAAAATCTGGATAGACCTGTCCTCTGCTATATGTACCTCCTATTTGCTGCACACTTACTGATATTAGGTCGAAGACTAAGAAAAATCTCCTTGGCTTCTGTGTGCCTCACTGGGGGACCAATTCATTTAAACAAAAATCATCACAGGTATCTAGGGTTCAATCAGATATCATTACCACAGCCATTAGGAGCTGAGTGATCCTAAGAGAGAAGAAGAAAGAAAAAGACTGAAGGATTCTGCCAAGTCCTAAGATCTTTAGATTTAGGCAAGAAGACATACAGATAATTAAAACCCAAAGAAATGCAAAACTCAAACCGAGTAATGTAAGAGGCCTAAGGAGGAGCTAATAAGCAAAGTCTGTGGAAGCTGGACCAATCCCATCAGGGCTCAAATATGGATCTAGTCACATCCTGGCCGATACCCTCTGGTCATTAAGAATTCTTGGCAAACAGGGACAATCTCAAATTTTACATGTGAAAGTAGCATGAAAACTACTTGGCATGACATACTTCTTTTCTTAGTGGGTAAACGACTTTTTTTTTTTTTAATTTTTTTTTAAAATGTTTATTTATTTTTGAGAGAGAGACAGAATGTGAGTGGGTTAGGGGCAGAGAGAGAGGGAGACACAGAAGCAGAAGCAGGCTCCAGGCTCTGGGCTGTCAGCACAGAGCCTGACACGGGGCTCGAACTCACGAGCCGTGAGATCATGACCTGAGCCGAAGTCGGACGCTCAACCGACTGAGCCACCCAGGCGCCCCGTGGGTAAACAACTTCTGACCCCAGTAAAATTTATAATTAAGAACAAAAATTCTTAAAGGAAATTATGTATATGTATAGTGTTAATATTTTTATGTTAAAAACTCTGTGCATATTTGGTATTTTAAGTATTTATAAAATTTAAAAGAACTTGGCCCATTAAAGTAATAGGTCAGGTTTGTAGTTTCAATTTGTAATATATAATCAATTGTTGTAGATTTATGATTTTAAGCAGAAAGTTTACTATTTACACAGTGTTGAACCAGTTCAGAGAACTTAAGTAGTCCCAGACATATACAAATGATATAAGTATGCAGTGATGTTTGCTGAATGAGGTTCTTAAAAAGGAAAATTTTAAAGTTTACTTACTTATTTTGGGAGAGAGCGTGTGCGCAGAAGCAGAAGAGAGTAAGGGGCAGAGAGAGAGGGAGAGAGAGAGTCCCAAGAAGGCTCCACACTGACAGCGCAGAGCCCGATGTGGGGCTTGAACCCACAACCCATGAGATAAGGGCCTGAGCTGAAACCAAGAGTCGAATGCTCAACCAACTGAGCCATTCAGGCACCCTTTACAAAAGAAATTTTTCAATTTATAATATTTTTCAGGTGTTTGTTTGTAAATTAGCCCAAATATTCAAAGGGCCTTAAAAATGTCTGTTAAAATTTCCTAGACTTTTTTTTTTAATGTCCTAGCCTTTAAATAAGATTTATACACTCATTCTAGAAGCTTAAGAACTCAGTTTTAAAGTTTTAGCTTTTACAAGCTGAAAATTATTTTTTAAACTAAAAGATAATTTTAAAGAGGCCTTTCTGGACATAAAGGCCATCCCAATGGGCATCAAAAAACAAACCTATATCCAGGGTCACCTGGCTGGCTCAGTTGATACAGCATTCGAACTTATCTGAGCCCCACAATGGGTGTGATTAAAGATAAAATCATTTAAGAAACAAACAAAAAAAAAACCTGGGGGCACCTGGGTGGCTCAGTCAGTTAAGTGTCAGACTTCAGCTCAGGTCATGATCCCACGGTCTGTGGGTTCAAACCTCACATCGGGCTCTCTGCTGTCATCCTGGAGCTCCCTTCAGATCCTCTGTCTCCCTTTCTCTCTGCCCCTCCCCCACTCACCCACACTCTCAAAACTAAATAAAAATTTAAAAACTAAAAACTAAAATAAAAAACCTAACCTATACCAGCAGTGTGCTGGAGCCAATTTGCTAACTTTTCAGGAGTTTTGCAAGCTGGGCGTCAAGCACAGTGTTATTGAAAATCAGTACAATTAAATTACATTTTAAAAAAACAACCACAAAGAAATAATCTAAATTCATCAGTTCCAGACTATTTTACTACATTTTATCATTATCTATGTCCTTTTTTAAAATGTTTGTTTGTTTGTTTATTTATTTATTTATTTATTTAGAGAAAGAGCTAGAGAGCAAGCAGGGGTGGGCGGAGAGAGAGGGAAAGAGAGATTCCCCAGCAGACTTCATGTTATCAGCACAGAGCCCGACGAACCCATGAACTGTGAGATCATGACCTGAGCTGAAACCGAGAGCATGAAGCTCAACCTACTTACTGAACCACCCAGGCATCCCTTCGTTATCTATGTTTGTTCTTCCCCTCGTTATCTGTGTTCTTGAGATTATGTTTTTCTATTTTATCTGTAAAGTGGAAATAACAGGTGCCTGCTACCACAGCTCTTCTTAATTCCACATTGAGAGATGTCATGTTGGTAGCATGAAATCAGCCATGTTGGGTGTATTTACACCGCAGAAACAGTCAAACTCTATTGATCAGGTCTTCATGGATTAAGAAAAGCTGCAGGAAAACAGCGATCCGATACTTCAGTAAAGGAGCCATACTCCAAAGGGAAGAAGACAAATAAAATAGTATATAACTGCTAACACTGAATGTTCTGGGCCAGTCCACAAAGACTCGGAAAGAATACAAGACGAGTTTTAAGGCAGCAGAGTACATAAGGTTTGAATGGAACAATGTTCAGAGACAATGACGAGACAGGTAGAAAAAGTAAACTGAAGCGGGGAGAAACGGCGACTGTAATACGACTGTGGCTTACTGCAAATGCCATTCTAAGGGTCTAGGCCACTACCTACAAGGCAATGAGGAGCTGAAGGTCTGAGGGCAGGAGAGAGGCCTTTAATCTGGCAACAATGTATAGGAGTCAGGGAAGGTAAACACTTTACTTCTGGCAACTGTGAGGCTGACCAAAAAAACTGCATTACATATAACAAACAAAAGTCTTGAGTAAGGTGTTAAAAAATCAAAACTCAAAGCTCAAAAGAATATAAACTACAAGTCCAAAAAAAAAAAAAATACAATGCAAGTCCATCTATACTAACAAAAAGCAAATCAGTAGTTGCCAGCTGCTAACAGACGAAACAGAAAGGGGCACAAGGGATCTTGCGGGTGATAGAAATGTTCAGTTATCTTGACTGTGATGGGCGTAGTTAACTGGAAGTTTATCAAACGGTACACTTTAAATGGATGAAATTTGGGGTGCCTGGGTGGCTCAGTTGGCTAAGCGTCCGACTTCGGCTCAGGTCATGATCTCACGGTTCGTGGGTTCAATCCCCGCATCAGGCTCTGTGCGGACAGCTCGGAGCCTGGAGTCTGCTTCTCATTCTGTGTCTCCCTCTCTCTCTGCCCCTCCCCTGCTCATGCTATCTCTCTCTGTCTCTCAAAAATAAATAAATGTGGGGCGCCTGGGTGGCTCAGTCGGTTGGGCGTCCGACTTCAGCTCAGGTCACGATCTCACGGTCCGTGAGTTCGAGCCCCACGTCGGGCTCTGGGCTGATGGCTCGGAGCCTGGAGCATGCTTCTGATTCTGTGTCTCCCTCTCTCTCTGCCCCTCCCCCGTTCGTGCTCTGTCTCTCTCTGTCTCAAAAATAAATAAACGTTAAAAAAAAAATTTAAAAATAAATGTAAAAAAAAAAATTAAATGGATGAAATTTATTGCACTAAGTATTCCTCTATGAACCTGATAAGAAAAAAGAACAATGACAACTCAAACAAATTAACCAGACATTTGATGATATTTAAGGATAAGTGGAAAAGTTATGCAAATGACAGCAATTTTAGAAGAGAAGAACCAAACTTCGAGTTACCCTTTTCGTCCGATTAGCTCTCAGTGTCTAGAGTCACTGTCAATTTTTTTCCCCAGATATCATGTACGGATAAAGCCTCATTTCATTACTTGCCCTCACCCCACTGCCATGCTATTCAGTCCTTGCCACGTCCCCCCAACAACCTCCGGGAGTTTGCTCATTTTCTTCATCTGCAGTATGGGAGTGACGTTACCTACCTCTCAGGTAAATAAACACATCACACACAGCAAGGGTGCAAAATAGTTATTATTTGCCTTAGTCATTTTCTACACACTTATGTTCCTCAAAGCCATTGTCTGTCTCACTGACCTTTGCGTCTGATTCCTGGCATAAGTCAAAACAAAAACAAAAACAAAACAAAACAAAAACCAGTAGGCCCAAACTAAGTATTTCTCCGGAGAAATGTCTATGGCACCTAGAAATCCAGATATGAAGACGACAGCACTGTACAAGTGAGACACTGAAGTGTTACCATAAAGACCAGCACTTCGTGCAACTTGAAAACAATGATCAATTATGACTGAGGGAATTAGGAAACGTGTTTAAGAGGTGACACTGAGCTAGGAAAAGTCTGAAGCGGACTAAGCGAAGGGTACATATCCACTTCCTTAGACGGTAACTATGAATACTGTAGAATACAAGTCCAAAAGAGCATCTTTAACAGTGACACGTTAGGGGCGCCTGGGTGGTTCAGTCCGTTAAGGGACCAACTCTTGATTTCGGCTGGGGTCAGGATCTCCCCCCGAATGTGGGTTCGAGCCCCACATTCCGCTCTGCGCTGACGGCCCGGAGCCTGCTTGGGATTCGCTCTCTCCCTCTCTCTCTCTGCCCCACCCCCACTCCGCTCTCTTTCAAAATAAATAAATAAATAAATAAATAAACATTTTTTAAAAGTTAAAAAAAAAACACAGTGACACGTTAAATTCTTAAAAGCGAAACACCGTTAAAAAAAAAAAAAGGTCCAAGGCAAGCAAAACTAGGCTCTACAAACACACTTCGTGCAGAAGACAAAAAGGAGCGACCTTTCCTAATGACTAAATAATTACAACAGTGTTGCCAGGACCATCTGGCAAAAGGTCTAGAAGTTCAAGACGGAGTAAGGTTTAAGGGACAAGACATCACCAGATCTCAATTTCAAGATCCCTGTGCCACTACTACTGGGCAGCAAATCCGAGGATTCTGAGAGCTGCCACCTTACTGCTAAGAGGACTCCAGGGCAAGTATTACTGCTGCTCCAACTCTGAGCTCAGAGGCGCTCCAGGGACAGGCCCTGCAGCCCGCTGGGGTCCGGCTGCAGCAGGAGGGTTGCCTCGGCCTGAGAGCAGCCAAACGGCTCTTGGGGGGCCTACAGCCGCCCTCCCGAGCATTCCAGAAGCCAGGAGCAGCACTGAACTGCTAAACCCAGTCGCCGGAAGTGACCGGGAGTCGCTGCGATCGCAGAAAACACGAGTCTGCCGCCTTCCCAAGTCTAAAATAGCAGGCAACCCCAACTCCCACTTAGCGCCCTGCGGTTTCCACCCGCTCTCCTGCCTCGATAGCAGGAATGGAACGTGAAGCCCCCGGCTTCCCGCTTCGCCCCGAGCAGGCCCAGACGCAGCCAGGAGCTAAAAATAGGGGGCGGACAAAGCGACCTCTGGCCACACGCTCCACCAAGAGAAGGAATGATCCAGGCGTCAGCCTTCCTCAGGCCCTCTCACTGGGGGCCAGAGGTCCGCCCGGCCCCGCAGTGGCAGCGTCAGAGAGAAGAGGGGAGCCCCAGGAAAGAGTGGGAGGCCATCCTCACCTGCCGCTTGTTCATTCGCCGCACATCGTCCAAAAAATCTAGAGACAGCATGGCGAGGCCGTCGAGCGGGGGAAACGGGCAGCGGAGAGGGCGCGATGTGACCGGCGGGCGGAATGGCTGGCGCACCGGCCGGGCTCGCACTGGACAGGACCCCGCGGCGTCCGCACTTCCGCTTCCGGGGCGGGAACCGGCGCTCCCTCCCCGCGCCCGGCGCGTCGCTGCGGAGAGCAGACAAAGGGACTCTCGTCTCGCCTAATGTAGCCTCCCGGCCTGGTGTGGCGGTAACAGGGCGCTCCCACGCCCGACCTCGCCTGCACAGAACCTACCGGAGCCCCGTGCCCGCACTTAGCTACCGGCCCCTAGCGGAGGCGGCGACCCGGGGGAGCCGAGAGGCCTCCCGGCAACCTCCGGAGGGCGGGCTCTCGTGCACGCCTGGCCAATCGCGAGCCGGCCTCCGGCGTCCGGGGGCAGCGGCGGCCCTTGAGTGGCCGGCGGCTGCAGCCGGGCCCCGAGTCTGGGTGTGGCACTGGACTTGTGGCCAGGCTTTGCCTTCTCGGGGGCGGGGGGTGCGAGGTTGGTCTCCCGCGCTATGGGAGGTGGCGGCCGAGGTGGTTTCGTTAAGTGTTTTACGGGTAAGGGCGGAGGATATGAGAGCCCTTCAAAGCACGGCCTCAAGCTCTCCGGAGTTCAAAAGACTCTTGGTGCAGGAGAAAAAAAACCAAAGCGTGCTACAGTGTGATGAGACCACCAGGGGTGCGGGGTGTCAGGAAGCCCCTTGCTCCCCGTCTCCCCGCCCCGAACGTGACCCCGTTAACAGGATCTGCTGGCTCCTTGAACTCTGCCTCCTGCTTTTGTTACCGTGGGCACCTGAATGTGACCCTCTTCTCGCTGACCCTGACTCTGTACAAAGTTTGCCTTGACTTGTCCAAGCTGCTAATATGCACCTAGGACGAGAAGGAGCAGAGCTGGCCTCTTAACTATTATTTCTATCTTTTCCAAAAGATTGGTGATCTCACATTAGGGGAACCTGAGTGCAGGATCTACTTTGCACTATCTTTGCAATTGTATGCATGGAAGATGATCTCACGATAAAAAGTTAAATATTTTGGAGGATGGCTATAATGAAAAAGATAATAGCAAGTTTAGGGGAGAATGGAAGCCTCGTAGGCTGCTAGTGGGAAGGTGAAATGGGACAGCCATTTTGGAAGATAGACTGGTAGTTCCTCAAAAGGAAGAACTATAGAATTATTACATTAACCATACTCACCAGCAGGTCCACGCCTGGGTATATATCCAAGAGAATTGAAAACACATGTCCACACAAAAACTTGTACACGAATGCTCGTGACAGCATTATTCATAAAAACCAAAAAGTGCAAATAACCCAAATATGCGTTAACCAATGAAAGGATAAGCAAAATGTGGTCTAGCCGTAAAATGGAGTATTATTTGTCAGTAAAGAGAAATACAGCAACACAGATGAACCTTGATAATGTCAGGCTTAGTGAAAAAAGTCACAAAAGACCGTGAACTGTATGATTCCATTTATACAAAATGTCCGAATAGGCAAAAATAGAGAGAGAGAATGAAATGGTTGCTGAGGGTTGGGAGAAACGGGGAGTGATTGCTACTGGTTAGGGGGTTTCTTTTGAAGGGTGTTGAAAATACTGGTGATAATTGTACTACTTTGTGAATACACTAAAAACCACTGAATTGTACACTTTAATTGGGGTACTGTATGGTGTCTGAGTTATACTACAATAAAGCTGTTATGAGAAAGAAAAAGAAAAAGCATCGATGATTTGTTCATTGTTAAATTCCCAGTGGCGAACGTACAACCTGGCACGTATTAGATACCCAGTAAATATTTGTTGAATTTCAAATGTATGGATGTGTACATGTGTCATCTCCAACTGCTGCCCTTAGGTACCCATACTTATTGAGTTGAAAATGAATTCCCGATTTTTCCAAAATAGGAAGGCCTGTGGAAGAAAATACACATAAACCCCACGAGGGCAGGGACTGCATAATAGTGCCAAACTCATAGCAAATACTTATTAAGTATTTGTCAATAAATGTTGACTATGGGTTCTAACCTAAATCCTGGCTAATACAGTGTTTGGCCTACGCTTGTGAATGTTGAATTCAAGTCGAAAGATGAGGCTCTATAACCATTTTAATGGGTATGAGCCTCACTTAATCTTTGTGTTGTGAAGAAAAGAGCCCTAAGAGAGGCACAAAGCCCTGTGGGGCTTCAGATGTAGCAAGAGTCAATTTCGTTGGGGAGGTTAAAAGGGGCCTCAGAAGGGAGAGGACATTTGGGTCAAGTTGGCAGGTGAAGGATATACCCAGTGGAGGGAATTGAGGCAATAAAGGTGTAGGGGTAGGAAACTGAAAAATACATTTGAATAATCCAGTTTGGTTTTTCCAACTTTGCCCATACCTTAAGGAACTGGGTTAGCTGGCTCTGTAGGTGCTCTCTTACCACAGAGGAAATTTGAGCAAGCCTAAGACGTCATTTGTTGGATATACACAATTCGTACTTGGGCCACGTTCAGGTACTACTCTACCTCTGAAACCTTGTATGCCCATAACTCACACTCTGATGGTGACTTTTTTTTCATTTCTCTGTATGTTTGAACTATATGAATAATACACGAGTACATTCTCATCATAAAAGATCAGAACAAGACAGGCAATCCAGCCATCCCACTTCTGGGTACATACTGAAAAGAACTAAAAGGGTCTTGAAGAGGTATTTGCACGCCTGTGTTCAGAGGAGCACTATTCACAACACCCAAAAGGTGGAAGCAACCTATGTGTCCATGAATGAATGACTGAATGAACAAAATGTGGAATAAACATGCAATGGAATATCATTCAGGCTTAAAAAGAAATGAATTTCTGATAACGGCTACAACATGAATGAACCTTGAAGACATTATGTTAAGTGAAATAAACCAGATACAAATGGACAAATATTGAAATGATACCACTTATATGAGGGAGCAAGAATAGTCAGATTCATAGAGACAGAAAGTGGAAAAATGGTCACCACGGGTTGGGGGAAGAAGGAAATTGGAAGTTGCTATTTAATTGGTAAAGAGTTTCAACTTTTTCAGATGATAGAGTTCTAGAGATTGGTTGCACAACAATGTGAATATACTTAACACTGTTGAACTCTATACTTAAAGGTAGTTTAGTAAATTTTGTGTTATGTGTATTTGACCACAATTTGAAATTAATAAGAGGCATACATGGGGCACCTGGGTGGCTCAGCTGGTTATAAGTCCGACTCCTGATTTTGGCTCAGGTCATGATTTCATGGATCGTGGGTTCAAGCCCTGTGGCAGGCTCTGTGCTGACAGTGCAGGGCCT